>NW_006408591.1:11411965-11414305 GCF_000296735.1 Chrysochloris asiatica | reverse complement strand
TTTCTGGTTGTTCTATCCATTTTTGAAAGTGGTGTATTAAAATCACCCACTATTATTGTAGATTCATCTATTTCTTTCTTCAAGTCTATAAGAGTTTGTTTTATATATTTTGGTGCTTTTTCATTGGGATCATAGATATTTAATATGGTTATTTCATCTTTTTCAAGTGTCCCTTTAATCATGATATAATGTCCATCTTTATCTATTATGCTGGTTTTTTCCTTAAAGTTTATTTTATCCAAAATTAATACTGCCACTCCTGTTCGCTTTTTATTGGAATTGGCTTAGTATATTTTTTCCGTCCTTTAATTTTAATCTGTTTTTGTCCCTGTGTGTGAGATGTGTCTCTTGCAGACAGTATATTGAAGGTTCTTGTTTTCTTATCCATTCTGTCACCCTCCATCTTTTAATAGGTGCATTTAATCCATTTAAGTTCAGTGTAATTATCGATAGGTATTGATAAATTGCTGTCATTACATTTGTTTTTTTTGTTGTGTTGCTGCTCCTTTGTTCTGTTTTTCTTTCTTTGTTGAATTCAAGATTTTTACGTTCTTTCTTGTAAGTTTCCTCATAGTTTTAATGTTTTCATATTCTTCCTAGGTTTTCATTCTCTTGATATGTTGTGAAGTGTTGATTTTCATTGAGGTTGCCTTATAGTCCATTAGCTTTTCTGACCATTTATTGCAGACTCTTTTATTCTCTTATTGACCTGACCTTCTTCCTATCTGGATCTCTTTTCCTATATGTTTACCTTCTTTTACATTGTACTTGTTTGGTCATAGACTGACCTTCCAGAGTGTCTGAGTTTGTTCTTATGCAAATTTACTCTTGAACTAACTTCCTACTGTAATCAAAAGGATCCATGCTGTGATCAATGGAAAGTACTTTTAAATTAGAGTGCTGAGGGGTTAAAAAAAAATGAGTAATTTAATACAAATATACATATTATAATTTTTCAAACTGCTTATTTTTATTAGAAAAATATAAATTTTAAAGTGCTGTAAAGCTACATTATTAATTATGATCATATTATCTGTGAGGTGGAAGTTGTGGAAAAAAATTGAAAGAAGAATACAATATTATATAATGATGATTATAAAAATATTGTAAACAATTTTGATGTGTAAACAAAAGTGAAGTTAAACCAATACATAAATGTTTAAAGAAGTTCTCAGTTTTCTTAAAGGGATAGGTGAACTCTGAAATTATCTTATTATCACTAGAGAAAGTGATTTCCAAATAAGTTAATCATAGCAATCTTTACATTTAATGACTTATAGTATTATGAAATATATCAAATGTTGTTTCTAGCCCCACTGTCCTGTGGGGATTAGTTTTGGGGTGTCCCCACAAAAAATACAGCATGGAATGTAGAAGCAAAAAGCATTTTGTCATTATATCTTCATTCTTTTAAGAAAAGAAAAAGAAAACACATCAATAAAAAAACCCTGAATTTTGTTACTGAATCCTTTTCTTAGAAAGCAATAAGAAGTGAATTAATTTAGACACTTCTTATAAAAGTGAAAGCTAAGAAATGTGTCCAGATGTTTTACTACCCCAGAGATGAAGGCAGAGATGGGGACATGGAGCTGAGGGCTCTAGACTCATGGAAAGCGAGGGTCTGAGAGCTGGTGGCCAGGTGGTATAAATTATTATATGTGCCCAAGTGTTTAAAAAAATAATAATAAATAAATAAATAAGAACTAAAATGAATAGAGAGAAATACTGTTAACTGATGGATGGCTCATGGAGAGGATTATAATCATTGGAAAGAAACACAGTATATGATTTGTTGAATGTAAAACTGACTATCTGCCCTATAAACTTTCACTCAATTCACAATAAAAACTTAAAAAAAAAAAAAGTGCTGCCTGCATGGGCCACAAATATATTAACTGTTTGCACCCTTTCCAGCTCTCCTTAGTTATCATATTCTAAGATATAGATAAATCAGTACAAAATAAGTTTTCTGAGAATGTAGCACAATATAGTATGGTTAATAAGTTGTCCTGTCTTGTAGAAATATTTAGTAGTTTGTGTTCAGATATAAAATTTAAATTTATAAATTCTTATTTCAACCAAATGAAGCTGTAAAAGTCCAGTATCTATATCAAATATTTTATCTAAAACTACTTTGTCCTTTCCCTTAAATAAGTATGTGTGTGTATGAGTGTGCTTCTTAATTTTTTTTTTCAAGAAATAGCCTCCCCACAAGGCAACAGCAACAACAACAAAAAACAAAAACACAGTCAATTCCAACCCATGATGGTCCAATGTGTTCCAGAGTAGAACTGTACTACCCAAAGGATTTTTAATGGAAGTGATTGCCAAGTTTTTGTG
>NW_006408591.1:11397636-11411850 GCF_000296735.1 Chrysochloris asiatica | reverse complement strand
TTTCCCTGAAATGACTTTGGAATGGATTTAAACTATCAGACTTTTAGTTATTAGCTGAGCACATAACAGTGTGCACTAGCCAGGGACTCTTTAATCAAAGAACTGGATATATATATATATATCTTTGCAAATATATGGCATGCATTCTAATTACTATCCCGGAGTAATGCTCTTTAAAAATAAATCTGAGCTCTAAATACAGGCAGAAAAAAAATGCATTCATATTGTGGAATATTCATGCAAAATATTATTACTCTTAGCACTTATCAGCTAAACTATAATGTCTTGATAGAGCTTATACATCAATTCTGAATGAATGTTATACAGTTGGCCTTTCCCTTCTTGCTCAATAAGTATAATGCTTGATGAGAGTACAATTTCAATTTCAAAAACTGTAAATCTCTGCTGGCAATTAGTGCAATTCTACCACCTGTATTCATTTAAAAAAAAAAAAAATTGCAAGTATCTATTCCATGAGCAATCACTTTTTTTCAAAAAATCTCTGAGGCTTCTAAACAAGATAACACATATTTAACTACTAGGTCTACGGTGTTCTTAAGAGTTTAGGACATTTAAGAATCCACAAAGTCAATTTGTTATATATAATTTTTTTAATGGAGTAAGCCAAGCAGCTATAGTCATTTCTATATTTGTTTTCATTGAGATCTTTTCCTTTCTATAAAATTATACGCTTGTGTACAAAAGATCTACTTTCAAAATAGTAAATAACATCTTAATTGAAAAAGACCTATTGTATATCTGAAATTTCTTATTACTAGGTTGTTGTTGTTAGGTGCTATTAAGTTGGTACTGATTCATAGCGTCCCTATGCACAAAAGAAAGAAACACTGTCAGGTCCTGGGCCAACCTGACAATTGTTGCCATGCTTGGGCCCACTGACACTGCCACAATACCAATCCATCTTGCTAGGGGTCTTCCTCTTTTTCTCTGACCCTCCACCTTACCAAACACAATATATTTCTCCAGTGACTGGTCCCTCCTCACAATATGTCCAAAGTATGAGAAACGAAGTTTGGCTATCATGGCCTCCAAGAAGCACTCTGGCTGAACTTTGTCCAACACAGACCTGTTTGTTCTTTTGGCAGCCCATGGCACATTCAGCATTCTCCTCCAACACCATAACTCAAAAGCATCAAATCTTCTACGGTCTTCCTTATTCACTGTTCAGCTTTTGCATGCTTGGAGGTTATTGTAAATACCATGGCTTGGATCAGTAGCACCTTAGTCCTCAAGCTGACATCTTTGCTCTTCAACACTTCAAAAAGGTCTTGTGCAGCAGATTTGCCTAATGCAATACGTTGTTTGATTTCTTGACTGCTACTTCTATGAGTGTTGATAGTTGATCCAAGAAGAATGAAGTCCTTAACAACTTCAATCTTTTCTACATTGATAAGAATGTTGTTTATTGGTCCAGTGGTGAAGATTTTTGTTTTCTTTACATTTAGATGCAATCAATAAGGAAGGTTGTGGTCTTTGATCTTCATAAGTAAGTATTTTAAGTCCTCTTCACTTTCAGCAAGCAAGATTGTATTATCTACATAATTGCAGGTTGTTAATGAGTCTTCCTCCAATCCTGATGCCATGTTTTTCTTCATATAACTCAGCTTCTTGGATTACTTGCTCAGCAAACAGGTTGAATATGTATAGTGAAAGAATACAAGCCTGTCGCACCCCTTTCTGAATTTTGAACCATTCAGTGTTCCCATGTTCTATTCGAACAACTGCCTTTTGGTCCATGATCAGATTCCTTATGAGCACAATTAAGTGTTCCAAAATACTCATATAAGTTGTCCACAGCTTATCATTATCCACACAATCTAAAAATCCTTTAAGTAGTCAATAAAGCACAAGTAAACATCATTCTGATATTTTCTGCTTTCAGCCAAATCCATCTGACATCAGCTAGGTACTATTTATTAATACAGAAAATTTAAATATATGATTTCTGTTTTCTAGAATATTCTTTGAGGAATATATACATATATATATATATATGGAGCTCTGGTAGTGTAGTCGTTACGAATCAGGCTGCGAACCTTAGGGTCGGGACTGACTCGACAGAACTTAACAACAACAATATATATATATATACAGACATAGTAGTATCTGTTTATATATGAGTATTAAATACAAATTTTGACAACAGGATTAATTCTATTAGAGTCAGCTGTAACCTAAAGAGTTGAGCTCCAACTCATTATGCAGAATAGAATGGGGCTGTTGTGACACACTGAGTATTTACTCACTGAGTGAATTTCCAGAAGTATGTTAACAGGTCTTTATTTCTAGTCTGTTTTAGTCTGTTCAGCATTACAGAAATACACAAGCCTCCATACAGATAAACACTGTACTTGTACATTGGCTGGGAATTAAATTTGGTCTCTTACAGAGAAGGTGAAACTTCTACCACTACTCTCTTATTAAAACCAAACACCACAAACCACTGCCATCAACTCAATTCTGATTCACAATGACCTTATTATTGTTTTTGCTGGTCTTGTTAAGTGCTGTCCAGTTGGTTCCAACGCATAACAACTCAGGATAGGGTTTTGTTTAATCCATCTGCATCAAAATCATTTGAAAAGCTTATTAAAATTACTGACCACATACTAGATCAAATGTGTGACAATTTGGGGGGATATGGTGGGACTTCATTTTATAAATTCCTAAATATTTATACACAATTTGAAGCACACTGGTAAGTAGCCTCATTTTAGATTCAGTCCCAACAAATATGGACACTTGAGTTCCTGCAAAATTATAAACATTTGGTTCCTCTTCTTCTTCCACTTCACTCCATGATACTGGTGATTTCATTTATAAATTTTAAATCCCCTTATATTTTATATCTCAATAAGTACATTGCTTTAAAAATTGTTGGCCAGCTAGTATTAGCAAACAACGTAAAAATCAAATTAAAAACTCATCACAGTTTTTCATTTGAAGAAATTTATTTTGTATAAATACTGAGAAAAGACCAAACTAAGAATATATCTAATCAAACAAAATGTTATTTAAGTGCAAGGGGCTACATTTTAATTGCTCTGGGAGTGATGATATTGAGCTTTCTGGCTTTTGGAGGTTTATGTTCTTAGCCATAATGCTGAGTTAACAATTTTGCTTTGGAGTGAATATATAAACACCTGTACAATAAGGATTTCAACCTTCCTGAGGATCATATTAGAAACGAATTGAAGCTTAGAATGATATTACAATATTAAGTCCCAATCCATTAAATAGTTAGATGTTCTTAGAAATAGATCTGTTTTGGAAGAAGTGCAGTCAGAGTGCTCCTTGGAGGCCAGGATGGCTAAGCTTTGTCTCTCATACTTTGGACACATTGTCCGGAGAGAACAGTCGCTGGAGAAGGATGTCATGCTGGGTAAGATGGAGGGTCAGAGAAAGAGAGTAAAACCCCCAACGAGATGGATTGGCCAGGTGGTATCATTGATGGCGTCAAGTGTGGCAGCAGTAGTGAGGTTGGCCCAGGATCAAACATTGTTTCATTCTGCTGTGCATGGGGTCACTATGAGTCGGTTCTGACTCAATGGCACCTGACAACAGCAACATTCTTAGAAAACATTGTCAATCTGCTCTGTGGGCGCTAGATGAGAGTTCTTTAGGAGAATCTACATACAAGTCTGTGGCATCTATTCTGTTTGAAGGTAACATTGTTGACAGTATTATTTTCCAAAGGTGATTTGTCAGTGTTAGTTACACTGAATTATTACATTGATTAGCATGATGTAGGATGATGATGTTTTACTAGTATTTCTTAAATATCCTGGTGACATAGATTTGTTGTTGTTAAGTGACATGGAGTTGGTCCCAACTCTTGGTGAACCTGTATAGGATTTTTGAGGAGTGACTGTTGCACTTGAACTATCATTCTTGTGATTAGCAGTCCAGTGCTTATCCCAGAGTGCCACATTAGGACATAGAGTCGATACATAAAAATTATTTTTCATGTGTGATTTTTAACACGTGGAATCACCAAAATCTTTTATGTCAGTAACCATAAAACTGTGCCATATTTTCCAAGGGATTCTCAGTATGGATGTGTCAAGCTCTTAGGGATTTTTTCAAATTAATGGGTTTTCTTATATTTATAAGAGAGTTTGCAAAAGTGCTTTGACTTGAGAATTTGTTTGTTATTTTTTGCTGTTGTTAAGTTCTGTCAAGCCGGTTCTGACACATAACGACCCTGTATAGTGTTTCTGAGGAGCAGATGGTGAGTTTGAACCGCCAACCTTGCATTTCAAAGTGATTTTGTAGTCCATTGCATTAGCCCACAGCATCAAATGTGAAACTTATTATTCCCCAAAACTGGTCACTGACTTATAAGTATCTTTCAGTCTTCCTCATTTCTGAATCAACTCACAGGACTCCATTATATAAATATTGTAAAAGCAAAAATTAAAATAATTCTAAAAACACACAAACAAGCAAGGAAATTTTCATTTAAATTTAAAATATTTATAGAATCCTTGCTAGTTAAGGACAGAATGATGGCCCCTCTTCAAAACTACCCAATGAAAAAATGTTAATATCCTAACCCCAGTGCCTATGAATGTGGTGTTATTTGGATGCAGGGTTTTACTGGTGTTATGTTAATGAAGTCTTCACAGAATAGGGTGGATCCTAAACCTAATTCACTCGGAGGGACATTTTGTAAGAGTTGACAAATGTTTTCTATAAAGGGCCAGATACTAAATATTGTATGTTTTGCACGCCATGTAGTCTGACACCTAATTATGTCAGCCCGGAATAGTGCAAAATAAACCACGTTGTTGTTAAGCGCTGTCAAATCAGTTCTGACTCACAGTGACCCTGTATAGAGTTTTATGTT
The DNA here is from genome assembly GCF_000296735.1 of Chrysochloris asiatica. Taxonomy (NCBI): domain Eukaryota; kingdom Metazoa; phylum Chordata; class Mammalia; order Afrosoricida; family Chrysochloridae; genus Chrysochloris; species Chrysochloris asiatica. The sequence continues at coordinate 11,406,980 of NW_006408591.1, read as the reverse complement.
TGGTCAGGTGGAGGGTTTGAGAAAATGAGGTAGACCCCCAAGGAGATGGATTGGTCAAGTGGCAGCATCAGTAGACTCAAGCGTGGCAATAATAGTGAGGTTGGCCCAGGATCGGGCAGTGTTTTGTTCTGTCGTGCATAGGGTTGCTATGATCGGTATCAACTAGAGTTGCCAAGGAGCGGCTGGTAGTGTTGAATAACCAACCTTGTGGTTAGTAGTCCAGAGTCACAGGAAGACTCCAAAAGAACCCGTATTGTTGTTGTTGTTAAGTGCCGTAGAGTCGGTTCCGACCTATAGCCACCCTGAACAGGGTTTCCGAGGCTGTAAATCTTTATGGGAACAGAAAGCCTTATCTATCTCCAGCGGAGCAGCTGGTAGTTTTGAACTGCTGACCTTACTGTTCTCAGCCCGATTCGTAACCACTATGCTACCAGAGCTCCTTTTAAAAGTCAATATAAAAGTGAATGAATGTGGAAGTGCTCCAATACATTTGTATTTATATAAACTGGGGAGTTGAAGTTTGCTGACCTTGTGTAAGTTTTCAGCTGAAGGTGATAACAAAATCAAACACAAACTGCTCTAAATTAAACATAGAACTTACTGCCTATGGTAACTAAAGATTCAGTTACTAGGATGAGTGTTTATTTTCCTTCTTTTGAATTTCTGTTTGATTTCTGCTACATTATTCTCAGTATTAGATAATGTCCCAGATGGCTTCAAGCCTGATAACACCCCTGTTGTCACAATCCTAATAGAATAGGGATTCCTTCTAAACAAGCATCAGACTCATTGGTTGGCCTAATTAAGCTTCATGTCTGTCCCTGAACAACTAACTTTGGTGAAGGAAAATGTATGCTCTCATTTAACAGAATTGAGTCTCATCTTCATATTTAGAACTGAGGATGGTCCCATCTCCATCTGAGTACACAGAATCAGCGAAGAGTTAGTTCTCTACAAGAAAGCTCGCTTGTTCCTGTCAGAACTAGGGTATATGAATAGTGGGAGACCACAAAGGAGTAATGTCCATGAAAGTAAACAAGGATTACCCAGTCAGAAACATCACCAGGTTGTTTTAGGTTTCCTATAAATAGCACTGTCAGAACATATATTAAGGTACACACTAAGAGGTTCAATTTTGGTTACCAAGGAATGTTTGTATCTGGTACCAAACTAAAGGATTAAGTGCAGGTGGGCTATAGGAACAAAGAGAAACACTATTTCAGGTGTACAAAGCATGGGAAATACATGGCATTCTGATAAGTATGATTAGTCTGGCAGAGTGAAACACAGATTCTAGTATCAGATCAGGATTTGATTATTGATTTTGCCAATTAAACTACATAAGGCAGGACAAATTGCTACATTTTTTTTTTTTTTTTTTCCTTCCCTGAGATTCAGTTCCTTACATCTAAAATAGGAAAACTTATCAGGTTACTATGTGGAGAGTAAGTGCACATACGGTACTACAAAAGCAAAGGTTACTCTTTCTATGATCAGAGAAGACCTAAAACCATAGTTTCAGTTCTGAGGAATCAAGGAAGATACTTTGGAAAGGCAGCTTGAGTTCAATTAACAGAGTAATTTGAAGAAGAAATAATTTAGATTTAATTTAATGTGCATGTGGTTACCCAGGAAAGTTTTGAGCTAGAATGAGACATGATAAAATTGATATCTTATGGATGCTTTTTGGCTATGAGAAATCCATGAAGAATTGAACAAGAAATACCAAGAGATTAATACTAGATTTATACATAATGGCAGTAATGGAAAGTAGCTTTTCTGTCAATGAGTGAGGAATGATATAGTCATGATCTTTAATTGGCAACAACTTGGAGTCCTGGTATAGCACTCTAGAATAACCACTGTACTGTAATCTATAAGTTTGGTGGTTCAAACTCATCAGCAGCTCCTCAGAAGTCCTGTAAAGCATCAGTATAAGTCAGAACCAACTACACAGCACTTAAGAACAAGAAGTATCTCTAAAATGGCATTGATAAGAAAGGAAAGATGAGAGTGAAAATGGTCACAAAAATTAAAGTTTAATGGGCATTCCCAGGAATTGAAACATATTTGCTTTCTTTAAAATACTGGAGGAAATATAGGATGACAGGTTTGATATCAGACAATATTTTGATATTTTAAGGTAAAGAACACAGATATAACACAGAAAGTCACCTTGTATTATAAATAGTAATGACTCTTAATTTTGTACTGAAGAGTATCCTAGCAAGCAACACATATTTATTTTCCTAAGCTTGTATATACTCTGTGCACAGTGGTTTTCTAGTATTTATTCACATACAGTCTAAAAGGGAAGCGTTTGTCAACATGATACTTCTTATGCCTTACTTGGTTTGTTCTCTGCCTCAATTTTTTCCTTTATTTCTCTGTCAATGGGGTGCTATTTAAGAGGTGACAAATTATAGGTCACTACAATGTCATTGCTGTAGAAAACTCAATAACACTGACAAATATTCAGTCTATGTTTATGATTTTATTTTCATCAAATCCTAAGTCCTTTATGCAAGTACTTATGCAAATTATGTTCTGATCAATAAAAATAAATGCATGGTGGCTTGATAACCACATGTGCTGAAAGAAGTCATAAATCTTATTTTACAGATTGAATGTATTAGAGAGATAGAAGAAGAGAGATTTAGTAGGTTGCCTAAGGTCACAAACTAAAGCTGTCTCCCAGTAAGGTTTATTAATTCTGCCTTTTGTTACTATAATCATTCAACACATATTGATGTTGGCAACTCTGGGGTGAGATTCTTTATATTCTTCACTACATCTTCAGGTACTGTGAGTTTCTGACAGGTGACAAGACTATGTTTGGAGTGAGAGTTTTCTGCGTGGGTTAGTTCAGGGTACTTAAAATAAATGGATGTTCCATTCGATTCCATGACCAAATGCTAGTGAAATATTACAAAAAAAACAAAATTGAATTTTACTTTATTTTGTTTTATAAATATAAAATATAATCTTATAAAATAATTCAAGTAACTGAATAAGTTCAAGCTTTGCATACTCTATGATCAATGGATTCTTTTAAAGAACTACAAACTTGAAATCTCAATACACATCTTTACATTTGTAAGAAAGTTTTGGTATTATTTTATTTTTTTGTATAGCCTGTCTTAAAGGATAACCTACAGCTGTTGTTGTTGTTTTTGTCAGATGCTGTTAAGTTGTTTCTGACTCATGTTGACCTTATGCACAAGAGAATGAAACCCAACCCAAATCTGCACCATGCTCCCAATCTCTGTTAAGCTTGAAGCCATCGCTGCTGCCACTGTGCCAATACATCTCCTCGGTGGGCTCTTTCTGTTTCTCTGACCTTCTATCTAACATGAAGTCCTTCTCCAGGGACTGGTTCCTCCTGATGACATGTTCAATGTATGAGACATGAAGTTTGGTCATCCTGGCTTCTAAGGAGCATTCTGGCTGTACTTCTTCCAACACAAATTTGTTTGTTCTTCCAGCAATCCAACACTATAACTCAAATGCATCAATTCTTCTACAGTTTTCTTTATTCACTGTCAAACTTTCATATGCATATGAAGCTATTGAAAATACCATGGCTTGGGTGGGATACACCTTAGTCCTCAAACATATCTTTGCTCTTGAACATTTTAAAGAGGTCTTGTGCAGCAGATTTGACTAATGTAACATTTAACATATAAATAAATATAACATTAACATATAAGTAAATACAACATTTAACATATAAATAAATATAACATTTATTTTCTTGACTGCTGTTTTTATGAGTGTTGATGGTTGATCCAAGCAAAATGAAGTCTTTGACAACTTCAATCTTTTCTCCATTTATCATGATGTTATTTATTGGTCCAGTGGTGAGGATTTTTGTTTTACTTACATTGAGGTGTGGTCTTTGATTTTCATCACTAAGTATTTCAAGTCACTTTTGTTTTCAGCAAGCAAGGGTGTATCATCTGCATATCCCAGGCCTTTAATGAGTCTTCCTCCAATCCTGATACAATGTTCTTCCTCATATAATTCAGTTTCTCATATTATTTGACCAGTGTACAGATTGAATAAGTATGGTGAAAAAATACAACTCTGGCACCTAACTTTTCTAATGTTACATCACTCAGTGTTCCCTTATTCTGTTTGAATAACTGCCTCTTGTTCTATGTACAGGTTCCTCATGAGAAGAATTCGGTGTTTCAGAACACTCATACTTTGAAATGTTGTCCATAGCTTGTCATGATCCACATATTTGAAAGCCTTTGCATAGTCAATAAAGCACAGGTAAACATCTTTCTGGTATTCTCAGATCCATCTGACATCAGCAATTATTTTCCTAGTTCTACATCCTTTTCTGAGTCTGCCTTGAACCTCTGGCTTTTCTCTGTACTGTTGCATCCATTTAAAATTATGTTTAGCAAACTTTTACTTGCATGTCATATTAATGATATTGACCAATGATTTTCACTTTCTGTTTGGTCATCTGTCTTTGGAATGGGCACAAATATAGATACCTTCTAATCAGTTGGTCAGATATGTGTCTTCCAAATTTCTTGGCAATTGATCAGTGAGTCCCTCCAGTGTTGCATCAATTTGTTGAAAGATTTCAATTTGTATTCCATCAATTCTTGGAGACTTGTTCTTTGCCAATGGGTAGAGTGCATGTTGGACTTCTTCCTACAGTACCATTTGCTCTTGATCATATGCTATCTCATGAAATGGTTGAATGTCATCCATTTCTTTTTGGTACAGTGACTCTGGGTATTCTTTCTATCTTCTTTTGATGTTTTTTGCATCATTCAATATTTTGTCCATAGAATTCTTCTGTATTGTACATCGAGGCTTGCATTTTTACCTTAGTACTTTCAGTTTGAGAAATGCTGAGTGTGTTCTTCCTTTTTGATTTTCTAATTCAGGTCTTTGCACATTTCTTTATAATACTTGACTTTGCCTTCTGGAGCTGTGATCCAGCTGTTAGATGCCTTAGTATGATTTTGGAACAATTAGTCATATTTCATTGTTTGAACACACCCTGCCCACTACCAAAGAGCATTCTTTAGCTAACCAAAGACTAGTAATGAAGATTATTATGTCTACATTTTTGTAGCACTTTAAACTTGACAAATCATTATTATCTGATTGGTCTTATTTGGCCTTCATAACTACATGAGATTGGTATCATGTTACTCCCATTTTAAAAACAGGGACTTTCAGGCTTGTAGAGTTTTATTGTTTTGCCTAAGACTTTCCCACTAGTTATTCTTAACCATAGATGTGGCACCTTATTTGATCAAATCTAAAAGACCACCAGCATTAAAACCACCATTACTTCATATAAATCTCTTTCTAGTGCCAATGAGTCAGTTCCAACTCATAGCGAACCTGTATAGGGTTTTTGAGGAGGAGTTAGTGAGCTTAAACTACCATTCTTGCAGTTCAAACTGACTTTGCACTTCAGCGCATTAACCTGCAGTGCAATAAGCCATACCAGGACTCCCATATAACGCTATAGGCAAAAAAATCTGTCTCTTAGGTTATATCACTATTCGGTAATGTTAAAAATGTAAATCTAAATTGGACACAGTATGATGAGTTATTATACAGATTACATTTTTTAAAAAGGTGTTTCAATGGGTGGCTTTCCTCTCTTTGTAATTTACTCATCATGGATTCCACTGAAATGTGGCAACTTTTATTCTCAGACTTTCAACTATGTGGATCATGAGAAGTTATGGACAACATTGCAAAGAATGGGTATTCCAGAACAATTCTGCTCAGGAGGAACTTGATCAAGAGGCAGTTATTGAAATAGAATAAATGGGCCAGTCAATGTTTTGTTCTGTGGTACATAGGGTCATTATGAGTCAGAACCCACTCTAGGGTACCTAACTATAGTATAACAACAGCCTCAGATTTCTCTTCTTTATGATAATCAATGCCCACACAAAGTCAATCATGTTTTGTTTATTTTTTCAACTGAGGTATATAACTCCCAAATGTTCCTATAGTGTTAGTTAGCCTCTTTGTCTGCTCTTATAGGCTTATCCAGAACTGCTCCTTCAATTCATTTAAATGTCTTCTCATTCTAAATTCACTATTACTAAAACTAAATTCATCTTCTCTTTGACAGCAACAAAACAGCATGGTTCTTTCTGGCTTGCAAACTTTGTAAATCATAAAATAATTTGGAATTTGCTCTGCTTAGAATTCAATGAATAATGCTTTTATTAAAAGCAATACAATTGGGTCAAAGTCAGTTCCTAAAAAGAATGTCTAATTATACCATATAAGAAACAAAACATATGCATAGATTTATGCAAGGAGGACTATGCTTTTCCTAAGAATGGGGCTTTGTCTAGTTCTTTTATTAAATCAGACATTAACATCATTTCTACTTGTTTCTATCCTGCATTTAGAGAAACATGGGCATCGTTCCCAAACTGGTCTCTTTGTTGTTGTTAAGTGCCGTCAGGTCGGTTCCGACCCATAGCGACCCTGAACACGGTTTCCGAGGCTGTAAATCTTTACGGGAGCAGAAAGCCTCATTGTTCTCCCGCGGAGCAGCTGGTAGTTTCAAACTGCGGACCTTGCGGTTCACAGCCCGATTCGTAACCACCACAAATTGGTCTCTTAAATCTGGTTAAATAGGTAACTAAATGTACCAAGATCAAAAGGTTTGATTTGGTATCCCTATGTATGAAAGGGATTCAAAATTGTGCGGGCAAATGAAATGAAAAGATAATGAAATATTTCCATGAACTTCTTGAAGTCTTTTCATAATGTAAATGGTTAACTTGCTTGACTTCTAACCAAAAGTTTATAGTTCATATCCACTCATAGATATCTTGAAAGAAAGCCCTGACCATCGAATTCCAAGAAAAAAAAAACATAAAAAATTAGTCAATATGAAGCATAGCTCTACTCTGAATCACATGGGGTTCTCCATGATTTGGAATACACTTGATAGCACATTTTTCACTATGAATTATTTATTAACATGATTTATTTTTTTAAAATCTTTTATCACTTTTCACTTTATTTGTTTTATCTGTCTTCTCTCTAAAATGCATGGCCCATAAGCGCTGAATACATGGCGGTCTCATTCACCTTTGTATCCCAGAACCTATAACAATGCCTGACATTTAAATCACATTCAATATGCTATTGGATACCTTATTAAAACTCTTGTGTAACAAAAAATCAATTGTATTGACTGTATAGTATAAAGAAAAATACCAAATTCATCACTCTTATATCTTCAATGGACTTCTGGTATGTGCTGTAAGATAAAGACTAGACTGTGAACCATAGGGTCTGCAGTTCAAACCCACCAGTTGTTCTTTAGAAACCTTATACAGGTTCGTTATGAGTCAGAACCAACTTGATAGAACTTAACAACAAAAACAACAATGTATTAAAAATATTGTGGTAATATTTATGTCATTGTTGGTAATCAATATGGCTAGTCCCTAGATAGATGTGAAATACAGTATCTAAAATCTCAGAAATTTTGAAAGATAAATGAGATATATTTCTTTTTGAGAACTCATACTTGATTATTATAGCCTAAAGAGCATCATAGAAATTTTAATGTTTGGAACATGCTTTCCTATACTTCATTAAGAAGTTGTGCCATGATGTGTATTTGAAATTATCAAGTTTCTTTGCTTGTAGTATAGAACTATATCTTTATTAAATTTTAAAGCTTAATATTTTATACATTTGGTTGTTCAGGGTATACATTTTCTATGCACTAATATTGATGGTAACACTAGTGTTCAGAAAATTTAGCTAGTTAAGTGCCATTGAGTCAAGCGACCCTGTGTAGGGTTTCCAAGAAAAAGTTGGTCAGTTTAAACTGCTGATCTTGTGTTCACAGTCCAGTGCGGATCCTACAGTGCCACACCAGTAGTCTAAACAGAGTTACATTATATTAGTAAATCCAAATCTCTTGGTCCTGATGTTTAATCCATTGTTTATATTAGTATATTTCCAAATAGAAGATTTAATGCATACATATTAAACTCTACCACACAGTGTCTTGTTCAGAAAATCTTTCATTAACTCTATTCCCCAGTAATGAAGGCTTTAAAAAGTTATCACAGGAAAGTACCCTGGCCATTTTTAAATAAGAAATGTTGACAAATATGACAAGTAAATAAGCTAACAAACAAAACCTTATTTCTCTTTCACAAACTTAGCTCTTCTGCTCCATGGAAGTCCATTTGATTCATGTTAAATTTTATGTTTCCTGGTGTGGCATTGTAGGATAAGCACTGGACTGCTAACCAAAGGGCAACAGTTCAAACCCACCAGTCACTCCTTGGAAACGCTTTACAGGGTCATTGTGAGTCAGAACTGACACAACAGCACTTAACAACAACAAAATATATTTAGGAATTTAGGGCTTTTCCATTAAATAAAGTAATTTGCTAGAAATATTATTTGCTACTTCAGTGAATAAAAAGATATGTGCTTTGTATGGAATGGGCATCCATCTATCATCTACAAGTAAAGACTTGCTCTCATGGTCTCACCAGCTAAATATTCCTGTTCCAATATATTTAATGTCTTCTCAGTAAGCTATGGGGAAAGATGACAGGATACAACCCTAATGTACAACTTTTCTGATTTGAAACCATTCAGTATCCTGTGTTCTGGTTTAACAACTGCTTCTTGGTCTGTGTACCGGTTCCTCATGAGCACAATTAATATTCTGGAAATCCCATTCTTTGCAATGGTATGCCATAGTTTTATGATCCACAGTCAAACACCTTCACATAATCAATAAAGCACAAGTAGAAATCTTTCTGGTAACCTCTGCTATCAATCAAGATCCATTTGACATCAGCAATGATATCACTCATTTCATGTCCTCTTCTGAATCTAACTTGAATTTCTGGCAGTTTCTTGTCAATGTACCACTATAATTAATTTTGTGTTATCTTCAGAAAAAGTGTACTTGCATGTGATACTGTGAAAATCCTCACTACTGGACCAATAAACATCTTGATAAACCGAGAAAAATTGAAGTTGTCAAGGCTTTCATTTTACTTAGCTCAACAATCCATGTTAATGGAAGCAGTAGTCAAGAAACCAAGCAACATATTGCATTAAGCAAATATACTGCAAAAGACCACTTTAAAGTGTTAAAGAGCAAGGATGTCACTTTGAAGATTAAGGTGTGCTTGACTAAAGTCATGGTATTTTCAATGATTGCACATGCATGTGAAAGCTTACAATGAATAAGGAAGACTGAAGAGTGGATGCATTTAAATTATGGAGCTGGTGAATACTATTCAAAGTACCAGACCGAGAAACAACAAGAACAGACAACAACCAGAGATTGA
>NW_006408591.1:11383833-11390936 GCF_000296735.1 Chrysochloris asiatica | reverse complement strand
GAAGCAAGGAAGCACACAAAAAAAGAGTCACTATGACTTGAAGTTACTCTACAATACCGAAAAATAATAATATAGACGTTGTTGATAAATGCCATCAAGTCTTTCTGATTCACAGATAAAGGCTAAGGGATTTTGATTAACAGCTGGTAGGTCTGAGTAGTCTAGTGCTTATACCAGTGTTTATACTAGCATCATACCAGGACTTAAGACATAGCATACATAACATGTATATTTGTGAAGAGGAATCTCTAATGTAACAAAACCACGAATTAACAAGGAAACGCCCAACTGCAGTCCTGATAGAAACACTGGTTACATAGAAGAGGACATGAGTCTGCAATAGATAATTATTCATAATCATAAATCCTAATGGCTTCATTGCTTTAACATCTGCATGACCAGGGCCTTTTATTTAACCCTGAGTAGATAGATGGATTGGCCAAGTGGCAGCATCGATGGACTCAAGTGTGGCAACAGTAGTGATGTTGGCTCAGGATCAGGCAGTGTTTCGTTCTGCTGTGCATAGGGTTGCTATGAGTCGGTACCAACTCGATGGCACCTAACAACAACAACAACAACACAGATGTTTTAGCGGAGTCCTGATGTGGTGCTGTTGGTTAATGTGCTGGACTACAAAGTCCACTTCACCAGGAGACGTGCAGTTCAAGTTCACCAGCTGCTCCCTGGAAACCCTATACAGAGTCACTATGGGTCAGAACCTGACTCAGTGGCACTTAACAACAACAACAACAACAACATAGATATTTCAGTGGGAACATGTTGAATGTACTGAAACAAGAAAAAATCAGTAGTACAAACAATTACATGTGCGGCTAAACTGACTGAATTCAAATCTAAACTGTGTGATTCTGATTAACTCACCCAACATCTGTTTTCTATATCCCCATTCTGAGAATATCTTCATTCAATAGTGACAAGAAGACTATGTCATTGCATCAATTTATGGAGTCGTGTGGTGATATTGGATAAGCACTGGACTCATAACCACATGGTCAGAGTTTCACTGCCACCAGCCACTCCTCAGAAACATTATCAACAGTTCGTAGGAGGAAGAATCAATTTGATAGCACTGAACAACAATGTTAATCATACAAAAAACAATTATGCACAAGAGCAATGTCCTATTTACCTAAGATACCCACAACTATATAGCTTAGAAGGAATTTTAGAGTTCAAATGTCCAGGAAGAAGGTGTCTAATTATATATTGAGTTATCAAAGAAAGATGCAACTAGATGTGGCATTTCTGTATATTATAAAACATTAATTGTTAGAAGAATATTCTGATTAACCAGACAGAGCAGTCTGTCCTCTTACTATTCTGGGATAGTAGCAATTCAGTGTTTACCTACAGATTTCTGATAGTCATACTTACAAGTTAAAATATTATAAGATAGTATGTGTTCCAAAGCTGCTTACATGATGATTTAAACTTGATTTTAGTTCACATGTTTTCATGAATGTTATTTCACTATTCTGATTTATCTGATTGTGGTGATTTATCTTCAATAGTAACATTCAAACTTTTTTCTCTGAGAAAAAATATATTTTCCTTGGGAAAATATTTTATAAATATTCATAAATGATGACTTCAGTTAAAGAATAATGAATTTTTTCAATTCAATTTTTTCTAATAAAAGCACTTTTTTTTTTTTTTGACTTTTGTGTGGTTCTCAGATTTAACCTCCATGACAGTAAACTTAAAGGGGAAATCAGAGGGGAGTGTAATCACTGAAAGAACTTTGGATAGAATGATAATCACTTAAGAATCAAGTAGTATAAATGCAAAGTTGGAAATACTAGCAGGTCATATATTATTACCTATCCAGGTATGCTGCAGAAAGTAACAATTGGTGATTGATGTATGTTTATGGTACAAATGATTATATGCACATTTTTTTAGAATAAGAGATATATGCCATATCAAATAATTTATCTGCTTTTTAAAAATAAAAGTCAAGTGCTTTAATTTTCAATGACAGCTGTAAAATCACTGTTATAAAAGTAAATGAAACACTTGTCTCAGGATACAGTCTGAGTCACACTCTCTTACTTGAACAGTTTAAGAAAAATATTTTAAAATAGTAATCATTCTGCTTAAATAACACAATAGTAAATTGTAGTGTTTTACTCTTAGAGCACTGGTAAGTAAATAAAGCAAACATCCGAGGCCTGTGAAATTACATGAACCAGAATAGCCTGGACAATACTGTCCCACACAAATGATAAACTTAGTATTTGGTCTTGGCAAAAATTAATTTGTTAAAGAGTACATGTTTGCTTTACTAGTTCTCAGGGAGTTTAAAATAACTTTTTTTTTTAGCCATTAAGATTGAAAATAAAGTGGTACTGTTGGATTTCTAAGTGAAATTTTAACTATGTAGTTTCTTTTAAAATAAGACTTTAATAAGAATAAGAGGAACAAGCCAAGCAAGCTTAAGAACAAACAACAGCTGATTTTACCACTGGTAAAATTAAATTCCAAAAAAGGCTTTACTTCTTCAGTTAAATTATTTTAAAAAGTGACCGATCAAATCAGCAACTGTCGAAAACCAGACATTTGAAGTTTTAATTCTGTGTTGTAATTAAAACCTAAATTTAACTTCTCCATTCCACTTAACTGCACCAAACTTGCTGCCATCGAGTTGGTTCTGACTCATAGTCACCCTGTATAGGGTTTCTGCAGTTATAGACCTTTATAGAAATAGAAATCCTCATCTTTTTCCTCTTGATCACTAGTGGGTTTGAACTGCTAACTCTTTGGTTAGCAGTCCAGTGCTTAACCTGCAGCACCATGCAGGCTCCTTTTGAGAACACAAATTTAGCTAGTATTCATATTAATTTATAAATGAATCACTTCATTTTAATTGGAGAGTGCATGCCAAAATGTAGCAAATATTGTGCCACAACTCCCTAATCTACTATTAATGTGACAAACTGCATTCTTTTAAATTCAGGTAACAACATGGAGGGTTGGGGTTGGTCTACTCTCTTTTATAGAGTATCTATGACTCAGAACCAACTCAGTAGCATGTAACACCATCACCATCTACTTAGAAAACCTTTCTTTTCCAGACAAAGACAACAGATTAGGTCAGATATATAACAACCAAGTAACATTATCTTGTCAAGTGGCTAGGATGCATTAATGCAGGAAGAGACCCTTCAGCTGAAATTGTAAGGATGGCTGCAGAAAAATCTTTATACCTGCTATTTATATTACACTTGCCACGTGGGGGTTGGGGGGAAGAAGAACAAGAAATCTTGGTGACTATTTAGAGGCATACTGGAAGAAATCCAATTTAATTAGGAAAAAAACACAGCTAACTTGGGGGTTGGGAAAATAAGACTGAAACAAGTATAAACCATTATAAAACCCAGTTTGTGATTAATAAGCAATGAATTCTCCCCTGACAGATATGCATTGTTGGTTATTTATTGAAGTTTCTGAGTTTACATTCTACATGGCATTCTCTTCTTTTTTTAAGAGGAACTGTAAAAACCTCTCTGCCTTGTTTACATTCATGTTCATTTTCCTCTTAACAAGATAAATAACCACGAGACTAGGGATGCTTATGCATGAAAAGACTTAGGCTGCAAGTATTGGTTAATTGCCTCTGTCTTTCCCTTATGTCAGTGTTTACTCTAAACAGAAAGAGCCAGGATAATTAACATGGTCTGACCCAGAGTTGTCCCTTGTAAGACACAGAAATTCACTGTGAAATAGAGTCTGCCAGGGACCAGGAATTATCCTTGGCTTTAGGTGTCCTGGTGGTGCAATAGATTACACCTGGGGCTGCTAACTGAAAGGTCAGCAATTGGAACACACCAGTTGCTCTTCAGGACAAAGACGAGGCAACCTGCTCCCATAAAGATGTAGTCTCAGAAACCAAACACGGCAGTTCTACCCTGCGCTATGGGGTTATTACAAATCAGAATCAACTCGATTATACTGGGTCTTTTTAAAATTTATTTTTTATTTTTTTATAGCACACCTGTTTTGTAGAAGACTAAGTGAAAACTTAGTCTTCGAAACAAAATTAAAACACTGGTTCTTAACTATGAAAGATCATTTTTATATATTAATTCAGACATTCGATGAGTCTGACTATGTTTTAGAAATTATGATTTTTATCTCTAATATCTTCACTATTTGGAACTACTGAGTATTGAAATCTACAGAGAAAGAAATGTGGTCTTTGGGTTTCCTTTGGATTGCAAAATGTCTTAGTGATTTACTTTCTCATTAAACAAATATTTATTAAGCATACTTAAATGCAGAAAAAAATTAACAAGTAATATGATCCTACTATTGTTTTTGTATGCGGCTGAGTTGATTCCAACTCATAGTGACCCTGTATAGGGTTCCGAAGGCTATAAATCTTTATAGTAGCAGAAAGCCTCATCTTTCTCCCTTTTAGAAGCTGGTGGAGTTGAACTGCTGACCTTGTGGTTAGCAGCCCATTATATCATGCCTACATAAGGTAAATTCTCAATCTTATTACTTCTGAATCATAAAAAGAACACACATAAATGGATGTGGAGAGAGGAATGTTATATGGGAATCATCTATATTCAAGGGACCAAAGAATACCCTAGACTAAATTTGAGGAAGGAATCAAGGTAGCCAAGACCCTGATTTAAACTTACAGCCTCCAGAACCACAAGAAAATAAATTTGTTTTTTCAAAAAAAGACTAAAACATGATAGTGCTCTTATAGAGACAAAACATAAGAAATATTTTCAATATCATCAGCCCAAACAAAGCCAGTGGCTGACAGCTCAACAGGCAATCAATTGCTCATATGCACGTACAGGCTGAGGCTGATTAAAATTTTAAAAAGTCCACGAAAGTAAAAATATGACCTTGAGTATATCCCACCAGAATTTAGAGGGCATCTGAAGAGCAGATTTGATGGATTAGGTACTAATGATAGAAAACCAGAAGAGTTGTGAGATAACATCAAGAATTTCATGCAGGAAGAAAGCAAAAGGTCATTAAAGAGATAGGAAAGAAAGAAAAGACCAACACAGATTCCAGGAAAGACTCTGAAACTTGTTCTTGATCATAGAGAAGACAAAGCAACTAGTCAAAATAAGGAAGTAAAATAATTGAACAGAAAATTTCAAAGGGCAGCTCAGAGTAGACAAAGTGAAGTGTTATGTAGGGTGTTAAGAACCTGGAGTTAGAAAACTGAAAGGGAAGAACACACTCAGCCTTTCTCAAGCTGACAGAATAGAAAAAAATTCAAGCCTTGAATACCACTGTTTAAGGAGTCTAAGGGCAAAAGTATCAAAAGATGACAGAAATAATTCACAGTCAGTGTAACAAAAAGAATTGGGTAATAGTTCAAGTTAGATGTTGTTGAAGGACAAATGGGAATCTAAGGTATTTATGAATCAACTTATTACAAAATTGCTCTGGATGGAAAAAAAGTTATGATCATTTTAAAACATATTCAAAAGTGCAAAATGATAACTATATCACCCAGACTGAACAATTATCAAGAACTTTGCCATAATTATTTGTCTATTGTAGTTGAAATTGGACTAGTATAGGCAAACCCTACTCATTACATTATTGCCCATCTCAATAAAAACTGTCATAGGTATCTCTAAAATTATGAATGTTTTCTTAAATATTCACAATGGCATTAACAAAATTAACATTAATTCATTGATGTCATTTAATAAACTATGTTCAAGTTTTTTATCACAGGGAAAGATAATTCTATTATTAAGAAGAAAACAGAAGTTCCCTGACTAATTAAACAAAGTCCCAAATGTACAAGCTTTAATATGAAAAGTCAATGTGTCTGATTCTAGTTAGAAAATAATAATAAGGATTTCTCACTACTGAAAGACATCATGAAATTATCAAACACTAGCAACATCTGAAATCATTAAGGTCCAAAACCACACAAGCACAAGTTCCCTCCATTTAAAATTTGTATAGCATTCCAATGATTTCTTCAAGGAGAAAGTTCCTATGGATTACTCTAATTCCATTTGTTTCATGTAGCTTTCATAAGGATGGAATAGTGAGACTTTAGGGAATCATATTAGAGTTATAGCTACTGTATACGCCAAGTTTAAATAGTTGATTTTGATGTTCAATATTGCAAAGATGGAAAGGGACCAGCTAAAGAACAAAGGTTGCATTTTAAGAAGAGAAGGAAAATAAGAATAAGCTACAAAATATTTCCATTGACTTTTGTTTGATTTGCTTGTTACAGGTATACCCTTATTATTGTGCTTCAGGTGACTGTGCTCTCTTTTTTTTACTTTTTATTGTGAATTGAGTGAAGGTTTATGAAGCAGATTGTCAGTTTTACAATCAACAAATCATATACTTCATTTTGTTACAATGATTGCAATCTCCTCTGTGTACCATCAGTTAACAGTATTTGCCTCTATCCACTTTATTTTTTAACAGTATATTTACCTCGATTTACTTTGTTTATTCAGTTTATTTTCAACCCTGCGTAAAGCAAATGTATTGGTGCCATTTTTCCAAAAGCATGTGTCTGTGTCATATTTTGGTAATTCTCAAAGTATTTCAAAATTTTTCATAAGACAGTATGGCATAGTATAATACAAAAGTAACTTTTACATGTACGTTTTTGTCATTGCTAAGTGTCATCGAATCAGTTGTGAGTCATAATGATCCTGTATAGGGTTTTCGAAGAGCGGCTAGTTTGCACTGCCGACTTTGCAGTTCAAACCGACCTTAAAGTGCAGTGTATTAACCCACAGCACCACACCAGAACTTTAAAATTTAAATCACATGACAAGATATTCTCTGCAAAGATTTCCTTTGGTTGCTCTATACTTGTGTGTACATGTGTTTATTCCTTTTCCTTTCTTAAAGGAGCCTGGTGTGGTGCTGTGGGTTAATAATGCGCCAGACTGCAAAGTCGTTTGAATCGCAAGGTCGGCAATTCAAGCTTACCAGTTGCTCCTTGGAAACCCAATACAGGGTCGCTATGGGTCGGAATCGACTCGATGGCACTTAACAACAACAACAAGGAGTCTTGACAGTGCATTGGGCTGCTAATCACAAGGTCAGTAGTTCAAACTCAT
>NW_006408591.1:11337033-11383733 GCF_000296735.1 Chrysochloris asiatica | reverse complement strand
AGGGTGGCTATGGGTCGGAATCGACTTGACGGCACTTAACAACAACAACAAGGAGTCTTGATAGTGCATTGGGCTGCTAATCACAAGGTCAGTAGTTCAAACTCATCAGTCACTCCTAGGGAGAATGGTGGACTATATACTTATGTATTGTTGTTGTTAAGTGCCATCGAGTCAGTTCCGACTCATAGTGACCCTGCACAGGGTTTCCGAGGCTGTAAATCTTTACGGGAGCAGAAAGCTTTATCTTTCTCCCGCGGAGCATCTGGTAGTGTCGAATTGCTGACCTTGCGGTTCGCAGCCCGATTCATTACCACTACGCTAGAGCCCTGGAAAGGTTTTCACTTTTAAAGATTTTCCGTTTTAAAATCCTACCAAGGTCACTATACAGTCAGAATTGACTAAATAATAGTGCGTTTGATGTGGTTCGGTTGTTCTACCAAAGTGAACATAGTCTTCAACCTTTTATGTATCTTCCTTAAACACTTTTCTTACATATATTCACATTATCAGCACATTGATTCTTAATTAATTTTATAGGTGACTGGTATTCACTGGGAGAGTTATATATATAGTGACTTTAACGAGGCAAACTGTGATAGAAATTCATATTGTTTACGATAATTTTCTTTTAAAAACAATCTTGCAATGAAATTACCTTGAATAAATGCCATCTTGAGTTGACATGGAGACTCCATCAGATTGTATTAGTGAGTGACTATGACAGTGGAGAGAGACATTCCTATCATGTCAATTGACTGAGATTTGAAAACATGTTACCATAGCATAAACTGTTTCATGGTAGTTTAATTGCATTCAGCCAAGTAGTTGTGAATCAGACTGCTAATCTCATGGTCAGCAGTTCAGCACTACCAGCTGTTCCGTGGTAGAAAGATGAGGTTTTCTGCTCATAAAGATTTACAGCCTCAGAAACCCTATGCAGGGTGGCTATGAGTCGAAACTGTCTCCACGGCACTTAACAACAACAACAGATTGCATTGATTGTTGTTGTTTAATGCCTTCGAGTTTGTTCCAATTCATAGCAACCTTATAGTTTCTGAGGAGCAGCTGGTGGGTTAGAACAGCCAACTGTGGTTAGCAGTCCAGAGATTATCCTAAAGCACCACACTGGGACTCCAATTGATGACCACCAACTAATTCATGTCCTTTGAGCCTTACCAACACTAAATCTAGGATTTGCCATGTGACTTTTCTGGTCAATGGAACAATTAAAAATTTGATGAAAGTAAAGGTTTCAAAAAGCACTTGTGAATTTTTTATTTTTTTCCACATCTGCAACTGAGCTAGGCTTTCCGAGGATATGAAAGCATATGGAGCAGCACTAAATCATCCATCTGACATCACTGTTGCCCAGTCAGTTCCTGAGTGACTAACTGGGTAACAACATATGCATATGCGAGCCCAAGTTTCCCCGCCATGTTTGGCACAGATCAGCAGGACCAGCAAAAAACTTAAAGATTTGTGAGGGAGCTGAAAAAAAAAAGGTCAGTAAGTTTTGAGTGGTAGTTTGTTCTGTGATAACACCTAATCAATACATTGCTTATCCAGTATATATTAACAATTCCCTGTGTCACTGAAATGCTTTAAACACCAGTTGTTCCTCTGAAACCCTATACTGGATCACTATGAGTCAGAACTGACACCATGGCTCTTAACAACACGTCACTAAACTACATCATTCCATTTGTTCTTCTTTCACATGTGATCCCTGAATTGCTTGAATTCTTTAAGAAATTGTGTGTTTATGTTAAAAAGTTCATAACCTTAAAAAACAAACATATATATATATATATCAATTTATCCTTCATCATGGTAAATCTTCTCAAGTAACTTCAGTATTTTCAATAAAATCTTCATGGAGAAGTTGAGCTATTTACTGTAAGAACAATGACATTTAATCCAGTTAGTGATATTTATCTACTAGTTGATGCTTAAGAAAAGAAAATGTTGGGTTTAAGATAAATATTTGTCAATCCTTTACAATGAAATGATCTTGAAACTGAATTTGAGAGGAATTTCTGAAGGATGTTATCACTCTAAAGAAATACAGATAAAGGAAATGCAGGATAGCGCATGATCTCATTTATTTGGATACAAGTTTGAAGATATTCTTTTTATCAATTATTTTGCTGTTAAAAGTCCTGCTTAGAATCTGATAAAAGATAAAAATCCAAAAATGCTTACATGTATAAATTCACCAATTACTACAAAAATTTTAAATAGTGTATGAATACTTTGGCCCTTCCATGATCCAGACCAATAAACTTCCCAGGTTCAGATCCCATACTAGACAAGAGTGTTTGAACTCACATTCTTGTAAAATTCAGCGTTTTGAAAAATGTATATTGATGGAGCTAATAAAATATGCAGATATTTCAAGTGGGAGGAAAATTTTTAGAGTACCACATATTTTTTTCATTAGTTACTTGGAGTTCTGTTTTAGGATCCTGATATTTGGCATGTGTTATTGTAGTTAAGCGCCACCGTTGAGTCAGATCTGACTCATAGTGATCTTGTATAGGGTTTCTGAGAAGCAGCTGGTGAGCTTTAATCACTAACCTTGCGGTTCAAACTGACCTTGTAGTCCAGCACATTAAATCACAGCGCTATGCCGGGACTCCGATATTTGGCATAGACATGTTAAAGTAAAAAATTCACATATTTTTCTTGACTCAATGCCTCAGCTATAGTTTATCTAAGTCAGAAACATGAAAATGTTGCTTTTACTAATAAAATATAAAGGGATGTCTTCTTCTCTAAGGGTTGTGAAAGATTGTATTGAGAATTTTGGTTCATTAAAATCTTTATGATCTTCCATTCAAAATTAGAGTAATCTCTGTGTATGTTTGCATAAGTATTTATGATTCTCATATTTTAAAGAAATCTCTTATTTTCTTTATGAATTATTGACCTAATTAACTGAATCTTTTCAATTAAACTTTGGAAAATAGTTATACTCTGTAAATATAGCCTTGATAATAATTAAATCATTATGTGTGAAGCACTGTATTCTGCAAGGTTTTCACATATATCCCTTCATTATATTCACACCAAATAACAGGGCAAACAGAATTTCTATTCCCATTTTAAAGAGGAAACTAAGATCTGTCCAGTGTAATATAGCTAGTGAGAAACAGAGTGAGCCAAACCCAGAGCTCTGAGCCCATGTTCTTAAACATTATGTTTCATTCTCTAAGAGAGTTTTGAGAGATCATCTTCTTAGCTAGTAATTATTAGGAGCCCTGATGGCACAGTTGCTAAATAAAAGGTCATCGCTTCAAATCTCCCAGATGATCCATGAAAGAAAGATGTGGTAGTCTGTTTCTTTAGATTTACAGCTTTGGAAACCCTTTTGGGGTAGTTCTCTGTCTTATAATGTTACTATGAGTTGCCATCAACTCAGTGGTTTGGTAAAGACATAAGTTTCCAAAATGAATTTCTATAAGTGGATGAGGCATGAGTTAGAGATAAAATGTTCTCTCTATCATCTTTCACATGTGTGTGTTTGTGTTATTTATGTAGGCATATTATATTACACAAACATTGTATAGATGTTCATTACATGTTCTAAGCTTCAAAAACTTTAAACTTCTGAATATGTCCATGGTAAAATACTGGATGCTGATGATATGTTCATGAACAACAATTAAGCATGTTGATTATTAACCAACAGTGAGTCTACAGTCACACAAGTGGAATTGTTGAGTGAAAGATTAGAAACACATAATGATGCATTAATTACACTTTTGAACTCTATACAGTCCAAGTACCAAGATTTGTACAGGTCGTTCTTTACTTCGTCTTGGAAGATGCCTAAGCAGGTATAGAAAACTCAATTTACATTTTAGCTATAGCCTACATAAATAACACAACACCCACATGCATAGTGCCCATAGGAAATTAACAGATTAGGGAATTAATTGCGTGCAAAAACAAAACAAAACAAAACTTAGTGTTGTAAGATGTCACTGTCTGACCTTCTCTGACATACAAGGTGGAAGGAGAATCAAACTCACATCAGGAAAGGATGATTACTATGAGGCTGAGGTCAGACATGACTTCACCCTCCAACCTTCCTTACTGATTTTGAAACCAACCATGCCTCCATGGTGTGGTGCTTTATTGAAAATGATGATTCAAACCTACCAATCAGTCCTCAAAAACTCTATATAGGGTTACTATGAGCTGGAGTTGAGTCGACGGCACTTAATAAAAACATTCTTCCCCCAGCACTCTCTACTTCTCAGCTGAGTTAGACTATTCACTGTAGTGCCACACGGAACTCGCAGACAACATTCATAATTATAGGGTTTACTAGGAAAGTTAACAGGTTAAAATTCAGAATTAGAAGTGTTCTGGATACAATTCTGACCTTCCACCTTACCAAATATAATATCCTTCTCCAGTGACTAGTCCCTCCTGACAAAATGTCCGAAGCACGAGAGACGAAGTTTGGCCATCCTGGCCTCCAAGGAGCACTCTGGCTGAATGTCTTCCAACACAGGTCTGTTGGTTCCTTTGGAAGCCCATGGCACATTCATTATTCTTCTCCAACACCATAACTCAAAAGCATCAATTCTTCTACGTTCTTCCTTATTCACTGTCCAGCTTTCACATGCATATGAGGTTACTGAAAATACCATGGCTTGGGACAGAAACACCTTAGTCCTCAAGCTGACATCTTTGCTCTTCAACACTTCACAAAGATCTTGTGAAGCCCTATACAGGTTCGCTATGGGTTGGAATTGACTCGACAGCATTTAACAGCACATATAAAGTTAGCACTGCTAAAATAGTATGTTTGGGCAAATCATTAAAACTTTTTGCTTCTATAAGTATAAATTGCATCAATTTTATGAACTTGATCTTAATTTATAGATCTAGTAGCATGAAATACTAACTGAGAGGGAAGGAGTCTTCAAATCAAGGATCATGCATATACCCTCAGTACATAGAGTTGTTAGGGATGGGAAACTCAGACTTTGGCTACCTATAATGGGGATGGAAGGGGGTGCTATAAAGGCATGAAGTGGCTGGCTTATAAATTTTCATGAGGGAGTTAATTTCAGAGTGTGTGGGGGAAGGTAGAATCCCCACTGAATAGTTCCCATCTTGTCTGGATGGATCTAGTGATCAGAGATGGGGATAGGATTCTTTTGATTTAACAGTGAGTAATTGGAGTCCCAGTGTGGCCCTGTGGCTTAAGGCATTGGACTACAAATTCATTTTGAACTGAAAGATTGGTGGTTCAAATATTCCAGTTGCTCCTTGGAAACTCTACACAGGGTCGCTATGGGTTGGAATAAACTTGACTCGATGACACTTAACAACAACAATTGTTATCATGAGTAATTGTGATTGTCACAACTGTAAAGGTAGAAGATGTGTAACAAAAATGGGGGAGTAGTTAATCTTACATTGCAGAAACAGAGGATCCTAGGACCAGCAAGAGAGAAGAGCATTAGTGGAATATGGGATCCTAAAAGAGAAGCAGTAACACCAGAGATGGAGGTAGAAGCAATGACATGGAGAGACAGAGCATGTGAGGATGCTAGACTCATGGAAAGAGAATATCTGTTGCTGACAAGTAGGGGGCTGGTTTGCAAAATGTGTCCTTTGGTTGTTTAAATGATTATATATTTTTGTGTGTTTTTGTATACAACAAAAAGGGAATTGTAATTATTATAATGAAACAAGATGTGATTGGTTGAGTGCAAAACTGATGTTCTGCCCTATAGACCATCATATCACTCAATTCACAATAAAACCTTTTAAAGCAAAAAACTGTTTCTAATTGTTGTTTCATACCATTGAGTCAGTTCTGACTCATAGAGACTCTGCATAGAGTTTCTGAGGAGCAGCTCTGCAATCTAGTACTTATTGGTGACAGTAATAACTCATGGAAATTTTAAGAGAACAAAACACCACTTAAAAGAATGTCTGATATACAGTACTTCCACTTATTACTATTGCTTTTTAACTACTCATTTCATTAGTTAATTATATACTGATTAATTTACTGGTGTTTCTGATTTAAGTTCTACTACTTAAAAAAAAAAAAAAAATTCTTGGCTTTCCACAAGAAAATAAAAATTTGTGTTAAGTCTTCCACTGACTGAATTAAAACCCATGCTTTTGTTAAAAATGGAACTTGGCTCAATAACACCAAAATGAAATCTGACAATGAAATACTTTTTTTATGCATACCAACTGATGAGACTGTTGATTTACTTTCTCAACTCAAGCTCTGCATTTGATAAAATTATCATTTGAATGTATGATGTTTGTAGAAACTAGACTCAGACAGTTGGATGGTAAGTGTGGAAATGGTTTAAAATATGAGTTGGCAATAAATCATAAGAATAACAGTGGTGTTAAAGAAAACTATGTGTCACAGTATAATTACATCAATAAGTTTATGAATTGTCTAAGAATATGGCATATATTTCTTATTTCCAATGTCATGTAAGTGACACTGACAATGTCTGCTCTTCTGTATATCATTTATACTGCAAAATATATTTTTAAATATATTTATGCATGTACCACCCATCTGTCAATTTACTATACTAGTGAATTTTATGTTGCTGAGATGCTGGAAGCTACACAATCAGTATTTCAAATGTCAAAAGGGTCACCCATGATGGATGGGTTTCAGCAGCACTATCTGTCTAAATAGACTCAGAAGAAGGACCTGGTGTTCTAATTATGAAAAAAAAAAAAAAAAAAAAGGCCAGTGGAAACTTTATGAATGGTTGTTATGTGCCGTGGAGTCAGTTCTGACTCATAGCGACCCTGTACAGGGTTTCCGAGGCTGTAAATCTTTACAGGAGCAGGACGCCTCATCTTTTTCCCACGGAACAGCTGATAGTTTCGAACTGCTGACCTTTTGGTTCACAGCGTGATTTGTAACCGTTACGCTACCAGAGCTCTCTTTATGAATAGTAGCAGAACATTTTCTTATATAATACCACAAAATGAATTCCTTAGGTTGGAGAGCACTCAAATATGACCTGAGAAGAGTAGCCTCCTCAAAATAGAGTCAACTTTAATTATGCAGACAAAATAAAGCTTTTAAGACCTTCATTTACTGATGTGGCATGACTCAAAATGAGAAGAAACTGCTATAAGCATCCATTAGTAGTGAATGGAACATGGGGTGTACTAAATATATATCTAGGAAGATTGAAAGTTGTCAAAAATGAAATGGAATGCTTGAAAATCAATATCCTGGGCATTATTGAGGTAAATCTTGGCCATTTTGAATCAGACAATAATATGGTCTAATCTGTCTGGAATGACAAATTGAAGAGGTATGTTGTCACATTCATTGTCAAAAGGAACACATTCAGATATATCTTAAAGTACAATGCTGTCAGTTAAAGGACAATATCCATACATTCACATGTAAGACCAGTTAATATGACTATGATTTGAAGTTATATACCAACCACTAATGCCAGAGATGAAGAAATTCAAGATCTGTACCAAATTTGACTATCTAAAATTGATCAAACATGCAATACAGATACCTTAATAATTACAGGTTATTGGAATATGTAAGTTCAAAGAAAGAAGAACCAGCAGTTGGAAAATATGACCTTGGTGATATTGTCTGAGCGTGAAAGACAGACGTTTGCAAAAGCAGAGTATTCATCTGAAGTACCTGTTTTCAGTGACATAAACAACAATGACTATACAGTGGATCTCACTAGATAAAACACAAAGGAATCGAATCAATTACTCTGTGGAAAGAGGAAATAGAGACGATCGATGCCATCAGTCAGAACAAGGCCAGGAGCTAATAGTGGAACAGACAATCAATTGTTGATGTGTAAGTTCAAGTTGAAGGTTAAGAAAGTTAAAATAAGTCCATGAGAGTCAAAATACAATCTTGAACATATCACACCTGAATTTGTTACCACCGCTGTCATTTTTCTCACTGTGGTGGCTTGTGTATTCCTGTGATTCTGGAAGCCATGCTGCAGGTATTTTAAGTACCAGCAGGCTCACCGCTGGTGGACAGGTTTCAACTGAACTTCCAGACTAAGACAAAATAGAAAGAAGGAGAGATTTAGATGCATTGAACTCTGATTAAAGAAGCCCAGAGAAGTTATGCAATGACATCAGGGACACCAAATGTAAAGACAACAAAAGGTCAGGAAGCAAAGAAAAATGTAAAATACATGCCCAAAGAGTGTCTGATGCAAATGGAATAAATGATGAAGTACAAGAGCTGGACATAAGATTTCAAATGAAAATTTAAGAAGACAAAGAAAAACATTATAATGAAATGTGCAAAGACCTACAGTTAGAAAATCAAAAGGGAAGGACATGTTTTACAATTCTCAAACACAAAGAATTTAACTGAAGATTAAAGCCATAAGTTGAAATATTAAAGGCTTATATGGGCAGAACAGTATTAACAATTACTGATAATTGGAATGTGAAGGTTGGAAACAAAGAATTTCAGTAGTTGTAAAATATGACCTTTTAGTGACAGAAATGATTCTGGGGATCACATGCTAGAATTTTGCAAGACTAACAACTTATTCATTGAAAACACCTTTTTGAAAGAACATAAAATGCAACTATACACATGGACCTCACCAGATGGAATTGTTGTCGAGTGCTTTCAAGTTGGATCCCACTCAAGCAACCCTGCATAGGGTTTCTGAGGAGCAGCCACTTTGTTTGAACCCCTGACCTTAAAGTTCATATAGACATTGTGATCCAGTGCTTATCTTACAGCACCACACCAAGACTTCCAGAAGGAACACACAAGAGTAAAACTGACTGCATCTTTTGACAAGAGATGGCAGAAAAGCTCTATATCATCAGTCAAAACAAGACAATCAGTTGCTCATATGCAAGTGCAGGCTGAAATTGATGAATTAAAACAAGTAAATGAGAGCCAAAATATGACCACAAATATATCCCACCTGAATTTAGAGGCCATCTCTAGAACAGATTTGATGCTTTAAACATGAATACCAGAAAACCAGAAGAGCTGTGGGATGACAAACATCATACAAGAAGAAATAAATGATGTCATTTAGAAGATAGGAAAGAAAGAAAAAAACAAAATGGATTTCAGAAGAGACTCTGAAATTTGCTCTTGAGCCTAGAAAAGATAAAACAATGGTAAGAAATGTCAAAGTCAAAGAGTTGGACAGAAAAATTCAAAGGGCAACTGGAGAAGACAAAACCAAGTATTATAATGAGATATCCAAAGACCTGGAGTTAGAAAACCAAAAGGGAAGAACATACTCACCATTTGCAAGTTGAAAGAACTGAAGAAAAAAAATCAAGCCTTGAATTGAAATACTGGAAAATTATACGAGCAAAATATTGAATGGTGCAGTAACCATCAAAAGGCAATGAATGGTATACACAGTTATTGTACCCAAAAGAAAAGGTTGATGTTCAACCATTTTAAGAGGTAGAATATAGCCAAGAGCCAATTGTCCTGAAAGGAGAAATCCAAGCTGAATTGAAGGCACTGGTAAAAGACAAGGCTTTGAGAATTGATGGAATACAAATTGAAATAATTCAACAAGCTTATACAACCCTAGAGCTGTACACTCACCTATGCCAAGGAATTTGGAAGGTAGCTACCTGAGCAAATAGTTGGAAGAAGTTTTTTGTGTCCATTCCAAAGACAGGTGACTCAAATAAATCTGGAAATCATCAAACAATATTATTAATATCACACACAAGTAAAATTTTGTTGATGATAGTTCAAAAATGGCTGCAACAGTACATCAGAAGAGAACTGTCCAAAATTCATGGAACAAGCGATACTACTGATGATGTCAGATGAATCATAGCAAAAAGCAGAGAATACCAGAGAGATGTTTACTAGTGCCTTATTGACTATGCAAAGACCTTTGTGTGAAACATGACGACCTAAGGATAACATTGTGAAAAACAGGTATTCCAGGAAACTTAACTGAGCTCATTAGAACCTGTGCATAGCCCAATAGGCAGTCATTTGAACAGAACAAGCAGATAAGGAATAGTTTAAAATGAGAAAGGTGTGCACCTTCCATCATACTTATTAAATCTGTATACTCACAACAGGACCAATAAATGATCATATAATAATTGTACAAAGGTCTGAAGTTATGAATGAAGAAGCAGTCAAGATATCAAATGACATACTGCATTAGACAATTCTGCAGTGCAAGACTTCTTTAAAGTATTCAAGAGCAAAAATGTCATTTTTGAGGACTTAGATGCAGGTGACCCAAGCTATGATATTTCAATCACCTCATATGCATGTGAAAGTTGGACAGTAAAAATAATCAAGAGCATAGAATAATCGAATTTTAATTTTAATTATGATGTTGGTGAAGAATATTGAAAGTACCATGGACTGTCAGAAGAGCAAACAACCTGTTCATAAGCACAGACTTTATGCTCCTTTGAAGTAAAGATAGCAAGACTTCATCTCATGTACGTTGGGCATGCTATCAGAAAGAACCAGTCCCTATTAAAGGGCATCATGCTTGACAGAGTGTCAGCAAAAAAGAGGAAGATTCTGAATGAATGAGATGGACTGATACAGTGCCTGTGAAAATGGGTTCAAACAAGAACAGAAGAGTCAAGATCAACTTTACACACCTAAAGATCAACTTGACACAACCCAAAATTACCAACATATGTTGCATATACTCATATAAAAACACTAATGTTTAACTAATTGAACAATATTACTATATGCATCTGACATACATCATTTCAATTAATTAGTTCATTTATGTCTAATAGTTATCCTCATTATGTTCCATAGTTAGCTCTTCTAAGGTAAACCTGAGCAGTTGATTCTTCTAGTACTATGTTACTGTAAGCTATAATTAATTTGGTGTTTTTTCAGAAGGATGGTTTCCAAAGACCATGATGGCATCTGTCCAATGTAATAATTCCTGTTCTTCAGGTTCGATTAATAGAGAACTGGAAGAAAAAAACTCAAGTCTGCTAATAGAAACTTACTCTACCAATTCCTCACCAATCAGATTCCCAATCGCACCTCATTAGTTTCCTAATTAAACTCTATGTGTAATACATATATACAAATCAAGTTTTCAAGCAATTGAAATATTATATTCATTTTCCAAAAGGCTAATCCTATTAAATTACTGAACTTAGAAAAAAAATAAAAGTCTATAGCTGTAATAATTCAAGCTTGCCAGCCTGATCCAATTTTTTCAAAGAATAAAAAATATCCATCAAATAATAAAATTATTATTCTTGGAAGGTTACTTTATTTCCCAACAGCAATAGGATTATAATTATGAACTGAGCAGCCAATATGACAAATATCCAGTAAAATAAAATGACTATCTCTTGCCCAGAGACTTCCTTTATTCTTTGTCTTTCTGATTATCCTTAAGAAAGTAGAAATGGTTTTATAAAAGTTCAAAGCAATACAGAATTAAATACAAATGTCCAGTGAAGAATGTAATATTTTTGAGTCTATATGCATAAAACCTATTTTAATGCTATTTTTGCAGGGTAATTTCTTAAGTGAGGGATAGTTATATCACAATGGATCACAAAAGTATTTTCATCATTGAAAAAAATGTAATTGGAACTGTTTCCTGGCATTAAAAAAAAAAAAAAGTAAACGTTTATTTTTAAGGTGCTCTGGTAGCGTAGTGGTTACGAATCGAGCTGCGAACCACAAGATCAGCAGTTCGAAACTACCAGCGGTTCTGCGGGAGAAAGATGAGGCGGTCTTCTCCCGTAAACATTTACAGCCTCGGAAATCCTGTGAAGGGTCGCTATGAGTCGGAACTGACTCCACGGCACTTAACAACAACAACAACATAGGGAATATTACCATACATAGAAAAGTAATCCCCACTCTTCTACCTCCTAAATAGAGTAAAACAATATAGTTTTTATAGTTATGTGGAATAGACTGTACTTTTTTGTTATTATTGGAATATTGTGTAGAGAAAAGGTATGGTGCTAATTAGATGGGTTGTGTTTATTGTTATATGAACTGTATGAACGTAAAACAAAATTTTCTGAATGATAAGCATAATATATGATGTAATTAGTAAGTTCCACACTAAGGAAACCCTGGCATTGAGAGTAACAAGGGACTTTACCAAACAAGAACCTGAAAACTTGTTTTTGTGGACAATCTATGAAAGTCATTAATGTTGAAATGACTCCATTAAGGGCTGGCTAATCAAGGTTCTGTTTGGAGATATGGGGGAAGATGATCTATAAGTAAATGCATGTTACGTAGCATTCTAAATTCAATTTGTTAATTGACATGTTCATAAACCATTTTTGGATAATTTGATAAATGCAAATATACTTTGACTTTTCAAAACCTTGCACATTCAAAGCAGTAATTAAATTATGTTTTATTATTAGGTGTAACAATATTTCAAAGTGAATACTAACTTTTTAAATGATGAATTTGTGATACCTTCTTGTTTGAAAGAAGACCCCCAACGAGATGGATTGGCTAAGTGGCACCAACAATAGACTTGAGTGTGGCAACAGTAGTGAGGTTGGCCCAGGACCAGGCAGTGTTTCATTCTGTTGTGTATAGGGTCACTATGAGTCGGTACCAACTTGATGGCACCTAACAACGGCAACAACAATGTCTAAATTGCTCATCTCTATCAACCCTGTGTAAAGAGAGGATATGTTTGATACTTGGTGTGAAGACTTCTTCCCACTTGGTTAGTATTTTGAGAGACTACTTCAATAAGTATAGGTTAAGTTCATCAAATTGTAGCAATTTACACTTATTTCTTTTATTAAATTTCTTTATCTTCCTCTGATCATCAAGCCATTGAAGCTAGGTCAAATAGGTACTATCCACAAGCTTGGGCATTTGTGTCGGTCTCCCCTCATTTCATAAAAGCTGGAACGTTTCACTGTCAGCTCTAGCCCTCTGTGGCTATGTCTTTGTCCATGGGCTCAGGTGTCCCCAGGTCTCACCACACTTCAGACCAACCAGTCCTTCCGCTTCTCTCTCTCATCTCCAGGTTGATGGGAGTCTATGGAATGTGGTCGAACTCAGCCCACATCTTCATTGCTGCCTGTCCCCTCATCCACTCACCAGTAAATCAATGCGGTCACTAGCATGTTTATAAGCCTGCTTGTGTGTTCCCTTTGAGTTTCAGTCTTAGAGGAGGGTTTGTCCTGAAAGGACTTGATTGCTTGCCTTGATGGCATCCCAGGGAACAACTTGTTTGTTCTTGTAGTGCCAATCAGACTGCCATTTTTGTTTTTGATTTTTCCTGCCGGTCTTTCAAGAAGCATAGTCTTTTTCTCTAGTTGTTCCAGGCTAGTCTGAATGTCTTTTCAAGTGGGAATGTCCCACTAAAGAAGTTCTGCATGGAGTCAGGATTCAACCTAAGATCCTATATAGTACAAAGGCTCTGCAAGAAGCCTATTTCTCTGGGAATGTTCTAGAACTCCTTTTAGTTATTTCTATCAGTTATAGGCTGAAGATGGGCTTACAATCTTTCTGCAATCATGTCTCCCAACATTCCTTTCTATCCCACTCAAGTATCTATTTTACAATAATAGACAAGGGAAACCAATGTTCATAGGACAGTCAAGCATCTTAACATTATTTCTCCCGTTTTGTTTATTATCACTGATTTTTAAAATAATTTTTAATTTTAGAATAGATTTATATTTACAGAAAACCTGTAAAAATGGTAGAGTTCCCATATACCCTATATCTGCTAAATGTAGTTCTAGCAACTTAAAAAAGTTAAGATTTGCAGGAATGTATTGCCTAATACCCTCAATACAGTCTGTGAAGATGGACGTTATGTGAAATAGGATATTATGCAATTTGGATATTGTGTGAACACCATATTATTGTATACAGGTAGTCCCCATATAATTTGTAGTCAAATTCCTATGAATCTTATTATATTAAAAACTTATGGGAACCTGTCAAAGCCAGAAAGTTGCATCCAGTGAATACAGGAGTCCTGTTTTTCCAGGTGTTGTTGGACCTGGCCAGAGCTTTGCCAGGCCCAGTGTGGGTGGGAGTGCATAAGGGTAGCATGGAAAGTTGGCTGAGGGAACCAGATATGTGCTAAGAACATGACCAACAGTGGAGGCGCTGGCTGCTGTTGCCCTATTGGTGAGCTGATTACTGTTCATGTGCAGCTGACATCACGGGAACGGCTACTACTGCCAGTTTTCACAGAAGAAGCAAAATGGCCTCCCTAAAAATAACCCTCTGGGAGTTTAGTTTCAGGGCATGTGGGGTAAGATAGAAACCCCACTGAATAGTCTTAATCTTGTCTACATGGGTCTGGTGAAAGGAGATGGGGATAGTGAGTAATTGTTATCATGATGAATTGATTGTCAAAACTGTAAAGTGAGTAATTGTTATCATGATGAATTGATTGTCAAAACTGTAAAGGTGGAAGTTTTGTAGCGAAAAGGGAGAGTAGTTGATCTTAAAGCATCTAGGAACAGAGGACCCTAGGACCATCAAGGGAGAAGAGCATGGCGGAAAGTGGGACCATATCCAAAGAAGCAGTGACACCAGAGATGGAGGCAGAGATGATGACATGGAGAGAGAGAGCAGATGAGGACTCTAGACTCATGGAAAGAGAAAGGCTGTATGCTGGCAGCCAGCAGGCAGGTTTTCAGAATATGCCCTTGGGTTGTTTAAATGATTATATATTACTGAGTGTTTTTGTATACATCAAAAACAAAACAAAACAACAAAAACAGAGGAAATTGAAGCAAATACTGTAGAATGATGAAGCATGGAGGGGATTGCAATCATTGTAATTAAATGCAATACCAAAGGATGAGTGTAAAACCGATGTTCTCCCTTGTAAACTATCACTCAATTCACAATAAAAACTTTATAAAACAACAACAAAAAAATGCCCTTGGCTGAGAGTGAGAAACTGCAGAGCTGCTAGGCAAGTGAATGAACCCAGGAAGATGGAAAGGAAGAGCTGGAGGAAGAGGCACTGCAAGGATTGAGAGGAACCCTGGAGACCCACTACCAGTTAACTCTGGAGACTTAAAGTCTGTAAAACCAGTGTTATTGTTCAGTGCCATTGAATTCGTTCTGATTCACAGTGATCATGTATATGGTTTCTGAGGACTGCCTGGTGGGTTGAACCACCAATCTTGAAGTTAGCAACCCAGTACTTATCCCAAAGAGGGGAAAAATAATAAACAAAACCAAAATTGTTTTCTCTAAAAGAAAGAAAGAAAAATCTTACAGGACCACTGACACATATGCCTAAAGGACAATATATGTTGTATATATGTTGCCTAAAGAACAGTAAGATACACCCACATACCTCTATTCTTTGTGACCTTCTATAATTCTTCTTCTCAATATTTTGAATGTTTATACATGTAGACAAAACATTTTCTTTCTTCCAGATAAAACTATTTATCATAGCCTTTTGATTTCTCTCTGTAAGAAGCAAATCAGTAAGGCCTGAAGTTGCCTTGTGAAAATATGTTTCAGTTTAATTGTTAATCTATGTGAGTATTTACTATATTGTAAGAACAATTTTTTTAGAAAGAGCAGCATAAGGCTAGTCCTCGTGAGGTGGAGATTAAAGATACACCAAATGTCCAGCTTTTCTAACATGTTATATCACTCCATAATCCCTGATATGAAACATCATCCCTTCCTTCCCTCAAGTCCCAGGGCTCTGCAATTTGCAGCAGCAGTGTCACAGAACTCACAAACTCTTACAGAAATGGGTCATACTATTGTGGAGGCTGTCAAGTCCCAAATCTGTAGTTCAGAAGTCAGTCTGGCAGATTCTTCTTGCCCACGGGGTTGCAGGGTCTAAGGAACACAAATCAACATGTCACATGAAAGGCTGTTGATCCAGTAGGCTGCAGAGCCTGGTGAATCATGCCAGGCAATAGTCCACAGAGTCCCAAAAGAGGACAGACAAGCCAGATTCAGGATCTAGAGAAAATATAGGTGTTTCTAGATTACAGACTAGAGTAGTGACACATAGAATGAAGGACCAGTGTTTGGAGACTCTTCTATATAAAATTTCATAGAATTTGTTGCAAATATAATTTGAATGCAGGTGGAGCTTGAAGTTCAAGTACTTGAAGAGTCTGTAATTCCTGTATAATCTATCATTTAAAAATAATTAAATGAGTTGGTATGATTCAGCTAATAACTTGAAATGGTTATTATCCTTCATTTCAAGTGTACAAGTGGGAATACCTGTATTAAACATAGGTCTTTTCACTGCATTATTTTGACCTCAGTTGAAGATTTAGTGCCTCAATTTGCATAGTACAGATGTCACCAATTTCAAAATCTTGCAACTGTTTAAGGGACTCTTTAGCCAATGAACCAATCTGACTTATGTATAGCAAGTTGATCCATTGCTTCTTTGGTGACAGGCACTCAGCCAAAACAAGGAGAACGCTATTCACATATTTATGACAGGATTTAATACTGATGTTTTGACATCTCCATGATTTAGACAATTTGGTTGAAAATACCTACTTCATAAATTCTGTGAGTAAAAGGAAAATTGCACTCAGTTTAGTTTAAGCATTTTTAGGAAGCTATAGCTATTGCCAACTTGTAAAATAAACAAAATCTGGGAGAAAGTGAGTATAGTTACGTGCAAGGCTTGATTGCCTTGGCTGATTAACTAATTCTAAAAATTTTAAACCCATTAAATCTCATATTCTTATGTTGTTGTTGTTCTTGTTGTTAGATGCCATCTAGTCAGTATTGACTCATAGCGACCTTATGCACAGCAAAACGAAACACTGTCTGATCCTGGGCCAACCTCACTACTGTTGCCACGCTTCAGTCCATCGATGCTGCCACCTGGCCAATACATCTCATTAGGAGTCTTCCTCTTTTTCTCTGACTCTCCACCTTACCAAACATGATATCCTTCTCCAGCAACTGGTCCCTCCTGACAATATTCTTATGATTGCTTCCTTTTTCTTCTTCTACTGGCTATTGTTTACTTTGTTAATTCCTATGAAATTGTGTGCAGATTCCTAGTATAGAATGGTAAATATTAAATCTTAGTGGGTATCAGATTTGAAGACAGATCTGGCTTTGGTTCTCATAAGCATTATACAAAGTAATTAACTTAAAATGTCTATATATTTTTTTTTTCATTTTCAAGATTGGATACTAATCCTGACCTCACAGAGTCTTGGTAGTACATATGTTGCTGTTGTTATGTGCCGTGGAGTCAATTCCGACTCATAGCGACCCTGTACAGGGTTTCTGAGACTGTAAATCTTTATAGGAGTAGAGAGCCTCATCTTTCTCCCACGGAACAGCTGGTGGTTTTGAACTGCTGACCTTGTGGTTCGCAGCCCGATTTGTAACCACTACACTACCAGAGCTCCTTGTAGTACATGTGTAGTACATACATATAAAGTATGTGTTGTTGTCGTAGTTAAGTGTCATTGAGTCAGTTCTGACCTATAGTGACCCTGTATAAGGTTTCCAAGAAGCAGTTGGTGAGCTTGAACCACTGATCTTGTAGTTTAAACCGACTTGGTGGCCTAGCACATTAACATGCAGCACCAGAATGGCAATATACTAGCAGCATCAGTATGAGCAACAGTAAGAGTAACTATTATTTTCAAAGTTCTCTTCAATGAAACAGCATTTTTCTAATTACACTGTGACCAAGGAACTAACTTGGTTATTTAAAAAGTGGAAGCATTTACATCTGCTAGGCATTTTCTCCCCTCACTCTTTCTCCCCTCATTCTAGAAGAGAAACGATAAGAAAGATTGCTTTGTATATCTTACATTAGGTACATGCCTCTAGCCCTTGCAGAGTTCTGCAGTAGACCTGATTATATTCTTTTCTGCCATTGTAAGGCTTGCTATTATTTTAAATGCAACAAGCTATAGATTGACCTACCCAAACCCCACTGCTGCAAAGCCAGTTCCACCTCATAGAGACCCTATGTTGTTGTTGTTAAATGCTGTAGAGTTGGTTCCAACTCACAACGACCCTGTATAAGGTTTCCAAGAAGCAGCCTGGTGGATTTTAACTGGTGACTTTGCAGTTAGTAGTCCAGTGCTTATATCCTTCAGCACATAATTTTCATGGACTAATTTGCAGAACTAGATTCACAACCTTAACCTTGACTCCTCATCTGTGATACAATACAACTGGTCTCCTGATTTAAATAATTTTAGGTTAATCTACAAGAAGCCCTATCTGTTAACTAAAAGGTTGCAAAATTTTGAGCCAGGACTCCATGTTGACCCTTTCTTGTTGTCAGTGCCATCAAGTAGGTTCTGACTCATAATGACCCTGTATAGGGTTTCCAATGAGCATCTGGTGGTTTTGAACCGCTAACTTTGGTTAGTAGCCCAATGGAAATCTTACAGTGCCACACCAGGACTCCATATTAAACCCATGTTTCTGTTGTTGTTAAATGCCATCAAGACAGTTCTGATTCATAGCAGTGCAGTGCTTATCCAATGGCATCACACCAAGGCTGTATTATCTTCACAGAAGCATACTCTCATTTCTTTTTCCAACAGAGAGGCTGGTAGGTTGGAAATACCAACCTTTCAGTCAACAGACAGGGCATCTTATAGATAGACTGAAAATGATTTAAACTGGGAGACTAGTTGTCTTGTACAATAGACGAAGAATCAAGGTCTTGCGATCTACTTCTGTAAATTAGCCCATGAAAACTCTGTGTATCAAAGAGGTTTAGTTCTCCAGCCAATCATGGGGATAATACAGACTAAACTGCAATTCCTTCACTTTTGCCTGGAATCACCATGAGAAGGTCATCAACTCAATAATAGCCAAAAAAAAAAAAAAAAAAAATTGTTAGACTGTTTATTTTAACATGATGTTCATTCAGTCATTTATTCAGACTTATTTTCCCACAAAGGTAGAAACAACTCATTGATAGAACAGATTCTTTTGTTTATTTCAAGCTTACAATTTTGACTTGGTGACAGTGTTTTGACTTGAAAGAAAGTTATTGAGTGGTTTAAGAGATCTGATTACAGCATGCATAATAAATTTTGAACCAAGGAAATGCTGAAGACAAGCTTTCTTACCCTTGTTCAGACACTTGAAAATGTGACTATAAAAGAGTACTAGGAAGAAAAAAGGAAAATATAAAGAATTGAAATGCATCGTTTCAAAGAACTCAGTGATGAAGAGCCCCAAGAGAGTAGACCTGTGGTTCATAAATCTGTCTGTTGTTTTCACTATTGTTCCATCACGTACAACTTGCTTTTGTTTCATTTGTCTGGATAAATCAGCCAGCAAAGCATCATAAATATCCTTAGCTAGCAAAAGTGCTAATTTTCATTATAGAAACTAGTTTTGTTCCTGATTTTCTTTCTGTTAGTTTGATGTTTAAGTTAACTGAGAAATTAAAAACAATTAAGTTATTATTCCTACAATCCACTTTTCTCTTTACGCCTTAATCACTGTAAATTATTAAAAGAAATGTATCACCTTAAATGGTTTGAACCCTAGAATTCCCCATCTGGGCCATTAACACTACTCATTTTTTTTTTTTTTTTAATAGGGATAACAGACAAATCATATTTCTCACTCAGATAATACTGTCTTACTAGAATCTATCTTTTTGTAAGGATGTATTGACTCTACCAGATGTGCTGCATTTAGGGGGCAGAGGAAGTGTTTTCATTTAACAATGAATTCACACAGTCAACTGTGACCTCTTACCATTTTTATGTACTTCACAGCCTATGTTCTAATTTTAAATTAGGGTTCTGGCATGTATATTTATACATAGCCGTAATTTAACAAACCTGTAACTGTAAGCCTTTGGGGAGTGATTGTGTTTAAACATCTGGACTCACCACATGTTTTCAGCTGGCAATGAAACATCATTTAGAAGACCTGTATGTTAAAAAGGAAGACACGGTAGGTAGTTATATTCTATAGGTGTTCTAGAAGATAAGAATGGTCTCCTGAAAAGATGGGTTCAGATATATTGTAGCAAACACAGGTATAAAAATGATATCTGAAAGTGAAGTAGATTTACTAAAATGCTTGTCATTTCCTTTTTGTCATTCACAAAATTAAAATAATAATAATGACAAATTTATACAAAATTAGGGCAAATTAAATTGCATGACAATCTAATTTATATAATATTTAATGTGAAAAAGCCACTGCTTATTTGCAAAGTATATTTGTGATATTACAAATCTTTAAGCATTCCAGAGTTATATTTATGTAATGTTAAGTATTATATAGGGTTCTAGTGTGGCTCTGTAGGATAAGCACTGGACTGCTAACTGCAAGGTTGTTGGTTAAACCCACCAGCTGCTTCTAGAAAACCTTACCCAGGATTAATATGAGTTGGAACCAATGTGATAGCACTTAATTATAAACAAGTAAAGGATGATGCAGCATCGCAGGTTAATGCACTAGAATGTAAGGTCAATTGGAACAGCAAAGTTGGTGGTTCATGCTCCCCAGTCACTCCTTGAAACCCCTATACAGGGTCGCTCTGAATTAGCTCAGTGGCACTTAACAACAATAATAACAAGAAAACTGATATACTCTCTTCTGAAGTGTTACTATAATGTTCTTTAATCAAAACTACAAGTTTTGTTCTCATTAATGTTTAGTGCATTTACATATAATTGCACAATGTTTAGTAAGCTTATATATAATACTTAAAAGACAATATTGATCCCAGTTTTTTTGTGTGTAGGAATTCAATTAACCATTTTTTTGGAACCTATGGTTCTAGTGTTTACAATTTATGTATCTGTCAGCAGAAATGAATTAATTAGAATCTGTTACTTTCTAAGAGTGACCTTAAAGCAGGTACTATTTCCCTGTGTAGATTAAAGAAAAGCACTGGATGTTAATTTGAACAGAACTTATCTGAAATGTCAGGAACCATTTAATATATGAAAGAAAGTTCATGTAAGGAAAGACTCTTTAATCTCTGGGTTTCATGCACTACAAAACTAACAATGTAACCTTTTTACATATGGGTATACACATTTACTACATTATGATATTATGTAAAATTTAAATGATATATAAACTAAGGCCGCTTTGTGATTTTTCATGTATATGTGTACAGTGTTTGCCAATGAATATGTACCTTTATTTGAAAACCAAACTGTTTCCAATTGTGAATTTATATATTTTTGTTGTTGTTGTTAGGTGCCATTGAGTCGGTACAGACTAATAGTGACCCTATGCACAACAGAATGAAACACTGCCCAGTCCTGGGCCAACCTCACTATTGTTGCCATGTTTGAGCCCATTGATGCTGCCACTTTGCCAATCCATCTTGTTGGGGGCCTTCCTCTTTTTCTCTGACCCTCCACCTTACCAAACATGATATCCTTCTCCAGCAACTAGTCCCTCCTGACAATATGTCCGAAGTATGAGAGTCCAAGTTTGGCCATCCTGGTTCCCAAGGAGTACTCTGGCTGCACTTCTTCCAACACAGATCTGTTGGTTCTTTTGGCAGCCCATGGCACTTTCAAAATTCTCCTCCAATACCAAAACTCAAATGCATCAATTCTTCTACAGTCTTCCTTATTCACTGTGAATTTATATACATATATATATATATATATATATATATATATATATTCATATACATAAATATATATAAAATTGTGGTTGCCATCTATGTCTCTTTGCCTGGTGCTTAGTTTTCTAATGGTTGTGAATACAACTTTTTCAAATAAAAGCTCATCATTAAACATTGTTTTGACTATTTTTTGATAAAAATTATTAGTTAATAATCAGTATTTTATTTTACTATGATAGTGAATAAACACATTTCTCTATACCCAAATTTACTGAAGGAGAGTTCAGAGGAAACATGTTATCATATTTTAAAGATGTTTGTAAAATATATGTATAGAAATGTTATTAATATTTGCTAAAACAGAATACAGAAATCTCATAGTTTTGTAGTATCTTTGCTGTTGAAAGTTTATGACTACTTCAGGTTTCTATACTATGATCTTTAAAATGTGTACTGCAATTGACCTCAAAACTTGCAGACAGTATTTAACAATTATAATTATCCCAAACTTACGTGGACAGATTCTTGCTTTTAGATAAAATGCAACAAGTATTTATTTCCAAGAGTTGTTCCAAAGGATTAAGGTTGACACGTTACTTGTCAATTTGACTGTAGTTGATACTTGATCAATTTTACTGTATCATCAAGATCATCAAGCAGCTTTGCTTTCCAGGATCCAACCATATTCTAAGAATGTTTAAGTGAAGTAACAGAACCAGAAAAGTAGCTAGAGGTTCTTCATTACTAACTCTTGCTTGTTATTTCAGAATGTTTTAGTTGTAATTATTTCTGTTCAAGCATCAATATTAATGTGACCATGCAAAAAGGCTTAGAATTATGCTGGTGCTATTTCTGCCAAGAAACTTCAGAGAAACTGACTATCATTACAAATGAAGGATTCAAGTGATTCTATAGAATTTTCAAAACAGAATTCTTGTAGAAAGCTGAGAGAACTTTTCAGTAGAGTAATGCTACATCAATGAAAATAGTATATATCTCAACAAGTTATGTGTAGTTGATGTGATATACATACAGAGGACATCTGTAAAATTATCTCTGATAACAAGGAAATGAAATCTGTTGTTTTAAACTCTTGTTACATCAGTCAAAGTCTTACCTCTAACTTAAAATTCTATCTTACCTACTATCCTGTATGCCACATTGTTGTTTTTCTTGTGTGCCATGGAATTGGTTCCAACTCATAACGACCCACTATAGGGTTTCTGGGTTTCCTGGTGTGTAGTCGTAGGATCAACACTGGACTGTGAACCACAAAGTTGGTAGTTCAAACCCATCAGCTGTTCCTTGGATACCCTACGCAGGGTCGCTATGACAGCAACAACAATAATAGGGTTTCTGAGAGTGACTGGTGGGTTTGAAGTAATAGACCTTGCAGTTGTTAGTACAGTTCTTATCCTACAGCACCGTATCAGGGCTCTATGCCACAAGGGACCAGTCGCTGGAAAAGGATATTATGTTTGGTAAGGTGGAGGATCAGAGAAAAGGAGTAAGACCTCCAACGAGATGAATTTTCAAGTGGCAGCATCAGTGGGCTCAAGTGTGACAACAATAGTGTGGTTGGCCTAGGATTGGACAGTGTTTCGTTTGCTGTGCATAAGGTCACTATGGGTCGGTACCAACTTGAAGGCACCTAACAACAACAACAATAGTGTATAAGTGACTATATCATCTGCTCTCACATTATTAAAGATTCCAAATAAGCTTAGATCATGTGATCCTGCAATTGTCCATGGATAAAATAATAATAAAAGGAAATTTTTCCTAGCTTCCTCATAAGAAAAGTTGAAATTATTTAGAGAAATTAAAAGCAATGGATATTCCTAACAATATGCTTTGGCCAATTTTTGGATAATCACTTACATTGGTGTAATAAGTACCATAATTAAAAAGAAGTTTTAAAATAGATTAATATAGCAAAGTCCTGAATAGCTTGTAGATTATGAATTACTCTTATAGAACTTTTCAAAAACAGTTTCACAGTTGGAAAACTTGTGGGGAAATGAAAACAAAATTGCCGTAATATTGTATATTTATAAATCATATAATTAAATATTGCTTTCATGTGCATAACTGCAAAGATTGTGCTTTAGTATTATATTGAAGAAGAAAATCTGCATGTCTCTGGAGAAAAAGATATGACAGATCTGAACAATTTTTGAGTAAGTAATTTCAAAACTAGCTTGTAAAATGTTTCAACGCTATGGTGATAATGTGCTGTGGAGTTGATTCTGACTCATAGTGACTCTGTATAGGATTTCTGATACTGTAACTCTTTACAGGAGCCCAAAGCCTCATATTTCTTCTGCTAACCAGCTGGTAGTTTCGAACTGCTGACCTTGAAGTTGGCAGCGTGACTTGTAACCACTATGCTACTGTACTCCTTTTCAAAGCTTTAGTGCATGTGAAAATTTTAGTGTAAGGATTATACAGAAAGAAAGGAAAAATCATATAAGTTGTTGGATTTAAAAATATAAGCATTAATAAACTTTTAGAAATTGAAATAGTTCCCCAGTAACTTTTCTAACTTCATGATCCCAAGAAAATTTTCATGCAAGATATAATTTTGGTAATTACATATTCAAATATGTTAACTAAATAGAAAGAACCTTCATTTTTTTCTCAATCTGATACTCAAGCTTTAGGTTTTTATTCATGTTTTGATAAATGGTATCCTTGAGTTTCCTCTTTCCCTGCCAGTCATGAAAGAAAGAATTTAGAGTTATTTAACCTTCCACTGTTTCCTGAAAATATTCTACCTTTTACAGACTCTAAACGTCCTCTCCACTTCTACATCATTCACATGATTTTTGTTCCAAATAATTTTATATATATCTCACTTCAACTTTTTCTTGATATTTCAGTGCTCTAAAATAGCCTTTACAATGAATTCCTTACATCCATCCCAGTTGACAAGTTCCCTACAGTCCTAAAGAAGTCACTGCAGTAATAATTCTTTCCTCCTTTAATTTTCACATCCTCAGTCAATTGAATATTTTGCAGACACTCCCCAGGGATTTAAACCTTTTGTAAGTGAAATTGGAAAATGAAATAGTAAGTCATGCACAGGAACAAGAATCGCAAGTCTTCCAATGAATTATGCATTTTTACATGTAAATGCTTCTATTTTCACAATACTTCACTGTGAAACATGTGCTCTTCTAGGATTTGCTTTAATCTTATATTACACATTTTTCTGTGTGTCAGAATTAAAGCCAGTCACCTCCTTAGTGTCACTCTAACATCTTCAGATTACAAGCACTACATTAGAAACATCTAACTTATGTACAACACATAGTTAGGAACAAACTGCCACAATGGCTATTAACATTTTGAAGTACATACAATGGTTCACAATAACAAACAGGTGCTACTTTGCAACATGCATCTAAACATTAGTTTTATTACTGCATTATTATATGTAAAGATGATTTAGTGTATCAGGAAATGTTTCTTTAAATATTTTTATACATAGAAAAGAACACTATATATTATATACTAAGACAAACATTTGGCTGACAGTAGACACAATTCAGACCTCATTTACCAATTAACCAATGGTACATAATATGCTGATTTACGAACAGATCCGACTTAAAAACAGATTTAAAAATGGAACTCTTTCATAATGCGGGACTACCAGCTTTAAAATAATGTATATAAGGGGATTTAATTCAAAGCAACTCATACAAAATATTGTTAGTACAAAGAATATTATAGATGCATAAAGGTAAAAATATATATATGGTAATTTGTGTTCATTTACATTGAAGTGTCAAATAAAAAAATGACTTTATTATGTAATCTGTCTAATGCTCATAGGTCAGTTCATATGTAGTTATTTAATGAGACTTTCAGGTTATTGGCACCAGAGTAGGACAACTGAATGCAATCCAAGTTCCCAGTGAGTATCACTGATAGAGTATCACTGTCTCTGAAACTCAATAGAGCAACATTTTACAAACCTGTTGACAATATCTTTGTTACATTCTCTACAGACTTATGCAGCTATCCCAGCAATATCAACAACATTGAGTGACCTCATCTAAGAGGTAACGTGATTTAAAAAGAAAAAAAATAATAATGAGAGATGAAAATTAAGCTGAGTTACAAAAAGAAAATTAATTACTTGCTGAAAACAAACTTGAGACTCAAAGGTATCACACAGTGCATGAATTATTAATGTTCTTGCATTTTCTCTTGATCGCACAAATATTCCACATGTTTGTGTTGTCTGTAAG
Organism: Chrysochloris asiatica; assembly: GCF_000296735.1. Lineage (NCBI taxonomy): Eukaryota > Metazoa > Chordata > Mammalia > Afrosoricida > Chrysochloridae > Chrysochloris > Chrysochloris asiatica. The sequence continues at coordinate 11,357,899 of NW_006408591.1, read as the reverse complement.
TATATGCATATATTCTCATCATAACACCTTCTTAGATAACATTTTCACAGCACATTTTCTGAATGAGGAAATTACCCTACTTTATAATGAGCTGATCAAATGCTACAAGTTATTTGCCTCAGCACTGGTTCCTGGAAAGTATAAAAGTTTAAAAAAAAGAAAAAGAAACTCCACTAAGCATGTAACTAGCACACCATCACAGCCAGAGAAGGATTATGACTTATACAAATGATAACAAATAATTCAGTACATTTAGAAATAATATATAATATAAAATACATCTCACAGCGCAGTTTGAAATCAAGTTCCCAACTGTGAACTCAGAAGCTCATGTAAATGCAACCAATCACATAGATTCCTCTTAGGAAAGATTTAGTAGTTCCTTCATCATTTGCAGTTTTTCTTATGGAATTGTTTACTTACAGGGAGACTAATATGAGGAAGCAAACAGTAGTTCAACAGAAAGCATGCATTATATTTAAGAAGTAGTCGTGGCTTACAGTATTTTAAACTGTAACTATAGCACAAATAGATAAATCTTAACTGCGTCTTACCTGTAGTAGCAGTGTCTTGACAAGGTTGAGTCTGGAAAAGATGCAAGTCTTTACATTAGAAATCAGGGAGTGTTTGCACTGCCAGTTTCAGCAGAGCTACAGTGTTCTCTGTATAAGTAATAAATTGCCTCTTCAAAGTCGCCCTGTTAATGGACAATAGTTAGAATCACTGCCCGAAAGCTTGCTGATGCTGCTCCTGCAGTCTTCAGCCTTTGCAGAGAGACCTAATACATGAGTGTGCTGGAGAGCATCCGTATTTTCCCTCTCTTCCCCTTCTGTTTGCGTGGTCTGTCTCCCTGTGTATCTCAATGTGCATCTCTCGCTCGCTCTCTCTCTGATGGAGACTTATCATTCAGCTTATTCGGCTGGCTGGCTGGCAGAGGACAGACTGGCAGGCAACTGTGCAGTTCCCCCCCTGCTGAGACACATGAATGTGTTGTGAATAAAGACAAAGCCCCGAACCAGTGCAGCATATTACTACTCCCTGGAAAAGCGCTGCAATGATACTCTGCAATGCTCCTCAGTAGGCAAGCAGGAAGGCAGGGAGCTGGACTGTTTGCCCCTTGTTCTCCCACCTTGGAACATGCCTCATAAAGTTTGGCTCAGGACATTGCCTCTCAGGACCATGCTTTCTGGGGGTAGAAGTTCTGCTATTAACTGTCAGAACACTTTGAACAAAAGTGTTAAGAGTTTTCTTCTAGTTTAAATGTGGAACAACTAGCTAAGCCACGTTGATGCCAAAGTAACTGGATTTTCTAACTTTATAACATGAAGATAAAGATCAGTATTTTAGGCCCCAAGTAAATGTTTCAGAGAACTTGGAAGATGGATTTCTTTAGTATGAGTATTCCGGAGGGACTGAGTGAGAAGAGGTTGGGAAAAGGGGAGGTAGCAGACAAACAAAAACCTTCAGTATCTTACAGGTGCTCAAAATAGAAACTGAGATAAACTAAAGTGAAATTGATGAACGAGTCTAGAGGAACACAAATTCAAGGTTCAGAGTAAATAAATGAAATGTGCTGATTTTCTGAACCTATCTTCAGTTTTGATAACAGAGAGTGACTACTTTTATAGCAGATGTTTTATTGGGATCTTACAATTATTCATATATAAATAATGATATGCTAATATATCCTGTATTTAGCAAAGTTTTAATAGATAAAAGCCTGCAGGTGTTTGCCTAAAACCTATAGGATTTTTTTTTTTTTTTTTTTTCGATATTAAGGAAGCTACAGGAGCTCTGGTAGTGTAGTGGTTACTAATTGGGCTGCTAATCTCACGGTCAGCAGTTTCAAACTACCTGCTGTTCCCTCAGAGAAAGATGAGGCTTTCTGCTCTCATAAAGATGTTCAGCTTTGGAAACCCTATGCAGGGTCGCTATGAGTCAGAACCAACTCTACGACACATAACAACAACATAGGAAGTTACTCAGTGATGTAGAAATAACTTTTCATGCACATCCCCAAATATTAGGCTCAATAAAAATATAGTGGTGAGATTTTAAAAATATACAATAATGTTTGTTGTTGTTGTTATTGTCAGGTGCCATCAAGTCGGAACAGACTCATAGCGATCCCATGCACAGCAGAATGAAACAATTTCCAATCCTGGGCCAACCTCACTACCGCTGCCACACTTGACACCATCAATGATGCCACCTGGCTGATCCATCTCGTTGGGGGTCTTCCTCTTTTTCTCTGACCCTCTATCTTACCCAGCATGACATCCTTCTCCAGCGACTGTTTCCTCCAGACAATATGTCCAAAGTAGGAGAGACGACGCTTAGCCATCCTGGCCTCCAAGGAGCACTCTGGCTGCACTTCTTCCAAAATAGATCTATTGGTTCTTTTGGCAGTCCATGGCACTTTCAGTATTCTCCTCCAACACCACAACTCAAAGGCATCAATTTTTCTATGATCTTCCTTATTCACTGTCCAGCTTTTGCATCCATATGAGGTTATTGAAAATACCATGGCTTGGGTCAGGCACACCTTAGTCCTCAAGCTGACATCTTTGCTCTTCAACACTTTAAAATGTTCCTCTGCAGCAGATTTGCCCAATGCAATACGTCATCTGATCTCTTGACTACTGCTTCCACGAATGTTGATAGTTGATCCAAGAAGAATGAAGTCCTTGACAACTTCAATCTTTTCTCCATTGATAAGAATGTTGTTTATTGGTCCAGTTGTGAGGATTTTTGTTTTCTTGACGTTGAGATGCAACCCATACCAAAGGCTGTGTTCTTTGATCTTCATCAGTAAATGTTTCAAGTCCTCTTCACTTTCAGCAAGCAAGATTGTATCATCTGCATATCGCAGGTTGTTAATGAGTCTTCCTCCAATCCTGATGCCACGTTTTTCTTCATAGAATCCAGCTTCTCATATTATTTGCTCAGCATAGAGGTTGAATAAGTATGGTGAAAGAACACAACCTTGTTGCACACCTTTCCCAATTTTAAAACACTCAGTGTTCCCATGCTCTGTTTGAAAACTGCTTCTTGGTCCAAGTACAGATTCCTCAGAAGTACATTAAGTAAGTGTTCTGGAATACTCATACTTCTCAATGCTGTCCATAGCTTGTCATGATCCACACAATCGAAAAACTTTGCATAGTCAATAAAGCATAGGTAAACATCGTTCTGATATTCTCTGCTTTCAGCCAAGATCCATCAGACATCAGCAATGATATCTCTCGTTCCCCAGCCTCTTCTGAATCCAGCTTGAACCTCTGGTCAATCAATGTATGATTGTAACCATTTCTGTATTACCGTTAGCAAAACTTTACTCGCTTCAGATATCAAAGAGATTGTCCGATGATTTCTGCATTCTATTGGGTCACCTCTCTTTGGAATGGGCACAAATATGGATCTCTTTCAACCAGTCGGCCAGATAGTTATCTTTCAAATTTCTTGGCAGAGATAAGTAAGTGCCTCTTGTGTTGTCTCACTTTCTTGAAATAATGTTTACAAATGGCAAAATACTGGAAATATGCAGACAGCTGAAATAAAATTGACACCTAAACTTCACAAAATCTTTCAGAAAATGTAAACTAATTTTATTAGACCAGAATTATCTTAATATTAAAGTCAGTCATAAACATCATTTAAAAAAAAAGAAAGAAATAGGGCTTCATAATAGAATTTTACATTTGGGTTAACATTCAAAAACTAAGTAACCAACTTTACTATATTGACAGAATTAAAGAGAATTTCAAGTGAAGTTTGGAAAAAATGAACAAGCTTTATTTAAACTGTATATGAAATGGAAAAGATCTGTAATAAGCAAAATAATCTTCCAAAGGAAAAGCAGAGTTAAAAAAGGACACTACTTGATTTCAATACTTACAATAAAGTTATACTAGTTTATATAGTAATCATGGGAAAGCTGGTCAATAAATAAGAAAGCTCAAGAAGAACTAATGCCTTCAAATTACAGTATCGGCAAAGAACGTTAAATGTGCCATGAACTGCCAGAAAAATGAAACAATCTGTGTAGGAAGAAGTATAGTTAGATTGCTCCTTGGAATTGAGGATGGCAAAACTTTACCTCATGTATTTACACATGTTGTCAGGAGAGACCAGTTCCTGGAGAAGGATATCATGCTTGGTAAAGTAGACAGACGGTCAGTAAAAAATAGGAAGACCCTAAATGAGATGGATTGTCACAGCAGCGCATCAACGGATGGGCCCAAACAGAGCAGCAATTGTGAGGATCATCCAGGACCCAGTATGTTTTTTTCTTTTGTACACAGGATCACTACCAGTGAGAGAAGATTCACTGAAGTACAGAAATGAAACATAACTGATCAGAATAGGAAGATGAGAAGTAGTTTCACATTTATATGGTAATTTCATTCTAAAAAGAAGTGTCAAGGTAATTTAATAGAAAAAGAATTGTATTTTCAATAAGACTTAGGAAAAATCTTCACAACTTTGGTATTTGAAAAACAAAAATTATTAACTCTTATAAAGATGTGTTGTTATTAAGTACAGTCAAGTCATTTCCTATTCATAACGACCCTATATAGGGTTTCTGAGGATGTGTTGGTGAGTTTGAACCACCAAGCTTGTGGTTCAAACCAACTCATGGTCTAGTGCTTATTCTACAGTGCCATATGAGGACTTACTATAAAGACTAAAAGTCATAAAGGATCAGATTTTAAAAGATCTTATCAAAGTTGAAAGCTTTAATTTGAATGATACCATTATGAAAATGAAAAGGCAAGCCACTGAGTATAAAAAAATACTTTTATCTGACATAAGACGTGTATCTAGAATATTTCAAGAAAACTTGAAACTGTGATTCCTCACTAATGGACATGATTAGGTTCCAAAAACCAGGTCATTTTGCAAAAATCAGCATTATGCAAAACTGTAGGATTTTTTCCCCCCTAGTTTCAGACGATTCATTTGTCTGATTTATATTTTTTTGTTTCAATTTAGAAAACCTGATCATAGCAATAATAACTGCTAAAGCTTACAGATATGCTAATAATGTTGGTGATTCCAGGTAGGCTAATTCCTCTGCAGATAGGGCTGCTTGGGTGAGACAAAGCTGAATAAAGTAGGAACTCTGGTAGCTTAGTGGTTGATGTTGTTATGTGCCGTGGAGTCGGTTCTGACTCATAGCGACCCTGCACAGGGTTTTCAAGGCTGTAAATCTTTACGGGATCAGAACGCCTCTTCTTGCTCCCGCGGAGCAGCTGATAGTTTCGAACTGCTGACATTGAGGTTCGCAGCCCGATTCATAACTACTATGCTACCAGAGCTCCTTAGCTTAGTGGTAGTGGTTACCAATCAGGCTGTGCACTGCAAGGTCAGAAGTTCTAAACTATCAGCTGTTCTGTGAGAGAAAGATGAGACTTTCTGCTCCTGTAAAGATGTACAGCCTCGGAAACACTGTACAGGGCCACTGTGAGTCGGAACCGACTCCATGGCACATAACAACAACAAGGTGACTGGAGAGACCATGGCTTAACCAAGTGACCTTTCTTCAGTGTTGGGTCAAATCTCTCCTCCAGGAATTGACTCCAGGGCTTCATACCCACCTGTGCAAACACTGCATTTGCAATCCTGGTGCCTGTTTTGCCCTCTGGGACTAGTGAGTTACACAGGGTTGAGGTTCCTTGCAGTACACTGGAGCTCAACTATGAACCAGCCCCAGGGAAGAGAAGGCTTCTGGCCAAGTTTGGAATGTCATGAAACTCCACACATTTTTTCCAAATATTCTCTCCAGTGCCTCTTTCCTCCCTTCCCTCCCCATAGTAATTTTCAGCTGCAGGGCCTCAAACTTCCTAAGTGCTGGGAATCCAGAACCGGCACCTCTGTCTTGTTGCTGGCTGCATATACTCTCAAAGGCCATGGCTATGGAGGAGGTCAGCCTTACATGGCAGCTGGACACAGCCCCTCCATCAGCAAGAAGGGTGGGAGTAGGGTGGGTAATGGAGCAACCCAGCTTCCCCGAAAACACCTGGAGATGACCTAGGCCTTTTGCAGATTTGCCTACAGACTCATTAATACACAAAATAGTGGGATAGTAGATTTTTTACTATTGTGGTAGATGGGAACTGTTGGATAAGGAGATAACTGACAAGTAAGGAGTAGGTTCAATTGTAAACTTAACATTCTAACCTTAAAATGGACAAAGAGTGGATAGATCATTGATGAAAGAAGATATGTAAATAAAAGGAATTCTTGAAGTCCTTGTTAAGTGCCATCGAACTGGTTCTGAACCATAGCAACCCTGTATAGGGTTTCTGAAGAGCGGCAGATGAGCTTGAACCACCAACATTGAAGTTCAAATAGCTTTGCAATCTGGCACATTAACCCACAGCATGACACTAGGACTCCTTGTTGTTGCTGTTAGGTGCCATAGAGTCAGTACTGACTCATAGCGACCCTATGCACAACAGAAAGAAACACTGTCTGGTCCTGGGTCAACCTCACAATTGTTACCCCGCTTGAGCCGATTGATGCAGCCACTTTGCCAAGCCACCTCGCTGGGGTCTTCCACTTTTTCTTTGACTTGCCACCTTACCAAACGTGATATCCTTCTCCAGTGACTGGTCCTGCCTGACAATATGTCCAAAGTATGAAAGACGATGTTTGACCATCCTGGCCTCCAATGAGCACTCTGGCGGCACTTCTTCCGACGCCTTAACTTGAATGCATCAATTCTTCTATAGTCTTCCTTATTCACTGTCCAGCTTTTACATTCATATGAGGTTATTGAAAATACCATGGCTTGGGTAAGGCGCACCTTAGTCCTCAAGCTCACATCCTTACTCTTCAACACTTTAAAAAGTTCCTGTGCAGCAGATTTGCCTAATGCAATACATCCTTTGATTTCTTGACTGCTGCTTCTGTGAGTGTTGATAGTTGATCCAAGAAGAATGAAGTCCTTGACAACTTCAATCTTTTCTCTGTTGATAAGAATGTTGTTTCTTGGTCCAGTAGTGAGGATGTTTGTTTTCTTTACATTGAGTTGCAATCCATACTGAAGGCTGTGCTCTTTGATCTTCATCAGTAAGTATTTTAAGTCCTCTTCACTTTCAGCAAACAAGATTGTATCATCTGCATATCACAGGTTGTTAATAAGTCTTCCTCCAATCCTGATACCACATTTTTCTTCATCTAACCCAGTTTCTCAGATTATTTTCTCAGCATACAGGTTGAATAAGTATGGTAAAAGACTATAACCTTGTTGTACACCTTTCTTAATTTTAAAACATTCAGTGTTCCATGTTTTGTTCAAACAATTGCCTCATGGTCCATATACAGATTCCTCATTAGCACAATTAAGTATTCAAGAATACTCATACTTCACAATTTTTCCATAGCTTGTCATGGTCCACATAACCAAAAGCCTTTGCATAGTCAATAAAGCACAAGTAAACATCTTTCTGGTATTCTCTGCTTTCAGCCAAGATCCATTGAACATCAGCAATGATATCCCTCATTCCATGTTCTCTTCTGAATACAGCTTGAACCTCTGGACTTTCTCTGTCAATGAATGCTTGCAGCCATTTCTGTATTACCTTGAGTAAAACATTACTTGCATAGGATACCAAATATATTGGGTCACCTATCTTTAGAATGGGCACAAATATGGATCTTTTCCAATCAGTTGGCCAGATATTTGTCTCCCAAATTTCTTGGCTTAGACGAGTGAGTGCCTCTAGTGCTGCTTCACTTTCTTGGAAGATTTCAATTTTTATTCCATTAATTCCTGGTACCTTGTTTTTTGCCAATTCCTTCAATGTACTTTGGACTTCTTCCTTCAGTATCATCACCTCCTCTCTAATGTGTAAAAACAGTTTTTTAATTGATGCTACTAAATGATGTGACATTGTAGGACAAGCACTGGATTGCAAGGTTTGTTTGAACTGCAAGGTCAATGATTGAAACCCACCAGCCACTTCTTAGAAACCCTGTACAGGATCGTTATGAGTTGGACTGACTTGGTAGCACTTAACAACAACAACAACAACAACCACTAAATACTGGCAGTGGAACTTGGCTTAAAGCAAAGACTATCAGAAAAATGTTCACTTGTGCTTTTTTGACTATGCAAAGACTTTTGACTATGTGAACCATGACACATTATGGATAAAAGGCTAAGAATGGGTACTCCAAAACACTTACTTATGCTTCGGAGGTACCTGTACATAGACCAAAAGACAGTCGTTCAAACAGAACAAGGGGATACTGAATGATTTAAAACCAGGGAAGGTGTGTAGCATGGTTGTATCCTTTCACCATACGTATTCAATCTATAAACTTTGCAATTAATCTGAGAAGCTGGATTATATGAAAAAAAGAATGTGGCATCAAGATTGGAGGAAGACTCATTACACCCTTCAATAGACACATGATACAACCTTGTTTGCTGGGAGTGAAGAGGACTTAAAATACTTACATTATAAGATCAAAAACCCCAAAAAATAAACAAAGATGCTTACAACTGAACCTGTAAATAGCATCATGATAATTGGGGAAAAGATTGAAATTCTCGAAGACATCATTTGCTTGGCTCCACAATGAACACTCATGGAATCAGCAGTCAGGAAATTAAATAGTATATTGTATTAGGCAAATTAGTATATTGTATTAGACTTTGAGGACTAATGTTCATCTGACCTAAGCCAAGGCATTTTTAAGCACCTCATATGTTTATGAAATTTGGACAATGAGTAAAGAAGAACATAGAAGAATTGATGCATTTGAATTATAGTGTATTGAGAAAAATATTAAAAGTACCATGGGCTGCCAGAAGAATAAACAAATGTGTGCTGGAAGAACTACAGTCAGAATGCTCCTTTGAAGTTGGAAAAGTGACATTTCATCCCTCATACTTTGGACATGTTATTAGAAGGGACCAGTTCCTGGAGAATAACATAATATTTGGTAAAGTAAAGGGTCAGCAATAGAGAGGAAGCTCCCCCAAGAAGATGGAATAAAACTGTGAAAGCAGCAGTGAGCCCAAACACTTGTTAAGCAATTGTGATGATGATGTTGAACCAGGTAGTGTTTCATTTTGTTGTAAATGGGGTGACTGTGCATCTGGACCAACTCATTGGCACCTAATAACAGCAACAACAACAATTACTAGGTCTGCAGTTCAAACCCATCAGCTCTCTGCAGGAGAAAGATAAGATGGTCTACTTCCATAAATGTTTTCTGTCCTGGAAACCAGATGGAGCAGTTCTACCCTGTTCTGTAGGGTTGCTATGAGTAGGAATTGACATGCCATCAGTTTTCTGGTTTTCATTTTAAAATTCTAAACATGCATAATTCTGTAATTCCATTCCTAGTAATAACAGTAAAAATATTTATATATGAAGTCCTGATATGGCACTATAGGATAACCATTGGCCTGTTTACCTCAAGGCTAATGGTTTAAACCCTTCAGCAGTTCCTTGGTGACCCTATACAGGATCTCTATGAGTCAGAGCTGACTTGACAGCACTTACCAACAAACAATATAAATATATGGGACTCTTGGTTTGGCACCTGATAGCCACAAGGTCAGTCGTTCAAGCCCACCAGCTGCTCCTTGGAAAGCATACATAGGGTAGCCATGTATCAAAACCAACTCAATAGTACTTAATAATAACAACATATATATGAGTGTGTGTGTATTTCACAAATGTTATTTATAACAACCAAAAGATAGATAAAAGTTATTTTCCATAAATACAGGACCAAGTAAATGAATTTGTTTTATTCACAAATGGAATACTGGTGGTAGTCGTGATTGTATGCTGTGGAGACGGTTTTATTTCATAGCTACCCTGTATAGGGTTTCCAAGGCTATAAATCTTTATGGGAGCAGAAAGTCTCATCTTTCTTCCACGAAACAGCTGGTAGTTTCAAACTGTTGACCTTGAGGTTACCAGTCAGATTCTTAAGCACTACTCAACCAGAGGTCCTACAATGGAATTCTCCTCAGCCATAAAAAGAAACAAAACTCCTAATGTATGAATTAAAAAAAACAACATTGTGCAAAGTGAACAATGTAGATACAAAGGAGAATTTACTGTAAGATTTCATTTCTGTACAATTAAAAAAAAAAATGTAAATTTATCTGAGTTACACAAAACAGACCAGTGTTTGCCATGGACAGAGTTTGTGGTGATGACAATAAGTATATACCTGTGTCCAAACTCATCTGTACACTTAAAATAGATTCATTTTATTTTATGTAAACCATAGCTCAATAAAGTTAACTTTTTAAAAGAAAAACAAAAGAAAAACTGAGCCGAGATCAGTTAAGTAACTTACGCAAGATCACACAATTAGTATGTACCAAATAGAAATTTGGAGTACCCATTTGACTTAGCCTTGATGGCTTGATAATCAGAACTCGACTAGAGGAAGTTAAAAAAAACACACACACAAACAATTTTTTGATAAAGGAAATAAGTATAAATTGCTACAATTTGATGAACTTGACCTATACTTATGGATGTAGTAGCACAAAATACCAACTGAGAGGGAAGGGGTCTTCACATCCAGTATCAATCCTATCCATTCTGTAGATAGGGATGGACAACTTAGTCATTGGCTATCTAAAATGAAGGGGCAATAAAGGCACTAAGTGACTGGTTTACACGTTCTCAAGAGAGAGTTTAGTTTAAGAGTGTGTGGGAGAAGACAGTGTCCCCACCAAATAGTTTGCATCTTGTTTAGATCAGTCTGATAAAAAGAGATGGGGATAAGATTCTTATGATTTAATAGTGAGAAATTGTTGTTATGACTAATTGTAACTGTCACAACTGTAAAGGTAGAAGTTTTATAACAAAAATGGGGAGTAGTTCATCTTACAGTCCAGAAACAGAGGACCCTAGGGACACCAAGAGAGAAGAGCACAAGCAGAGTGCATGAACCTATCCAGAGAAGCAGTGACACCAGAGATAGAGGCAGAGATGAAGACATGGAGAGAGGGAACAGCTGAGAACTTTAGACTCATAGAAAGAGAGGGACTGGGTAATGGTGACCAGGAGGCAGGCTTGCAGAATGTGCCCTTTGATTATTTAAATAATTATATATTCCTGAGTGTTTCTATATACACCACCTCCCAAAACAAACAAACAAACAAACAAACAAAGAAAACAGGGAATGGAACCAAATACTGTTGAATGATGATACAGGGAACAGACTGTAATCATTGCAATGAAAGGATAGTGTAAAGTCGATGTTCTTCCATGTAAACTATCACTCAGTTCACAACAAAAACTTAATAAAAAAATAAAAATAGAAATTTGGGTTTAAATTTTTATTTCTCTGAATCACTTTTTTAAGATTTAAATATTTCATAAAATTAAAAATATTTTTGAATTATAAAAATAAGGAATTTAATATAATGAGAAGGACATGGGAAGAAAAACAAGGGGCTAGTGGTAATTCACGTGAGCCAGAACTTCTGAAATGTTATTTGTACTTGAATAAATTCCAGGGATGAACTAACCAATCTTCATTTTTTCCCATGGTCCCTCTCTGAATATTTGTACTTTGACTCTTCATGTTTGCTTCTTATGCTTTTGTTTATAAATTTAGTTCAGCTCACATTTTGAGTTATTTTGATATGATTTAGTAATCAGCTTTATAATCATTATAATTTGCCATATAATCTCTCATGAAGCACCCCTTACAGCAGTTTTGTGCTTAACCTATTCCACTTTCTCTAGTTCAAATTCCCATGAGAAGACATCTGATTTGTCCACTAAATGCATTCTAATTTGAGAGAACTTTATCATAGGTCATAGGCAAACCTGTATATTGGTTTCCTTGGATGTGTTATCCAAATTTTGGTGCATTAGATGCAGTATGTGAGAGGAAGTTTATGTAAAGAAACTGTGTGTTAGTATCTGTGTGTTCAAGTGTATGTTTGTACTTAGATACAAAAAAAACAACAACTAATTTATTCATTTTTGGGTCCCGATATCTCATTGTAGGATAAGTACTGGACTGCTAATGAAAAGTTGGTGGTTCAAACCCACCAAATGCTTTTCTGAAACCCTATACAGGAACCTGATTCAATGGCACTTAATAACAACAATGGGCATCACATAAAATTAATGCAAAATGCTTTTACTGACAATTTGTTTTTCTATTTAAGTTAGGTTCTTTATATGCAAATAAGGACAATTATTTTTCATTTTTAAAACTTAAAAAGAATACTGAGTGTGAATTTTCAGACCTACCTCATTTCTCTTACATTCAAAACTCTTCCACAAGTTAAATTAGTGAATGATGACCCATAAACAGATAATTAAAAAAACTGAAGAGACTAATAAGTGAACATTAGTCATGCTTACTGAATAAGGTGACTATAGTTCATCCCACTCAAGATTCTGCTCAGCAAATTAATTTCTAATAAGAACTCATTATTGTATTTGATTTTTTGTATATTTGTTTGCTTTCTGAATACATTGGAATAAACAAAATTTGGACTCAGTAAAGTTTGTTTCACTATACTATTATTTGAATACTTCTAAAGACATGGGTGAGGTGAGGTTGAAATTTTACTGTTGGCACAGTGATTACTTCAGGTGTAGGTATTTGAACTCAAGTTGGAATTTTTCTGAGTCAATCTGGGACAGAAGTTGGAACTATTGAGGAACGGAACATCTCTTTTTATCAGTATTGCTAAATTATAGATATCATGGTAGCTCTCCTAGCAGTCATCTAGCTATTATGCCGGGAAATTCTATCTGAGAAATAATCTCTACAGAGAAAAAAAAAAAAAACACAGCACTGGGAATGGTTGTTGCTATAAGGTATGATCAAGTCGGTACCAACAGCTTTGCACAACAGAATGAAACACTGCCTGATCCTATGTCAATCTAACAATCATTGCTACACTTGAACCCACTGATACTGCCACTGTGCCTATCCATGTCCCCCCAAAAGAAAGTCTACTTTTTTTCTCTGACCCTCCATTTTAGTAAGCATGAAATTCTTTTCCAGGGACCGGTCCCACTTGAAAATATGTATGAAATATGACAGACTTAGTCTGACTAACCTGGCTTCTAATGAGAAATCTGGTTGTATTTCTTCTAACACAGATTTTTTTGTTCTTTTGGCAGTCCGTGGTATTTTTAATATTCTACTTTAACACCATAACTCAAATATATCAATTCTTTGATAATCTTCCTTATTCATTGTCCAACAATCACATTCACATGAGGTTATTGAAAATGCCATGTCTTGGGTCAGGAGCACCTTAGTCCTCAAATTGACATCATCGCTCTTAAACACTTTAAAGAGATGTTGTGCAGAGGATTTGCATATGCAATATGCATTTGATTTCTTGACAAATGCTTCCGTGAGTGTTGATGATAGATGCAAGCAAAATGAATTCTTTGACACTTGCAATATTTTCTCAGTTTTTTCTTGATATTGCTTATTGTTCCAGTGGTGAGCTCTTTTGTTTCTTTATATTGAGGTGCAGCACATACCAGTGGCTATAACCTTTGATCTCTATCAGTAAGTATTTTAAGTCCTCTTCACTTTCAGCAAGCAAGGTTGTATCATCTGCATATAACAGGTTGTTAATGAGTCTTCATCTAATCCATATGCCATATTCTTCTTCATATAATCAATCCACTTTCTCACTTTATTTGCTCAGCATACAGATTGAAAAAATATGGTGAAAGAATATAACCCTATCACACACCTTTCCTTATTTTAGAACATTCAACGTTCTCTTGTTCTGTTCAAACAATTGCATCTTGGTCTATGTACAGGCTTCTCATGAGCACAATTATGTGTTCAGGAATATTCATTCTCTGCATCCTTGTCCATAGCTTGTCATGATCCACACAATCGAAAGCTTTGCATAGTCAGGAAAGCATAAGTAACCATCCTTGTGGTATTTTATGGTTTCAGCCAAATCCATATTGGCATCTGCAATGATATCCCTCGTTCCACGTCCTCTTCTGAAGTTGGCCTGAGCCTCTGGCAGTACCATGTTGATATACTCCTCCAGCCATTTTTGAGTTCTCTTTAGCAAAATTTTACTTTCATGTGAAGTTAGTGATATTGCCTGATGGTGTCCATATTCCATTGGGTAACCTCTGTTTTGAATACACACAAATATGGAGCTTTCCCAGTCAGCTGGACAGGTAGCTGTCTTCAAAATTTCTTGGCATAAATCAGTGAATGCCTCCAGTGCTTCAATAGTTTGTTGAGTATTTCAAGTTGCTTTCCATCAATTCCCAGATCCTTGTTCTTTGCCAATGCAAATATCGCATGTTTGATCATTTTCAGACAGAAAAAGTTGGTAGAATTCTTCATTTTCATCATCACTGGCTTTAGTGCTTGGTGTGTAAATTTGAATAATAGTTTTATCAGCTTGTTTTAATTGTAGACGTATGTCGTTATTGTTGTTAGGTGCCAATGATCAGTACTGATTCATAGTAACCCTATGCACAACAGAATGAAACACTGCCAGGCCCTAGGCCAACCTCACAATCATTGCTATGCTTAAGCCCATTCCTGCTGCCACTGTGCCAGTTCATCTCACTGGGGTCTTCCTCTTCTTCTCTGACTTTGCTCAGCATGATATCCTTCTCCAGTGACTGGCCCCTTCTGAGATTATGTCTTAAATTTGAAAGATGAATTCTGGTCATCCTGGCTTCCAAGGAGCACTCTGGTTGTACTTCATCCACACAATTCTATTTGTTTTGTGATAGTCCATGACACTTTCAATATTCTCCTCCATCACCAGAACTCAAATGCATCAATTCTTCTATGGTCTTCCTTATTCACTGTCCAACTTTCACATGCATATGAAGTTATTGAAAATATCATGGCTAAGGGCAGGCACACTTTAGTCCTAAAACTGACATCTTTGCTCTTCAGCATTTTAAAGATGTCTTGTGCAGCAAATTTGATTAATGCAATACGACATTTCATCTCTTGACTGCTGCTTCCATGAGTGTTGATGGTTGACCCGAGCATAATGAAGTCTTTGACAACTTCAATCATTTTTTCATTTACTTGGATGTTGTATATTAGCGCTCTGGTGAACATTTTTATTTTTTTACATTAAATTGCAACCCATACCGAATATGTATTGAAATGATCATATCGCTTGTAGCATTGTATTTCAAGGTAGATCTTGAGATGGTCTTTTTAATGATTAATGCCACACAATCCTCTATTATTTGTCATTTCTGGTATAGTAAACCATTTAATTTTCAGACTCAAATTGGCTAATACCAGTCCATTTCAGCTCACTCATGCCTAACATATAAATGTTTGTGCATTCCATTTCATGTTTTACAACTTTCAATTTTCCTAGAGTCATACATTCTACGTTCTATATTCTAATTATTAATGAATGTTTACAGCTGTTTCTTGTCATTTTGAGTTGTGCTCCATCAGCAAACGGAGGTCCTGAAAGTTTTACTCCATTGGAGTCATTGCAGTCAACTCTACTTTGAAGAAACAAGTCTCCCCAGTCATATTTTGAGTGCCTTCCAACCTGAGGGGCTCAATTTCCAGCACTATATCGGACAGCAATCTGGTGTTCTTCATCATGTTTCAATATTCAATATTCTGATGCTATCTGACAGTGTTCCATTGCTAATCATATGGTTTCCAGTCTGAAATTATTACTAAGTAGTCTGTCTCATCTTCCTATCTGTCTTAGTCTGGAAGAGCATCTGAAATCTGGCACCAGATTGATGGTAACCAATGCTGGTATTTAAAATACTGGTGGCATAACTTTCAGAATCACAGCAACATGCAAACCATCACAGTACGACAAAGTGACAGACAAATGTTGTTGTAGTTTTTGTTAGGTCTAGTCCGTACTAACTCATAGCAACCTTATGCACAACAGAATGAAACACTGCTTGGTTCTGTGCCAACCTCACAATTGTTGCTACACTTAACCTTATTGCTGCTGCCACTGTGCCAATTCAAGACAACACCTTGATCCAATGAAGAGTGACACATGGATATTATATATTTCAGCTATTAAAAAAAAAATTCATTGCTAGACAGTCAATTCTGACTTATAGTGTCCCTCTTTACAGAACAGAGTAGAATTCTTCCTTAGTGTTTGCAAAGCTAAAATCTTCACAGGGGCTGACAGTCTCATCTTTCTTCCTTCAGTGGCTGGTAAGTTCGAACTGTTGACCTTGAGGTGAGCAGCCTAACAGTATTTCACCAGGGCTCCTTCCATAGTCTACAACACCTGGTGTTCCCAGGCAATCACCCAAGGACTAATCAGGCATGATCCTGCTTGGCTTATGGGATCAGAATTGTTCAGGCAATAGTTTCTCTGTTGTTCAGAAGCAATTTGAGTAGAAATTCTCTGAATTGCAACTTGAAGAGTGCAATACATCACATAACTCTAAAGTAACCTGTCACATATACACATACTACTTTGATGGAGTTTCCTGGGACTTAGTAGTCTTGATTTGCTACTAGCACACATCTCCTCTTTTCTAGAAAATCTGTGAATATGATTTATTATAATAAAATGGATGACTATGTACATATTTTATTAAATTATATATATATTTTTTCAGAAATTAGCTATCCTATGCAACTTTCTTTAACATCTAAATTTTGACAAACAAGTTTTTTATTATCTTCATTCATAGTACAGGCAGTCCCTTAGTACTGAATGTCTGTGACCAATGTATCTGTAGTTATTAACCAGTTCCTTTAAAAAAAATACATGAAAAATTTGAGATTCATACAATAGTTCATAAAATAACAACTCGTGCTACTTTGTGACACACATCAAAACATTATTACTAATTTCAAGAGGGAGCCTAGATCCAGAGGGTGCAGAAGAAGGTAGAATCTCCACTGAGTTGTATCCAATCTGTCTGGGCGGGGCTGATGAAAGGAGATGGGGATAGGTCTCATGTGGCATAATAGTGATTAATTGTTACCAGGCCTGACTGTGAGGGTTGGAAATGCAAAGGTAGACATTTTATACTAAAAGGAGGGGAGTGATTGACTTTGCAGTCCAGAAGCGGAGGGCCCTGGGACCATCAAGGGAGAAGAGCAGAGTGAGGGACCCTACCCAGAGAAACAGTGACGTCAGAGATGGTGGCAGAGACAATGACATGGAGAGATGGAGTGGCTGGGGACTTTAGACACAGAGAGGGAGAGGGGCTGTGTGCTGATGACTGGTGGAGGCAGGCTTGCAGGATTCATGGAGGGGATTGTAACCATGTCAATGAAATGATATATGATAGGTTGAATGTAAAGTTAATGTTCTCCCATACAATATCACATAATTCACAATAAAATATTAAATAAAAAATATTATTAATACTATGTTATTGTGTTAAAGATATTTTCCTGTATTGTTGCAGACCGTGTAAGACTAGTCAGAGGTTCGAGGCCCTCTAGGGCCGAGTGTAACAAATGAGGCCACTGGCAGTTAATGGCAAATTGCTTTCATATTAATATTCAGGTATATATATTAAATTAATACACTGGAGCCTTTGACAATCCACAGATAAATGTGGTATTTTCCTAAAGCCGAGACTAAAGGTTGCAAGGTTAAGCCTTTCTCCAAAGGATTAACTAAAAATGTCTTAGCTACTTCACAGCTCTTTGTTCCATAGACAAAGAACCCATCCTCCCTAATCCTTTTCCAGGTGCAGCCCATTCACCTGGGCGTCTGGAGTCCTCTTGCAGACCTGGCTCAGGAAGCCAAAGCAGCAGGACTCCGCCCAAGCTTTTGTCTTTATCTCTCACCTTCCCTCAACTATGCTCAGGGGCTATAGATATGTTAATTGGGCCTGAGAATCCAAGTTGCTAGCCTGGGATTCGAACCAGCAAAGCACAATGTAAAGTTACCTGAATGTCTGGAAAAGTACTGATGTTAGCTGTACCTTGCCTAAGTCCCTCCCAGCTTGGTGTGAAGCTCCTCCCCTGAATAAAGCAGAGGCTCGGGCCTCCCCAGGTGTGCATTACGGGTTGGAAGGCATGCAGTAAAGATTGCAGGGCAATGAGTTGCTGCCTGCAGAGGCCACGATGCCTGTAGTCCCAAGCTTGCCTATCAGTGATGTATCCACCCTGGCTTTGGGGTGCCTCTTTGTCTCTCTCTTTGTCTCCTTTTGTGTATTCTTGATATATATGAATCACCGTCAGGTATCCTCTCCTCGTGAACTGAACCCCAATGTCGAGGCGGGTCCCCGACACTGTATCTGAAAGTGTTTTTTGAATTTATATTCATGGAAAGTTACAGTATATACTACATACTCAGACAAACATTTGACTAACTGACATTAGACACAATCAGTATCTAACCATTCTGGTTTATGTTCAAATTCAATTTATAGACAGATTTAGGTATATAAACTAGTTTGTAACCCAGGGACTGCTTGCATTTACTTAGAATGTTAAACAGAATAATTACCTATAACAGGCCATCATAAACTACTTTTAGTTGAAATGGATATGTCAATTAGAGCTCCATGTGTGATGGTATAGTTAGAGATGCATACACTGGATCAAAATGTTCAATTGGAGATCTCAACAAAGGCACAAAATCATAGCTTGTATAAAGTGACACAGTGTGATATTTCAAAGGGTTTTAATAATTAAAAATCTTTCAATGATGTTATCAAAAAAGGAACAAAAGTGAAGATAAGAGAACTTTTCTATGAGGAGAATTTCTTTGGGAAAATGATGCTATACATTCTACCTCCATGGGGATAAAAAGTGTGCAATGGGACATAAATCAAAAGAGAAAACTTAAGCCAAGATTGAGCCTGGTAGAATCTGCTAAGATTTATGGAATCTCCTGCCTGACATGCCTGGAGAATTGGAAATGGCCTGCCTATACAGCGGCAAACTTAAGGAGAAGTTTCTGTAATTCTGGGATTTACCAACTTGCTTGTGTCTTCATAGTTTTCCATGGGCCAAATGTTCACTTGGGAAGGGAGAGAGATAGAATCAAAGAAAGACATAGAAAGAGAGAAACAGAAGCAGAGAGAAGAGATTGAAAGAGGACCAGGGATAGAGAGAAAAGGACCTGGTGCTACTAAGAGCATATCCAATAAATATACCTGAAAGAATAATTGTTCCGCAATAGTGAAAGTAGTGAAAGGCTAGAGTAAGCTACTAGAAGTAAATTAATTCTGAAGGAGAATTGGTCCAACAAGACAAAATGTATTGTCTGGGATGTGTAGTTGCATTTTTTACATGGTGGTCTGCGGAGAACCCAAAAGGCACCATTGAAAGATTGAGTTTTCAACACATGGTAGAGTAAGATAATATGAAGTCACTTTAGTTCATATCAGACAAGTATGGATTTTCCTTGCCTCTCACATCTCATTCCTATCCCTTCTGTGATCTTTTTGGATCAGAAAAATTTAGTAAGATAAAATATAAGACAGAAAACCCAGTAATTTTTCCCCTCTGTTTTATACAAAGAATGTTTTGATGAAGTAATTAAGGAACATTTACATTTATTTGAATCAAATACAGACATTTTGTTATGATGAGAACTTGGCATATTTAATTTCTGAATGAAATCTCTATTTAAAGCATCTGTAAGCTACTTAGTTGTCTAAGAATCCAACTTTTCATCTAGCCTGGTGGAAGTACTTCCCGCTCTGAGGAAGTTTAAATAGCCTGTGGAAGATAAAATAAAGAGGTTTTTTGATCTCACCCATGAATTCAGTGTACCCGGTAAAACCCGTGATAGTCAGAACTTAACATGATTAACTGCCTTCTTTTTCTGGGATTCTTAAGTTTCCTGCCTTTGGCAGCGTGCAGTTTTACCAATTACCCATCACTTATTTAGTTTTTTTTCCTCTGGCAGGTTTCTGTCTTACACAGTTTCTGGCATTTGTATGTTTTGCTGTATAAATTTACTTTATTAAAACCTCATTTCTTTATTCGACATACATGAATGGTATGGCTAGCTGATGAAAACCCTACATAAATCCAGATGCTCTCTATGTTTTCTCTGAATCATTCTTTGTATGCTGTTTATGAAAGGCAATTAAGTGAATCTGTATTTAGTGGGGTTTTGGGAAACCATGCTGATGTCAAATAAGCCACATTTTCTTTTCTGAATATTTACAAATGTCCCAACAAATAATTCTTGTCAAAATTATAATATGACTAATGTCAAGTGTGTCAGCTGGAGGTGCTGCAAGTCACCTTATTTTCAGTATTGGAATAACTCTAATGTGTTTTTTTAAGTGATATTATCAGCATATCACTTTAAAAAGAATGGCTTTCAGGAACCTTTTTAAAGCTGAAGATCAATGATTAACTTGACAAAATTTTCTGGAACCACAGAAATCAATTTAGACTACTCCATCGTTGTCATTTTGTTGTTGGTGTTATTGTGATTGTTGTTCGTTTTATGTATCATTTTGTTGGTGAGAATGCTTAGGTTGGGTAGTTAGTTTTAAATTATGAACTGGTATGCTCATGATGATACTTTTAACTATTCAAGATGTACTTAATGATTATTGTTCAAATAAGTTGTGTAAAAGGGTTTTGCTAAATCATATGACAAAATGATTTGGTGTATTTAATGTTCTCCAAGAGTCCCTGTATGGCACAAATGATACACTCTCAACTATTAGCCAAAAGGTTAGTTTGAACCCAGCTGGATCTAGATATCTACTTCTAAAGGCCACAGTTTTGAGAACCCTATGCAACAAGGAGTTCTGGTAGCGTAGTGGTTACGAATCGGACTGCAAACCTTAAGGTTAGCGGTTCGAAACTACCAGCTGCTCGGCGGGAGAAAGATGAGGCTTTCTACTCCCGTAAGGATTTACACCCTCGGAAACCCTGTACAGGGTCGCTATGG
>NW_006408591.1:11326079-11336933 GCF_000296735.1 Chrysochloris asiatica | reverse complement strand
GCTATGGGTTGGAACCGACTTGACGGCACTTAACAACAACAACAACAACATGCAACAGTTATACTCTGCACACAAGGGGTCACCACGAGTTGAAATCAACTTAACAGCAATTAACAACAACTTTTCTCTTCACTTGTGTAGTGTAACTTCATGAAGTTGGTTCCAACTCAAAGTGAGCCTATGTAAGGTTTCTGCAGAGTAATTGGTGGGCTTGAACTGCTGACAATGCAGTTAGCTGTCCATTATTTATTCTACAGCTCCATATAAGGACTTCTTACTCAGGTAGTGTAATGGTTACGAATCAGGCTGCTAACATCAAGGTCGGCAGTACGAAACTATCAGCTGTTCCGCAGGAGAAAGATGAGTCTTTCTGCTGCCTTAAAGATTTGCAGCCTCGGAAAACCTGTACAGGGTCACTATGAGTCAGAACCAACTCCACGGTAATTAACAGCAACACCAACTTATGTATAGAATTTTGCAAATATTGGGGGTGCAACCGATAATGAGCTACACAACCAAGTGAAAGGCTGGCCGTTTCAGCAAATCGAGAGGTGTCTTGAAACAAAGACTTGGCAATCTACTTGTAAATATATATAGCTATAGAATATCCTACTTAGTGCAGTTCTATTTTGACACACATAGGCTGTCAGAGTCAAAATTGACATGATGGTAACTGTATTTTTACTTGCTTGTTTTACTTCACTGTCATAGATAGAATGATACTTTTTCAAAATCCATAGTGTAGATTTCAAGGAGGGCAGCACCTTGGATCTTGGCAGAGTCATAGAATAAAACACTAACAAATATTTTTAAGGCCACTCTTTTAATTATTCTGGTTACTCTAAGTTCATTGTTTGGACATTTTATAATTAACCCACGTGTTAAATAATTTGGAATGATTATATGTAATAAGCACTTAAAAGAGAGTCTAAAATGAAGAAAAAATATTTTCAAAAAGGCAAAAATATTTTGTACCAGAATTTCTGACTGAGTAGATACTCAGGAGTCCTAGTGTGGTGCTGTGGGTTAATGTGCTAGGCTGTAAGTTCGGCTTGAACTTCAAGGTTAGTAGTTCAAGCTCACCAGTCACTGCTCATGTTAGGCCCCAGATGGCCTTGTCTGGTAGGAGACCCCAAAAAGATCAACAGGATTCGAGTTCGATGCAAAAGCAAGAGGTTTATTTGCCAACGCGTTGGGGTCAACCTTCACAAGGACTCCTGAGACTAGGAGATGAAGGCGACCCCTATCTGTTTGTTTCATTACTTTTTATATGGTTACACAAGGCAGATTTCGGCAACAGTGCATAAGCATTTTGCAATTGGTTGAACATATTAACCTTTAAGCTGATTGGTTTTGGCATAAAGTAAGTTTTCTGACCTTTACGCGGATTGTTTCTGGCGGTCAATTTGTCATTTTCTTGCAGGTGTGGGGTATTTCCAATAATGTTTTAGGGCGGTCTAACCTAATTGTTATGACCTTTAAGGGAAATGTCTTTGCTTGTATATTTCCTGGCAGCTGGGTTTAGTCATGCTATAGATAAGCGGAGGCCTAGGTGCTTTTGGATAATTTTTGAAGCCATGCTAAAGTTTGGTCAAGTAAAATTTCAGTCCTTACACTCAGAAACCCTATACAGGGTCACTATGAGTTGGAATCGACTTGATGGCACTAAACAAAACCAACAAATACATACTCGGCAATAAATATGGAATAATTAAATAAATTAATAAGACTGTAATAACAAAATTATTTCTGCAATATCATAGGTAAATATTTATCGGGCTGTAAACCTTAAGGTTAGCGGTTCGAAACTACCAGCTGCTCCGCGGGAGAAAGATGAGGCTTTCTACTCCCATAAAGATTTACACCCTCGGAAACCCTGTACAGGGTCGCTATAGGTCAGAACTGACTCAACGGCACTTAACAACAACAACAAATCTTTTGAAAATATATGTCAGAAAGAACAGAATGGAGTATTTATTCTTTGAAACTGCCATATGCCAACTTTTTAGCAGCTTTTTTGAACTATAATTGCCTAACAACAAATTATACCTATGTAAAGTGCTCTGGTAGTGTAGTGATTACGAATCGGGTTCTCAAGGTCAGCAGTTTGAAACTACCAGCTGTTCCCGTAAAGATTTACAGCCTCAGAAACCCTGTACAGGGTCACTATGAGTCAGTTCCGACTCGATGGCACGTAACCACCACCACAAAAGTGCTGACATCAAGTTGATTCTGACTCGTGGCAACCCAATTTATGTCAGAATAAAATTAGGCTACATAAGTTTACAATGAAGACATGGTTATAGTCAAGTTATTAAGTATATCCATTTCTCCCCCTAAAGCGTCCTTTGCCACTTCATAATTTCTCCTATCCCCAACTTCCTTTGTGTTATCAGGCAATGATGGGTCTAATTTCCGTTACTATAAATTAGTTGGCATTTTGGACAGTATTGTTTTATATAAGTGAAATCACACATATGGTCCTTTTCCCTAATATTTTTCCCTCTGGAAAATTATTTTGATATGCATATTGTTGTTGAGTGGATTAGTTGTCTCTTCCTTTTTACTATCGTATAATATTCATTATATGGATGGACCACATTTCATTTCCACATTCCCCTGTTGATGACATTGAGCTTGTTTCTTGGTTTTTTTGCTATTAGATATAAATCTCCTATGAACAAGCGTGTATAAGTTTCATACTATATATTATACTTTTTTTTTTTTAAATCCTTTTGGTAAATACCTAGGGCTAGGATGAAAATGACTGGATCACAGAAAAGGTGTAGTTTTAATAATTTTTTAAATGTGAGAAATTGTTTTCCAAATTAGTGTGTAATTTTATATTCATTATACATTCATATTAGGATTTCTCCATATCCTTAACACCACTTAGTGTAATCAGTGTTTTTAATTTTAAGCATTTTAAAGTAAGGAATATTCAGTCATTATGTTGCAAATTGCATATCTCTCTACCTGGTGTGGTGCTGTGGGTTCATGTGCCAGAATGCAAAGCCGTTTGAACTGCCAGCTTGGCAGTTCAAGCTCACCAGCTGCTCCTCGATGGCACTGACTCGATGGCACTTAACAACAACAATAACTAAACGTCATTCTAATTATTTTTCTATAGAAATATAATTGCCTATTACAAGTGACAGAAAATCAATTGAAATGTTTTCAACATTTGATACAACATTGGAAGTACTCACTAGTATATAACAAGAAATTTGGAGGACAGTTTCCTATACAACCAACTGGAAGAGATCCATGGTTATGTTCACTCTAAAGAAAGGTGATCCAGCAGAATGGGGAAGTTATCAAACAACAGCATTAATACCACATTCAAGTAAAATTTTGCTGAAGATAATTCAAAACAGGTGCAGCAATATATCATTAGGAAGGTACCAGAAATTCACGCTGAGGTCAAAAGAAGACATGGAATGTGGAATATGACTGCTGGAATCAGATGGATCTTGATTGAGTGCAGAGAATATCTAGAAAGATGTTACTTGTCTATACAAAGGCAGTCAACGATGTGGATAATAAGAAATTATGGATAACATTACAAAGATTGGGTATTCTAGAATATTTCATTGTGTTCATGAGGAACTCGTATATAGACCAAGAGGCAGTTGTTTCAACAATACAAGAGTGTGTTGAGTAGTTTAAAATCAGGAAAAATGTGTGTCAGTGCTGTGTTCTTTCACCATACTGATTCATACATATGCTGAGCAAATAACCTGAGAAATTGGACTATTTGAAAATGAGCACAGCATCAGGATTCAAGGAGGGCTCCTTAACCTGTCATATGCAGATGATACTAGTTTGCTTGTTGAAAGAGAAAACGACTTGAAGCACTTGCTCATGATGATTAAAGAATACTGCCTTCGATATGGATTACATCTCAGTGGGGGGAAAAATCATAATAAGCAACATCGTGATACATGGAGAAAAATGAAGTTGTCAAGGATTTAATTTTACTTGGATCTACAAGCAATGCTAATGAAAGCAGCAATCAAGAAATCAATGGACATATTGCATTGGGCAAACTTGTCGCACAAGACCTCTTTAGTTACAGAGCAAGGATGACACTTTGAGAACAAAGGTATACCTAACCCAAGCCATGGAAAACCCTTTACAGGTCACTGTGAGTAGGAATTGACTTGACAAAACAACAACAGCAGCAACAACCAAGCTATGGTATTTTCAATGACTTTATATACATGTGAATGCTAGGCGGTGAATAAGTAAGACTAAAGAAGAATCAATGGATTTGAATTGTGTTGTTGTAAAGAATATTGAAAGTTCCATGGACTGCCAGAAGAACAAACTTGGAATAAACTTCTTGGAAGAAGTATAGCCCTAATGCTCCTTAGAATGGTAAAGTCCCATAGAAAGAATGGTGAGACTTTGTCTCATGTACTATGGACATGTTAACAAGAGGACTAGTCCTTGGAAAAGTACATCATGCTTGGTAAAGTACAGGGTCATAAAAAGGGTAAAGTTCTCAACAAGATTAATTGACACAGTGGCTACAACAATGCTTTGAAACCTAAAATTGGTTGTGAGGATGGCAGGACTGGACAGTGGTTCATTTTGTTGTTCAAAGGATTGCTATGAGCCAGAATAAACTGGATGGCACCTAAAAGCATCAACAAAAACATTATCATCTATATTCAGCAACCTTGCTAAATTTGTTTAGTAGTGTTAATAGAGTTTTTGTAGATTCCTTATAATTTTCTGCATAGATGGTAAGGTCATCTATATATAAAAATGGTATTATTAAATCCGTCCCAATCTGGAAATATTTTATTTCTTTGCCTTACTTTATTGCTCTTCCTTAGAACTTTCAGTACATTGTTGGACAGAAATGGTAAGATTGCAAATCGTTGTCTTTTTCCTAATGTTAGGGAGGAAATATATAGTCTTTCTCCATTAAATGTGATATTAATTAAGTGGTTTTTATGTTATTGTTATTGATTTTAATAGAAGCTTCTTATCAGATTGTGAAAGTTCCCCTATACACCTCATTTGCTGATATATGGTCATTTTTCTATTGTCATTTTGCTTTCTGTTTTTTCCTTGAAGTGTCAACCTATAAAGCTTTTTTTTTTTTTTTTTTAAATGTTAATTTGGTGACATTTACTATTTGAGTTTCAAATACTAGACCAACCTTGTATTCTTGTAATTAGTCCTCAACTGATTATGATGTGTTATGCTTTTATATAATCCTAACTGATTTGCTAAAACTTTTGTTTAAAGTGTATGCATCTATGCATGAGAAATATCAATCTGCAGTTTTCTTTCTTCCTCCTTTTTTTAATATCTCTGCCTGGTTTGCTATCATGCTTGGAACCAGTTAGCAAATATTTCATCCTATTCAGTTTTCCAGAAAATGTTATGAACATTAATAGTATACTTTCTTAATTGTTAGACAGAATTCACAATGAAATGCATGCACCTGGAGTTGTACTTGAAAGACATTTTTGAAGTATAAATTCAATTCCTTTAATCAATATAGATCTATACAGGCTATCTCTTCTTTCTTCTTTTTTTTTTTTAAAAAAAAAACTTATTCCCTTTTTTATTTTTCTTCTTCTCTTTTTAAGGATTTTACTGTGGATTGAGTGAAAGTTTACAGTTCAGATCATCATTTTTACATTCAACAAATCATACACCTTGTTTCATTACAATGATTATAATCCCCTCCTTGTACCATCAGTTAACAGTATTTGTCTCTATTCACTTTAGCTTTTAAAAAAACACAAAAAAACACCACTCAGACATATATAATAGTTTACATCTCCAAAGACCAGCTCTTAGTCCCTCTTCCCATGAATCCAGAGTCCTCAGTCACTCACCCCTTTCCATGACCCCATCTTTGTCTCAGTCTCTGGCATAGCTGTTTTCTGGATAAGGTCCCACATTCTGCTTGTGCTCTTCTCCCTTGGTGTTCCTAGGGTCCTCTGTTTCTGGACTGTAAGATGAACTACTCCCCTGTTTTTGTTACAGAACTTCTACCTTTGCAATTGTGACATCTCAATTAGTCATGATAACAATTACTCACTACTGAATCATATGAATCTTATCCCCATCTCTTTTCACCAGACCCATCTTGACAAGATGAAAACTGTTCAGTGGGGACTCTTTCTTTGCCCTGCCCCCATACTCTTAAACTAAACTCCCTCTTGAAACCTTGTAAGCCAGTCACTTCATGCCTTTATTGCCCCCTCATTTTAGGTTTGTTGTTGTTATTAGGTGCCATCGAGTCGGTACCAACTCATAGCAACCTATGCACAGCAGAGCGAAACACTGCCTGATCCTGGGCCAACCTCACTACTGTTGCCACACTTGAGTCTATTGATGCTGCCACTTGGCCAATCCATCTTGTTAGGGGTCTTCCTCTTTTGCTCTGACCCTCCACCTTACCAAATATGATATCCTTCTCCAGTGACTGTTCCCTCCTGACAATGTGTCTGAAGTATGAGAGACAAAGTTTGGCCATCCTGCCCTCCAAGGAGAACTCTGGCTACACTTCTTCCAAAATGGATTTATTGGTTCTCTTGGCAGCCCATGGCATTTTCAATCTTCTCCTCCAACACCATAACTCAAAAGCATCAATTCTTCTATGGTCTTCTTTATTCACTGTCCAGCTTTCATATTCATATTAGGCTATTGAAAATACCATGGCTTGGGTCTGCCACACCTTTGTCCTCAAGCTGACATCTTTGTTGTTCAACACTTTAAAAAAGTCTTGTGCAGCACATTTGCCTACTGTAATATGCCGTTTGATTTCTTGACTGCTGCTCTCATTAGTGTTGACAGTTGATTTTAGGTAGCCAATGTCTGCTAGGGACAGTTGCCTGTCCCTATCTACCCTGTGTCCAGAGGGGATAGCATTGATACTTGATGTGAAGACTCTTTCTCTCTGAGTCGGTATTTAGAGTTACTTACCTCCATACGTATAAAGATTTCAGTGCTTAAATTGGGTCCTAATGGATAATAGTAATATAAGGAGCTTTGGTAGTGTAGGCTGTGAACCACAGCTTTCGAACAGCAGTTCGAAACTACCAGCTGTTCCGAAAGATGAGGCTTTCTGCTCCCGTAAAGATTTACAGCCTCGGAAACCCTGCACAGGGTCGCTATGAGTCGGAACTGACTCCACGGCACATAACAACAACAACAACAACAACCTCCATAAGTATAGTTCAGGTTCATCAAATTGTAGCTATTTATCCTCATTTCCTTTATCTATCTATCTATCTATCTATCTATCTATCTATCTATCTATCTATCTATCTATCTATCTATTTTTTTCTCATCCTCTAGTTGAGTTCTGATTATCAAGCCATTGATGCAAGGTCAAATGGATACTATCTGCAAGTTTGGGTGTTCTTGTGCATCTCCCCTCACTTCATATCAGCTGGATGCTCCACTCTCAGCTCTAGCTGAGCTATGTCCTTGTCCATGGGCTAAGGTGTCCCCAGTCTCACCACACTTTTGTCCAGACGGCACTTCCTTTTCTTTCTGTCATCTCCAGATCAACAGGAGTCTATGGAACGTGATTAAACTCAGCCCATTTCTCCATTGCTGCCTTTCTACCTCTTCCACACACCTGTTGACCAATGTGGTTGCCAGCAAGCTTACATGCCTACTCATGTGTTCGTTTTGAGTTTCAATCTTATAGGGGACTTTTATCTCTTTCTTCTTGAATGAGCATTTGTAGCTTGCATTTTTCCATGGAAATTATCCACCTTGTCTTTGTTGTCGAAAATACTGGCATAAAATTTAAATTATTCATAATGCTTGCTTATTACATAATATTTATAGTCTGCCTTGATGCCAGCTTTCTCGTTATTGAAATTTGTTAATTGAGTGTTCATTTTTTCATATTTACTGATCAATTTAGCAAGTGGGTTTTCAGTTTGTTATCTTCTCAAAGAACCAGCCTTTTGTATCATTCTCCTACCCCCTTTTGTTGTTCTACTTTCAATTTATTTTTTTTATGCTCTCATCTATGTTATTTTCGTTCTTTTATAAATCTTTTTTTCCATATTTTTCTAGTGTCTCAAGGTACAATGCTAGATCATTTGAGACCATTTTTATTTTCTAATTTAGGTGGTTAGTCCACTAATTTCCCTCTAAGAACTAATTTAAATAACATTCTATAAATTTTAATATAATTTTGTTCTATTTTCATTCCATTTAAATGACTTTATAATTTCACTTATGATTTCTTTTTCACTTATACAGTATATGACAGTGCTTCATTATGTTTCCAATTATCTGGAGAATTTCCAAAAATCATCTTATTTCTAATTTAATTTTACTGTTGTCAGAAAATGTATGTCTATGTCATGTATCATTTTAAGTACATTGATACTTCTATTACTACTACTGATATTTGTGTGAATATCAGAAATTAGAAATATATTTTGTTGGGTAATGCATATTTTTATGTTATTGTTTGTTTGTTTTTTGTTTGTGGCCGTGGAGTTGATTCCAATTCATAGCAACCATGTATAGAGTTTCTGAGGATCAGCTGGTGGGTTTAAAATGCTGACCTTGTGATTCACAGTCCATTGCTGATCCTACAGTGCCATACTAGTAGTCCATATTGATACATTTGGCTTTATAATGCAACAAAATTATTTGGTAATAGTTTGACCTTCTTTGGTCATTGTTGTATGATTTGTTAGACTTGATAAGAACAACATTTTACCTAATTATTCCCTGAGGCTTTCTGCTACTGCAAAATTTAAAAGCCTTGGAAATCCTATATAGGTTTGCTAAGAGTCAGAATAGACTCAATGGCACTTACCAACAACAGCAAATGAAACAAGAAGAAGCCACTGGTGGTGCTATGGGTTAGCTGTTGGTTTGCTAACTGCAAGCTTGGCAGTTCAAACCCACCAGTCACTCTATGACCAAAAAAATGAGCCTGTCTACTACCATAAATATTTATAGTCTCTGAAACCCTATATAAGATTGCTATGAGACAGAATCAACTCAACATCAGGGGATTTTCCTTTGTTTGCTTGGTTTTTTTATAGTAAGATAACATTCTGAATACCTGAATTATATTATTCTCCGATCCACTCAGTGGAAGCATACATTATTCCTATCATTTGTTGTTGTTAAGTGTCATTGAGTCAGTTCTAACTCATAGCAACCCTATATAGAGTTTTCAAGGGGCAGCTGGTAGGTTTGAACTGTTGACTTTGTGGCTCAAACAGACCTTGCAGCCCAGCACATTAGCTTGCAACAACACACCAGGACTCCATTCCTACCATTTAGCTCTGGTAGTGTAGTAGTTATGAATCAGGCTGCGAACGTCAAAGTCGGCAGTTCAAAACTACCAGTAGGTCTGCGGGAGAAAGATGAGGTGTTTTGCTCCCATAAAGATTTACAGCCTCAGAAACCCTGTGTAGGGTCACTATAAGTCAGAACCGACTACAAGGTACTTAACAACAACAACATATTATTCTCAGTAATCCTTTCTATTGGTTCTTTTGCCAGTTTTGGGAAGTTTCTTCATACACATCACTTCTGTTGTTGTTGTTAAGTGCCGTCGAGTCGGTTCTGACCCATAGTGACCCTGTACAGGGTTTCCGAGGGTGTAAATGTTTACGGGAGTAGAAAGCCTCATCTTTCTCCCGCAGAGCAGCTGGTAGTTTCGAACCGCTGACCTTAAGGTTCACAGCCCGATTCGTAACCACTAAGATAAATACATGGGGGAATTCTCTACAGATCTCCAGAGTTCCCTATTGGTATAACTCTCTCCTCTGCAGTCTCTGTCTTCAGAACTTTAGCTACCTTCGTCTCTCATCTCCATCTCTTCAACTCAGTTAGTCTTCCAGGCTCTGCATGTTTTTATCTCTCTGTGTGCCATAGACAGGAGACTCCCTTAGGGCATATAGTAAGCTGGGGAAATCATATGATATATATATATATATATATATATATATATATATATATATATATTATCATCTTTCAGGGACCACAGTCCTTTTTTGCTTGGTGCCCAGTATCTCTTTTATTGTTTCAGGTGGGAGAGTGGATTTTAGACTCATACAATATTGTAGTTCAATATTTATCAACCTAATATATTTCTTGGAATCCTAGTATGGCACTGTGGATGAATGCACTGGACTAAAGGGTCGGTGTGAACCCCAAGGTAAGCAATCCAAGCTCACTTGCTGCCCTTTGGAAACCCAGTACAAAGTCACTATGGGCTGGAACTTATTCAATGTCACTTACCAACAGCAACAATAATATGTCTCTTATATTTAAAATAATGATGACTTAATTAACCTCATATTAGTGATATAATTATGGGGACATTCTCATAGGGTTTTATGGTGTGGCATTGCAGCATCAAAACTGGCAAGGAAACTACATGGCTGGCAGTTCAGACCCACCAGCTGATCCTCAGAAACCCTATACAGGATTGCTGAGTCAGAACCGACTCGACAACACTTAACATCAACATTCTAAATATGGATTATTTTCCCATCATAGTCCTTGATTTATAGGTATCGCTTTTAAAATCTGGAAATACATATTTATGTTAAAATTTAGGAGTCAGAATGAAGACATATTAGAAATGAAATCTTATGACTTCAGGTGAAAAACATTTTAGTAGTTAACAAAAGATGCTGTTGATAGCTTTCAAATGACGCTGTGCCTATTTAAAGTTGATTGTCCCAGGTAGAATGTTTTCATTTGAGGTTGACATTATTATCATTTTCTAACGTACATTAAGAAGACAAGAAAGAAGGAAAAGATCAAGATGGATGTCAGAAGAGACTCTGAAACTTGCTCTCCAACGTAGAGAAGCCAAAGCAAATGGAA
>NW_006408591.1:11299244-11324399 GCF_000296735.1 Chrysochloris asiatica | reverse complement strand
ATTGATGGACTCAAGTGTGGCAGCGGTATTGAGGTTGGCCCAGGATCGAACATTGTTTCGTTCTGCTGTGCATGGGGTCACTATGAGTCGGTTCCGACTCGATGGCACCTGACAACAACAACAACAACGTACATGTACTGGGCTGAGATTGTCAGCTTTTTACACCCTATACAATATCATGGATCTTTTCAGCACATTTATGCCTGTGAGAAATGTCAAACTCCAAAGCAGCACCTTCAGATTATAATTACTACATAATGCATTCATACTTTTAAAAACTATAAGCTGTTTTCTTTGCCAATCTACCAAATCATGTAGCAAACTTGACTAAAGTTAACTATTCTTGTCCCTAATATTTGTTCACGCATTCACTATAATTTCTTAAAAACATCTTTAATAGATAAATTATGCTGTTGTTGTCCAGTGCCTTCGAGTCAGTTCTGACTCATAGCAACCCTCTATAGGGTTTCCTAGGAGCCACTGGTGAGCTTGAACTGCCATTTAAACCAATTTTGCAGAGCAGCACATTAACCTGCAGCACCATATGCTTTATTAAAGAAATATCTTCATCTGTTTCAGAGTCTTATCAGGTTTTATACTCTTGTTTTTATAATGTAATATTCATTTTAGTTCACTCAGCACTTCCTACAGTATGATTTACTACTGCTAACCTCATGGTCAGCTGTTTGAAACTACCAGCCATTCCGTAGCAGAAAGGTGAGGCTTTTTGCTCCTGTAAAGATTTACAGCTTTGGAAACCCTATACAGGATCAGTATGAGTTGAAACAAACTCTAGGGCATACCACTACCACCACCAAATAATAATAGAAAATATATGAAGTTTAAGAAATAAAGGCAGAGAGGCAGAGGCTGCAAGTGTTTTGTAAACTTCAAGAAAAGAAGAAAAAAGTGAACAAGTTCAATTATCTTCTATAATTTAGGTCTTTCTGTCCTTGGAACATTTTATCTCTGAGGATAATTAAATGGCTTTATATAGGCAAAATCTTATTTAGCTGCTGATATACAGTATAAAATATACAACAATTTCTGTGTCTTAATGATAGAAGAATTTTTGAAATTATATCAAATGAGATCTGTCATTATCTCAAACAGAATCAATTTTACTTTCTCACTGTTAAATACTAAGACTATGAATTTATTCCACTGAAACTAAAAATTTTCCTAGCCTGGTATTCTTCAGTTCACTTTACAGATTAGTTTTAAAAATGAAAGTGGCCTATGAAAAATGATTTTTAATTCACAAAATGTATATTGTGTCTACTTCCCAATTTAGTATTCCTCTTTCCTTAGCTATCTGCATTTCTTCTTACAGATTGCCTCTTTAATTTCATGAAATTCTCTTTAGTCTGATCCCACAATTATCTGTAGTTTTTTTTTTCTTTATATAAAATGGAGATAATAGTACTATTCATGATATTACTGTGAAAATGTACAGTGTCTGGGATATAGTAATGGTCACTATGTAATAAGTAAGTTTTTCAAATCTTCCACTCTCTAACACTACTCACCCTTTTATATCAGATTTTGTCTCAATTCTGTGAAATATTTTCCTTATGTTTTTGTTTATTTCTTCTTCATCTAATTTTCTCCAGCCCTCACTGTCTAATATTTATTTTGGCACCTAACTTTATATTGTCTTATAAAGTTTTAATACATTGTAAATTATCTGTGTTTGATTGAAGATTTTTACCAATGTTTGAAGTCTGAAATTGATCAATCATGCTTTAAGTTGCATTAATAATTACTCATCGTTGAAATGTGAATTTTGGAAATAAAGAAGGATCAGAAATTGGAAAATATAGACTTGATAATAAAAACAAACCTGGATAACATATTACAGAATTTTGTAAAACTAATGACTCCTTCACTGCAAGTAATTATTTTCAACAATATAAACACCAAGTACACACATGGACCTTGTTGGATTAAATATACAGAAATTAAATTGATTATATCGGTGAAAAAAAACAGACAATAGAGAATCTCAATATCATCAGTCAGAACAAGGCCAGCAGCTAATTATGGAAGAGCAGTTCATGAACAAGTTCAGGTTGCAGCTAAAGAAAATTAAAACAAACCCTCAAGAGCCAACGTACAAACTTGAGTATAGTCCATTTAAATTTCAAGACTGTGTCAAGAATATATTTGACACTTTTAAAACTAATGACTAAACACCAGATGAGTTCTGCAATGACAGATATGATATTATACATGAAGAAAGCAAAAGGTCATTAAAAAAAAAAAAACAGAATGAAAGAAACACCCAAAATGTATGTCAGAAGAGACTCTGAAGCTTACTTTCCTAAAAATCGAGTAGCTTAAGTGAACTGAAGAAATTATAAATTAAAATAAGCTAAACTGATTATTTCAATGGACAGCTCAAAAGACAATGTGAAGTATTCTAATGAAATATACAAAAACCTGGAGTTAGAAAATCAAAAGAGAAGAAAAGGTTCAGTATGTCTGAAGCTGAAAGCACTGAAGAAAATAATTCAAGTTACAATATTGAAGAATTCTAGGGACAAAATTCACCACTTGCTTGTGAGTTTGTTGTACTGTGGTGGCTTGCATATTGATGCGATTCTGAAAACTATGCCATGGGTATTTTAAATAGCAGCATGGTTACCTATGGTGAACTGCTTTTAGCTGAACTTCCAGTCAAGGACAGACTATGAAGAAGGAGAGACAGACTACTTCTGAATATTTGGTAACTGAAAATCTTATTAACAGCAGAGGAATCCTGTCATCACCAAAATATTGAATATTGAAACATGATGAACACCAGAATATCATCTGATATAGTACCAGAAGACAAAGCCCAATATCCACTAGTAATAGGAACATGGAGTGTATGAAGTATAAATCTAGGATAATTTCAAATTGTCAAAAAGGAAATGAAGCACATAAACATTAATATCCTAAGCATTATTGAGAAGTAACAGATTAGTATTTGCTATTTTGAATCTGACAACAGCATAGTTTACTATGTCTGGAATGACAGATTAAAGAGGAATGTCATCAAATTTATCATCAAACAGAATTTATCACTATCTGTCTTGAAATACAAAACTCTCTGTGATAGGATGATATCCACATGCTTATAGGAATATTTACTGCTGAAGTTCAAAGAGCATAGACTTTAGTATGGATTACATCTCAATGTCAAGAAGAAAAAAAAATCCTCACCATTGGACCAATAAACAACATTCTTATCAACAGAGAAAAGATTGAAGTTGTCAAAGACTTCATTCTTGGATCAACTATTAACAATCATGGAAGCAGCAGTCAAGAAGTCAAACGATGTATTTTATTAGGCAAATCTGCTGTACAAGACCTTCTTAAAGTGTTGAAGAGCAAAGATGTCAGCTAGAATACTAAGGTGCGCCTGATCCAAGACAAGGTATTTTCAATAACCTCATATGCATGCAAAAGCTGGACAGTGAATATGGAAGACCATAGAAGAACTGATGCTTTTGAGTTATGTTGTTGGATAATATTGGAAGTGTCATGAGGTGCCAAAAGAACCAACAGATCTGTGTTGGAAGAAGAGCAGTCAGAGTGCTCCTCACTTGGAGGAGAAGATGGACAAACTTTGTCTCTCATACTTCGCATATATTATCAGGAGGGAACAATCGCTGGAGAAGGACATCATGTTTGGTAAGGTGGAGGATCAGAAAAAAAGACGAAGACCCCCAGCAAGATGGATTGGCAAAGTGGCAGAATCAATGGGCTCAAGCATGGCAATGATAGTGGGGTTGGCCCAGGATCGGCTGTTTTGTTCTGCTGTGCATAAGATCTCTATGAGCCGGTACCGACTAGATGGCACCTAACAACAACAACAACAACAGTAAGGAAGACCAATTCATACCACTATTATTCAAATTTATGCACCAACTACTAACACCAGTGATAATGAAATTGAAGAATTCTACCAACTTCTTCAGTCTGAAGTTGATCAAGCTTGCAATCAAGATGTAATGAAAATGATATGATGATTGGAATGCAAAGGTTGGAAACAAGGAGGAAGAACCAGTAGCTGGAAAATATGGCCTTGGTGGTAGAATTGATGCTGGAGATTATATGATAGGATTTTGCAAGACCAATAACTTTTTCATTGCAAATATGTTTTTTAAGCAGCATAAAAGTGACTATATACATGGGCATCACCAGATGAAATACACAGAAGTCAAGTTGAATACATCTTTGGAAAGAGACCATGGAAAAGCTTCATATCATCAGCCAAAACAAGGCTAGGGGAAGACTGTGGAACAGACCATCAATTGCTCCTATGAAAATCAGGCTGAAGCTGAAGAATATTAAAACCAGCCCATGAGAGCAGATAAAGACCTTGAATATATTCCACCTGAATTTAGAAATAATCTCAAGATAACATTTGATGCATTAGACATTAAAGAATAAAGAACTGACGAGTTGTGGGATGATATCAGGAACATCATACAGGAAGAAAACAAAAGGTTATTAAGAAGAGAAGAAAGAATAAAAAGACCAAAATGTATATCAGAAGAGACTCTGAAACTTGCTCTCCAATGTAGAGAGATGCCAAAGCAATGGAAGAAGTGAGTAGGTACGAGAGATGAACAGAAAATTTCAAAGGTCAGCTAGAGAAGATAAAGTCAGATATTATAACAAAATGTGCAAAAACCTGAAGTTAGAAAACCAAAAAGCAAGAGCATGCTCAGCATTTGTCAGGCTGAGGGAACTGAAGAAAAATATTGAAGCATGACTTGTGGTATTAAAGGATTCTATGGGCAAAATATTGAATGATTCAGAGAGCATCAAAAGAAGATGGAAGGAATACAGAGTTATTGTACCAAAGAGAAATGGTGAATGTTTAACCATTTCAAGAGTTAACATATGATCAAGAGCCAACGATCCCTAAAAATGAAGCGTAAGGCATTGTCAATGATCAAGGCACGAGGAATTGATGGAATAGAAATTGAAATCTTTCAAAAAAGTGAAGCAGCACTCCACGTACTCATTTATCTATGCCAAGAAATTTGGAAGACAACTACCTACTTTACTGACTGGAAGAGATCTGTATTTGTGCTTATTCCAAAGAGAGGTGACCCAATGGAATGGAGAAATCATTGGACAGTATCACTGATATCTTACGTAAGTAAATTTTTACTAAAGATAATACAAAAATGGCTGGAATCATGAATTGACCAAAATTTCAGAGGGTCAAGCCAGATATAGAAGAGGGAATGGTAAGAGGGATCTCATTGCTGACATTGGATGGATCTTGGCTGAAAGCAGAGAACACCAAAAAGATGTCTACCTGTGACTAATTGACTGCAAACTGATTTTGTACATTATGACACTGGGCAACATTTTGAAGAATGAGTATTCTGGAACACTTAATTGTGCTCATGAGGGATTTGTACATGGAGTACATGGACCAGGTGACAATTGTTTGAACAGAAGAAGGGAACACCGAATGGTTTAAAATTAAGAAAGATTTGTGCCAGGGTTATATTCTTTTACTATATTTATTCAGTCTTTATGCTGAGCACATAATCCAAGGATTGGACTATATGAAGAAAAATGTGTTTAACAACCTGAGATATACAGATGATACAGCCTTGCTTCCTGAAAGGGAAGAAGACTTAAAATACTTACAATGAAAATCAAAGATCATAATGTAAAGAAAACAAAAACCTCACCACTGGAGCAATAACAACTTCCATATAAATGGAGAAAAGATTGAAGTTGCCAAAGACTTCATTTTGCTTGAATCAACCACCAACGTTCATGGAAGCAGCTGTCAAAAAATCAAACAACATGTTGCAGTACGTAAATCTGCTGCAAAAGACCTCTTTAAAGTATTTAAGAGCAAAGATGTCAGTTTAAGGAATAAGATGCACCTGACCCAATTCACCATCTTTTCATTAACCTCATATGCATGTGAAAAGTTGGACAGTGAATAAGGAAGACTGCAGAACAATTGATGCATTTGACTTAATGGTCTTAGAGGAGAATATTGAAAGTACCAAGGACTGCCAAAAGAACAAACACATTTGTGTTGGAAAACGTGCAGCCAGAGTGCTCCTTGGAATCCATGATGGCCATACTTCATCTCTTACACTTCGGACATATTGTCAGGAGGACCAGTCACTGAAGAAGGAGATCATTTTTGGTAAAGTTGAGGATCAGAGAAAAAGAAGCAAACCCAACGAGATGGATTAGCACAGTGGCAGCAGCAGTGTGCTCAGGTGTAGCAACAATTACTAGGTTGGTGCAAGACTGGGCAGTGTTTCTGTTTTGCATAGGGCCAATACTATGAGTCAGTACCAACTCCATGACACCTAACAACAACAAAAATGGGCAAAATTATTCCGAAGAATGGTGACCAAAGAAAATGTGAAAATCATTGAACAATATGATTAATATCATATGCAAGTAAAATTATGCTAAAATAATTTTAAAAAATTATTGCAACAGTACATCAAAAAGGAGCTTCCAGAAATCTAAGAGAGATTCAGAAAAGAAAGGGGAATGAAGGATATTATTGCTGGTCTAATGGATCTTGACTGAAAGCAGAGTCCCAGGAAGATGTTTTCTTGTGCTTTTATTTCTGATCAAATGCATCCAACTCTGTGGATCATAACAAACTATGGGCAGCATTGAAAAGAGTGGGAATTTGAGAACACTTAATTGGTACATAGATAAAGAGACAGTCATTTGAACAGAATAAGGAACTACGGGATGCCTTAAAATCAGGAAAGGAATGAGCCAGGGTTGTATCATTTCACAAAATTTGTTCAGTCTGAATGCTGACCAAATAATCCAAGATGCTGGATTATGTGATGAATATGTCATCAAGACTCATAACAACCTTCAATATGCAGATGACACAACCTTGCTTGCTGGGAATGAAGATCAAAGACTACAGGTTTCAGTACTTCAATGTAGAGAAACTGAAAATTCTCACAATTGGGCCAATTAAAAACATAACGATAGAGAAATGATTAAAACTGTATGAAATTTCATTTTGCTTATATTCACAATCAATGCTCATGGAAGCATCAGTCATAAAATCAGGGAATGTATAAAATTAGGCAAAACCATTGCAAAGGATTTCTTTAAACTTTTGAAAAACAAAGATGTCAATTTGAGGACTAAGACAAACTTGACCCAAATCATTGTATTTTGAATCACCTCATATGTATGGGAAAGCTGGACAATGACTAAAGAAGACTGTAGAAAAATTGGTGCATTGGAATTACGGTGTTGTGAATGAATATTGAATATAATGTGGACTGTCAGATGAATGAACAAATCTATTTTGGAGGAAGTAAGACCAGATAGCTTCTTGGAAATTATGATGACAAGACTTCATGTCTTCTACTTTGGATATGTTGTCAGGAAGGACCAATCCCTGGAGAAGAGCATTGTATTTGGTAAAGTGGAGGGTCTATGCAAAAGAGGAAGACTCCCTATGAGACAGATTGACATAGTGGCAGCAGTAATTTGCTGAAACATTAACCATTTTGAGAATGTTGCAGAACAGGGTGGTGTTTCATTCTGTTATACATAGTTTCACTATGCTTCTGTATTGACTCAATGGCAAGTAGGAAAAACAACATGCAAAATGAAGCAGATGGTAAACATCTTTCTAATACTCTCTGTTTCCAGCCAATATCCATCTGATATCAGCAATGCCATATTTTGTTCCACATCCTCCTCTGTATCTGGCCTGAATTCCTGGGAATTCCATACTGAAATACTACTGTAAATGTTTTTGAATTATCTTCAGCAAAAAGTTACTTGCTTTTGTAATTAATGGTAATTTCTGCATTTTGTTGAACGACCTTTCTTTGGAATGGACATAAATATGTATCTCTTCCAGTGAGTCAGTGAACTTTCTTCCTAATATCTTGGCATAGAGAGTTAGCACCTCCTATGTTGCATCTATATTTTGAACCATTTTTATTGGTATTCGATCAATTCATATAGTCTTGTTTTTCACCAGTCCCTTCAATGCAGCTTAGATTTCTTCCTTCAATACTTGATCATATGGTACCTCCTGAAATGGTTAAATATAGACCATTTCTTTTTGGCACCATGATTCTGTGTATTCCTTCCATATTATTTGGATGATCCTGCATTATTCAATATTTTCCCAAAGACTCTTTCAATATGGAAACTATAGGTTTGAATATTTTTTTCTGTTCTTTTAGTTAGAGAAATGAAGACTGTGGTTTTCCATTTTTGTTTTTTCTAGCTCAGGTTTTTGCACATTTCATTATAATAGTTTACTTTGTCTTTTTGAGTTACCCTTTGAAATCTGAGTCTCTTATACATTCATTTTGGTCTTTTCTTCTTGTCTTTTTAAAGGCCTTTAGGTTGTTTCTTTCTGTATAATATGCTTCTTGAAGGATATTTCTTTAAAAGTATCCTTCTTAAAGGCAATTTCTTTAACATGACCTGCTTTTGAAATACTGTTGGAGAGAGAGTGTCCTTGTGTAGCACTGTGGGTTAATGTGCTGAATGGTCGCTTTGAAATGCAGATCGGCAGTTCAAGCTCACAAGCCACTCCTCAGAAAACCTACACAGGGTCACTATGGGTTGGAACCTATTCAATGGCACTTAACAACAACAAAATTCTTAAAGTCAGCAAGATTCCAATCTCCACTCGATTGCTTTAAACTTTTTAGATATTAATTGATAACTTTTAGCTATCTTTAGATATGTATTGAAAAATTGAATGAATATGCAGACTACAAAATATATACATTATTATAAATAATTGTTGTTGTTAAGTGCTGTCGAGTCGGTTTTGACACATAGCGACCCTGAACAGGGTTTCCAAGGCTGTAAATCTTTATGGTAGCAGATCACCTCATCTTTCTCCCACAGAGCAGCTGGTAGTTTTGAACTGCTGACCTTGCGGTTCACAGCCCGATTCGTAACCACTATGCTACCAGAGGTCCATTTTAAATAATAGCCACATGATAAATGAGAAATTGGAACTGACATACGTACATACAAGTCCAGTTGCTCTTCTCCACTAGTATGTCTTAGTTTTTCTCAGTTGTTAGATATTGATACTTTCTTACATACTTATTTTCAAACTTGTTGTTGTTGTTAATTGCTGTGGAGTTGATTTCCTACTCATAATGTATATGGTTTCCACGGAACAGATGGTGGGCAGGTATGAATGGCCTATCCTGCCATTAGCACCCCAGGTATATCTTAGACAGCCACACCAGGACTTCTAATCCAAGCCTGCCCTAGTTAAATTTCTATGTGTTGCATACTACAAAATTTCTCATTTTTAAAATCCTTACTCTTTTTTCCTCCTATACCTCAACTTTTGATTCTCAACCCTTGAATAAAATTCATAATCTGAGTTATCTAAAAATTAATGACATTTGTGGCTAATGTTGAAAATATTTTAAAGAAATACTATTTACTTCTATGGACATTAACACAGAGTTAGTCATAACAGGAGTATTCTACAAAATATGATAGAAAAATAAAATGACAAAACTCTGACTGAAATAAATACAAATAAATGAAACATATTTTATCAAAAATGATGCATTTACATGAGTCCTGTGTATGTTTAATATGCCATCCAAAGGTCATATTGTTTGTATATAATAATAATAGCATAACACCGATATTTGTTTAATATTTTGGGAAGATTTTTCCTTTGTGAAGATAGTCAAGGACACTTAGAAAACCAAAGTTTTGTCTCTTTTCCATCACAAAGTTTCACAAGAGGAAAGACACAGATGTTCAATTTAGCTACTAAGTTCTATTGCTGTAATTTGAATATTTACATTTGCATATCTGTTGAACCCATAACACTAACTATATTATGGAAATTTCAGGGGTTTTATTGCATAGTAACATTTATCATAAGCCAGCGATTCTAAATGATTCCTCTAGCATGATGATTTTCCAACTATCCAAGCATAAAGATTATCTAAATTTCACTATGTAACTATCTTTACTATGCTATTAAACAGAAAGAAAAGTAACACTAGGCAATTGTTTAAAATTATTTATTAAAAAAGAAAAAGCATATCAAACTAAAATACCTCTCAGTAACTTCATAAAGCTGATGAAATATATTCTAAGTGAAATTGGAAAATTGTTGGGGTTTGCTGTTGTTGTATTTCACTACTGGTATATTTGGTTTCTAGTCCAAATCACCACCACAGTTGGTTGTCATCATGCTGTGTCTGGCTCATAATGATCAGTTGTTGTTGTTAAGTGCCGTCAAGTCGGTTCCGACCCATAGTGACCCTGCACAGGGTTTCCGAGGCTGTATATTTTTATGGGAGCAGAAAGTCTCATCTTTCTCCAGTGGAGCAGCTGGTAGTTTCGAACTGCAGACCTTAAGGTTCATAGCCCGATTCATAACCACTACGCAACCAGAGATCCTTATAGTGATCAGTACAAATGTATTAGTTTTAAGTAGTACAGGCAGTTAGTTGTTTGTTTTTATGTGAGAGCAATTGATATTATAGAATGCTTGGGATCATGGGATGTAGTCGTTATACTCCAACTTATGCAGTTATCTGTAACACAACACAACATCCACTGCTTTTAAAATAGCCTCAACTGTCACCAATTCTACTCAAATTATTCCAGAATATAAAAAAAGGATGGAAAAATTCCTAATACATTTTATGAAACAGGCGTTAACTTAATACCACAACTGGGGAAAGACATCTCTAAGATTGAAGATTATAGACCAATATCCTTCATGAACATTGATGCAAAAATTCTCAACAAAATCTTAACCAACAGAATCCAGCAGCATATCAAAAAGATAATACATCATGATCAAGTGGGATTCATATCAAGGATGCAAGGATGGTTCAACATTAGAAAAACAATAAACGTAATCCACCATATAAGTGAGAAAAAAGAAAAGAACTACATGATCATACATGATTGATGCAGAAAAGGCATTTGACAAAATCCAGCACCCATTCCTGATAAAAACACTCAACAAAATAGTAAATGAAGGGAAATTCCTCAACATAATTAAGAGCACATATACAAAACCATCAGCCTACATTATTGTCAGTGGAGAGAAATTGAAAGTCTTCCCTCTGCAAACAGGAACCAGACAAGTATGCCCATTGTGACCATTCATATTCAATATTGTGCTGAAAGTCTTAGCCAGAGCTATACAGCAAGATAGGAAAATTATAGGCATCCAAATTAGCAAAGAGGAAGTAAAACTCTATTTGCAGATGATATGATCATATACATAGAAAACCCCAAAGACTCAGTTAAAAAGCTACTAGACCTCATAGGAGGATTCAGCAAAGTGGCAAGGTATAAGATCAACATATAAAAATCAGCTGGATTCCTCTATAGTAACAATGACAGCACTGAAAAGGACATTAGGAAAGCAATACCATTTACAATAGCCATCCAAAGGATGAAATATCTAGGAATAAATGTAACCAGAGAAACAAAGGACCTAAACAAAGATAACTACAAAACACTACTACAAGAAACCAAAAGAGCCTTACAAACATGGAAGAATATACTTTGTTCCTGGATAGGAAGACTTAACATTGTGAGAATGTCAATACTGACCAAAGCAATTTACACATGTAATGCAATCACAATCCAGATTCCAACAACATTTTTCAGAGATATGTAAAAAACAATTGCAAATATAATATGGAAAGGAAAGAGACCCAGGATGAGCAAAGCACTGCTTAAGAAGAAGAACAAGGTCGGAAGCCTCTCACTCCCTGATTTCAAATTTTACTTCACAATTACAGTGGTCAAAACAGCTTGGTACTGGTGCAATGAAAGATACATTGATCAATGGAACTGAATTGAGAATCCAGAAGTTAACCCATCTACATACAGCCAACTGATTTTTAATAAAGTTCTTACATATATTGTATGGGTAGGAGATAGTCTCTTCAACAGATAGTGCTGGCAGAACTGGAAAGTGATATGCAAAACATTGAAACAAAACCTTTACCTCACTCCCTGTTCAAAAACCAACACATCATGGATTAAAAACCTAAATGTGAATCCCAGAATTACAAAAGCCAACAATGAAAAACTATAGACAAATGTGAGGGCTCTAATATAGGGAATACACAGACAACCAAACATTTTGAAAAGTAAACAAACAAAAGTGACAAAATAGATGATTGGGACATAATAAAAATTAAAAACTTATGTGCATCAAAAGACTTCACTATAAGAGTGAAAAGGGAGCCCACAGAATGGGAAAAAATCTTTTGCAATGACACATCAAACAAGGAACTAATTTCTAAAATATATAGGAACCTACAACACCTCTACAAGAAAAGGACAAATAACCCAATTAAAAAATGGGCACAAGACATGAACAGACACTTCACCAAGGAGGAGATCTGGGCAGCCAACAAACATATGAAGAAATGTTCATGATTACTAGCATTGTTGTTGTTGTTAAGTGCCATAAAGTCGGCTCCATAGTGACCCTGCATACGGTTTCTGAGGAGCAGCTGATGAGCTTGAACCACCAACCTTACAGTTCAAATGGCTTCACAGTCTGGTGCATTTACCCACAGTACCATTCCAGGACTCCCACTAGCCATTAGAGAGAAGCAAATCAAAACAAAAATGAGATATCATCTCACACCAGCAATAGCAGTAAAGATAGTAAAAGTAGAGGACAGTAAATGCTGGTGAGGATGTGGAGAGACTAGGACCCTCCTACATTGCTGGTGGGATTGCAAAATGGTCCAACCATTTTATAAAACAATATGGTGCTTCCTCAGAAGGCTAGAAATAGAGATACCTTATGATCCAGCAATTCCTCTACTTGGTATTTATCCACAAGAAATGCAAGCCATAACACGGGTAGATTTATGCACACCAATGTTCATAGAAGCACTATTTACAATAGCAAAAAGATGGAGACAACCTAAATGCCCATCAATTGAAGAATGGATAAACAAACTGTGGTACATATACACAATGGAATATTATGCTATCTTGAGGAATAACAAGGAAGCTGCAAACCACCACATAACATGGATGAACATTGAGGACATTATGCTGAGTGAAATCAGTCAGTCACAACAGGAGAAATACTGCATAGGACCATTTTTGTAAAAGATTAAGAAAAGTACCCACAATAAAAGGGAGAAAAAATTCTTTGCTGGTTACTGGGGTTTATGGTGTGGGGTGAGGGGACCAAGGGGAGGTGGAGCAGAGGGTAGGGAATAGACACAGGTTAGTTT
Source organism: Chrysochloris asiatica (assembly GCF_000296735.1). Lineage (NCBI taxonomy): Eukaryota > Metazoa > Chordata > Mammalia > Afrosoricida > Chrysochloridae > Chrysochloris > Chrysochloris asiatica. The sequence continues at coordinate 11,311,134 of NW_006408591.1, read as the reverse complement.
GGTTCCTGGGGGGGGCGGGCTCAATACACTAGAAGGGGGAGGGGAGAGGAAGAACAAGGCAAATGGGAAAACAGTTAGACAAGTTTGCATGGGTAAGTGGAACAGAGGTAAATAATGATGTAAGAATAAACTTGGAAAAACAGGGCTCTGGGATAGAAGGATTGAGGCATGGTTTGAATGGGTAATTGTGGGGAAATAACATTAAGATACTTGGCTGTCTTTTGAATCTTGGTTCCCCTTGTTACTATTGTAAGATAGACACCTGAGGGGTAGAGGAAGGAATAGCTAGAAACATCACCATAGAAAGTTTGTAAGTCCATCTTCAGCATATAACTGGTTGGAATACCTAAACTGGGGCTAGAACTTGCCCAGTGAATGAGGCTTCCTGCCAAGCCTTTGCATTACGTAAGACCAGAGGTGGAATCCTCATCCCCATCCAGAATCTTCAGAGGTGGGAAATATCTAATTGAAAGGACAAGCAAACCAGCCTGGAGTGGCTAGAAGAACAGAAGATACTTCTTGAAAAAAGACCAGCAGGAAAAATAAAAAAACAATAATGGCAGCCTGATTGACTACTACAAGAACAAGCAAGCTGCTCCCTGGAGAGCCATCAAGGCAAGTGGTCAGGTCCCCTCAGGAGAATACATGAGCAGGCATGTGGGCTTGCTGCTGACCATGTTGATCACCAATAAGTGCAGTGGGGGAAAATAGTGATGAAGTTGTGAACTAAGTCCAACCACACTCAATAGATTCCTGTTAATTTGCATTGTGACCTGGTTGGCCAGCAGTATGATAAGACTTGGGGACTCCTGGGCCCAGGGTCAGGGACATGGCCATAGAGGACCAGAGTGAAGTGTGACGCATCCAGCTGTTATGAAGTGAGGGGAGATGTAGAAAAACACCCATATTTGACCTGGATTCAATGGCTGGATGATAAGAATTCAACTAGAGGAAAAAGAGAGTATTCCACTACAATTTGATGAATTTGACCTATGTTTTTTGATGCAGTAGGTCAAAGGATGGAAAAAATCTTTACAGCGAGGATAATTCCTACTCCCTTGGTATACAGGGTTGAGAAGGATGGGCAACTTAAACATTGGCTACCCAAAATTGGGAGAGGGGGCCTACAAAGGCAAGAAGTGACTGGCTTACAAATTTTCAATAGGGAACCTTGTTCCAGAGGGTGCAGAGAAATGTAGTTTCCAACCTGTCTGGATGGGGCTGATGAAAGGAGATGGTGATAAGACTCTTGTAGTTCGATAGTGAATAATTGCTATCAGGACTGACTGTGAATGTTGAAAATGTAAAGGTAGACATTTTGTAACAAAAGGAAGGGAGAGGTAGATTTTGCTGTCCAGGAGGGGAGGTCCCTGGAACCATCAAGGGAGAAAAGCAAAGTGTGAGACCCTATCCAGGGAAGCAGTGAAGCCAGAGATGGAGGCAGAGAAGATGAAGTGGAGATATGGGGCGACTGGGGACTTTACACTCAGGGAGGGAGAGGGGTTATATGATGAACAGGCTTGAGGGGTGTACCCTTTGGTTGTTTGGTGATACATGCAAGAGATTGTAATCGTTGCAATGAAATGAAATGTGATAGGATGATTGTAAAGTTAATGCTTTCCCATGTAAACTATCACATAGTTCACACACACACACACAAAAAGAATGATAATGGGACAAAAAGCCTCAATAATTAGTTGTTTAAATGATCAATCCATTTGGTTTTCATTACTGATGAAACAAATATTTCTGTTTTTTAATTGGTATTGAAGTTTTACCAATACTTTTGTTCTTTAGTCTCTTTTGGTTTAGTTCTTCATGATCTAGTTTCATATTTATTAAATTTTCTATAATTTTAATTCAACAAAATAACTAGTACTCTCAAAATCTAAAATGGACCCAGTTTTTAAATAAACTCTGCAATGCCTCAGTTATTTCATTTTATTGAACTAGATTGTTGTTAATATTTCTCTCATTATTAAAAAAAAAAAAGTGAGTATCTTTTTTAAAATTATGGTTGTTAATTGCATAGTTGGTCCCTGTGGGTTAGTTCTGCTGTTTGGGTTTCTTAGAATGCTTAAAAAATATGGGTTAATTTAAAAATAATTTAACACAATTATGGCCTATTTAACAGAGTAAGTTATTCCTCCACTATTTGCATTAATTTCTATTCTGGACAACTGTTATTATCATATGAAATTGCATGTATAACATGCTTAAAACAGGAGAGGCTTTTACATTTATTTTTAATTAAAAAAATCAAATTAAAGAATTTAAGTTAATTTAATTGTCAAATTAAATTTTAATATTATTATGCCTTTGAATTACTGTTAAAAAATCATTTGATTAGCCCTCTTAGATTTGCAAATTTAGAATAATAAGCCTTTATTTGTCTTATTGGATTAGAAAATGTTGATTCATATTTAATATACAGAATCACAGAAATGGTTTCTTGAAAGAATATATATCTAGATATGTAGATATCTAGATATAGATATAGAGTCAGTCAGTGTCAGTTTGAACCACAAGGTCAGTGGTTGAATCTCACCAGCTCTTCCTCAGACCTATATACCAGATTGCCAAAAGGAAGAATTGACTTCGTGTCACTTAACAATAGCAACAGCAATGAGCAAAATATTGAATGATGCAGAAGGCATCAAAAGGATATGGAAGGAATACACAGAGTCATGTACCAAAAGAAATGGTTGATTTTCAATTTGTAGTCCATTAGTTCCTGGTGGCTTGTTCTTTGCCAATGCTTCAATGCACCTTAGACTTCTTCCTTCAGTATCACTGGCTCTTGATCATATGCTACCTCTTGAAATGGTTGAAATCTTTCAACAAACTAATGAAGCACTGGAGGCACTCACTTATCTATGCCAAGGAATTTGGAATACAACTATCTGGCCAACTGACTGGAAGAGATATTTGTGACATTCCAAAGAGAGGTAACACAAAGGAATTGGAAAATCATTGGACAATAGCGTTAACATTGCATACAAATAAACCTTTGATAAAGATAATACACAAATGATTGAAACTATAAATTGGCAGAGAACTTCCGGTGGTTCAAGACAGATACAGAGGAGGTCATGGAATGAAGACGCTTCTTGCTGCAGTCAGATGGATCTTGACTGAAAGCAGAGAACACCAAAAAGATATTTACCTGTGCTTTGTTGACTACTCAAGGTTTTCAATTGTGTGAATCATGACAAGCTATGGACAACATTGTGGAGAATGATTATTCCAAACACTTAATTGTGTTAATGAGGAACCTGTACATAGACCAAAAGGCAGTTGTTCAAACAGAAGAAGGGAACACCAAATGGTTTAAAATTAGGAAAGATGTGCACCAGGGTTATATTCTTTCCCCATACTCATTCAATCTGTGTGCTGAGCACATAATTTTAGAATCTGGATTACAAGAGGAAGAACATGGCATCAGGATTAGAGGAAGACTCATTAACAACCTATGATATGCAGATGATAGAAACAACCTTGCTTGCTGAAAGTGAAAAGGACTTAAAATATTTACTGATGAAGATCAAAGAGGACAGCCTAGGTATGGGTTGCACCTCAGTGGAAAGAAAACAAAAATCCTAATCACTGGACTAATAAACAACATCCATATAAATGAAGAAAAGATTGTAATTGTCAAAGACTTCATTTTGCTTATATCTATCATCAACACTCATGGAAAGAGCAGTCAAGAAATCAAATGACATATTGCATTAGGCAAATCTGCTGTACAAGATATCTTTAAAATGTTGAAGAGATGTCAGTTTGAGAACTAAAATATGCCTAACCCAAGTCATGGTATTTTCAGTAATCTCACATGTTTGTGAACGTTGTACAGTAAATAAGGAAGACCTTAGAAGAACTGATGCATTTGAGTTATAGGGTTGGAGGAGAATATTAAAAGTACCATGGATTGCCCAAAGCACAAACCAATCTGTGTTTGAAGAACTACAGCCGGAATGCTCCTTGGAATGCAGGATGGTCAGAATTCATCTTTCATAATTCGGACATGTTATCAGAAGGGAGCAGTCCCTGGAGATGTATATTATGTTTGGTAAAGTGGAGGGTCAGAGAAAAAGAGGAACATCCCCAATGAGATGAATTGGCACAGTGGCAGCAGCAATGGGCTCAGCTGTAGCAGTGATTGTGATATTGGCCTAGGATCTTGTAGTGCCTCATTTTTTTGTACATTGGATCACTATGAGTCTGTACATACTCGATGGCCCCTAACAGCAATAACAAATGAAGCCATTGAAAATATGCCCACTTTATTCCTCAGACTGACATCTTTGCTTTTGAACACTTTAAAGAGTTCTTGTGCAGCAGACATGTCTAATTCAATACATTGTTTGATTTCTTGACTGCTGATTCCATGAGTGTTGACAGTTGATATAAGTAAATGACGTCTTTGACAACTTTAATCTTTTCTCAATGTATCATGATGTTATTTATATTCATTGTTCTAATGTTGAATATTTTTGTTTTCTTTACATTTAGGTACAACCCACTCTGCAGATTGTTTTCCTTGATCTTCCTCAGTAAGTATATTAAGTCCTATTCACTTTCAGCAAGAAATTTGGTACTATCTGTACATCTCATGTTCTTAATGTGTCTTCTTCCTTCAGTCCCATGCTATGTTCTTCTTCATAAATTCCAGCTTCTCATATTATTAGCTCAGCATACATATTGAATGAAAGAATACAATCTTGATACATACCTTTCCTAATTTAAAATTTTCTTTGTGCTCTTGTTCTGCTAAAATGTATGTACAGGTTCCTCATGAGTACAATAAAGTGTTCTGGAATATTCATTCTCCTAAATATTTTACACAGTTTGTCATAATCCAAACAGGCAAAAACTTTTGCATAATCAATAAAGCACAGGTAAACATCTTTCTGTTATTTTCTGCTTTCAGCCAAGATGCATCTGATGCAATAATGATACACTTCATTCTTCGTCTTTGTCTTAACAGGTCTTAACTTCTGGTAGTTCCCTGACCATATATGGTTACAGTCTTCTGAATATTATTTAGTAAAATTTTACTCGCATGTGATATTAATGATATGTCTAGTGATTCCCTCATTCTGTTGGGTAACCTTTCTTTGGAATATGAACAAATATGGGTCTCTTCCAATTAGTTGTCAGGTAGCTAGCTATCTTCCAAATTTCTTGATATAGATGAGTTGAGCGCATCTAGTGCTGCGGTTTGTTGAAAGATTTCAATTTTTAAACCAACAATCCTTGAAGCCATGTTATTTCTCAATGCATTCAGTATACCATGGGCTTCTTTCAATACTATTTGTCTTTATCATAATCTATTTCTTGAAATGTTCAAACATTGTCCATTTCTTTTTGGACTGTGACACTGTGTATAACTTCCATCTTCTTTAGATGATTTCTGCATCATTCAATATATCTCCCATTGACTCCTTTCAGTATTTCAAGTTGAGGCTTTAATTTTTCTTGAATTCCTTTCAGAATGAGAACTGCTGAGCATTTTCTTCCCTTTTGGTTTTCTAACTCCAAGTCTTTCTTTGCACATTTCATTACAATACTTGACATTTTCTTCTCATTTTGCCCTTAGAAATTCACTTTTCATCTCTTTACTTCCTTGTAAGTATTTTCCAAATACTTACCCTTCCTCTTTAAGGAGCTCTGGTAGTGTAGTGGTTATGAGTCAGGCTGCCAACTGCAAGGTCAGCAGTTCGAAACTACCAGCAGTTCCATGGGAGAAAGATGAGGCATTCAGCTCCAGTAAAGGTTTCTTCAGAAACCCTGTGCAGGGTCACTATGAGTAGGAATGAACTCCACGGTATTTAACAACAACAACAAATCCTTCCTCTTTGGAATCCTGGTGTGGCACTGTGGGATAATATGTCAGACTGCAAGGTCATTTGAACTGCTAGGTCAGTCAGTGGTTCAAGGTCATCAGCTGCTCCTTGGAAACTCTATTCAGGGTTGCTATGGGTCGGAATTGACAGCACCTAACAACAACAAAATCCTTCCTCTTTGTTTTAACCTTTGCATTCCAGTTACCAGTCATTATCAATTCATCTTGATTGTGTGTTTAATCAATCTCAGAGTGAATAATTTGGTAGAATTCTTCAGTTTTATCATCACTGACTTTAGTGGTTGCAACATAAATTTGAATAATAGTATTATTGACTGCTCTTCTTTGTAGGTGTATCAATATTATCTTATTTCAGACAACATTATATTCCAATATATGTTAAATTCTTCTTATTCATTCTGATGTGATGTCAATGATCTTCAATTTGTCATTCCCAGCATATTAAACTATGAGATTGTCTAATTCGAAATGGCCCAAACCAGTCCATTTCAGCTCACTAATGCCTAGGATATCAATCTAGGATATTATATATATGTTGTTTTGGCTGTTGTTAAGTGTCATCAACTCAGTTCTGATTCATACCAATCCTGTATTGAGTTTCCAAGGAACAGCTGGTAAATTTGAACTGCCAATCTTGTAGTTCAAACTGACCTTGCTGCGCTCCAGTACATTGTCTTGCAGCACTATACCAGGACTTGTATTACATATATATAAATGAACACCTCCAGTAGCTCTTGGGATCAGCACTGGACTGTGAACCACAAGGTTGGTAGTTTGAAACCACCAGCTGCACAGAAACACTGCACAAGGTTCACAGGTTTGCTATGGATTGGAATCTACTCATTGGCACTTAACAACAAAAACTGCTGACCTGTGGGTCTCAGTCCAGAACTGATCCTATAGTGCCACATCAGTAGTCTATATATATATATATATTTGTTGTTAAGTGCTGTTGAATTGGTTCTGACTCATAAAGACCCTGCATAAGCTTTTCTAAGAGTGGGTAGTGTGTTTGAACCAGAGCCCTTGAGGTTCAAGCAGACCTTATTGTCAAATGCTTGGTTTATGGTGCCACACCAGGACACTCTCATTCTCTCTCTCTATATATATATATATATTGTTGTTGTTGTTAAGTGCCGTCGAGTCGGTTCTGACCCATAGCGAACCTATACAAGGTTTCCGAAGATGTAAATCTTTACGGGAGTAGAAAGCCTCATCTTTCTCCCGCGGAGCAGCTGGTAGTTTCGAACTGCTGACCTTCAGGTTCGCAGCCCGATTCGTAACCACTACACTACCAGAGCTCCAATATATATATATATATATATTGCTGTTGTTGTTGTTAAGTGCCGTCGAGTCGATTCCAACCCATAGCGACCCTGTACAGAGTTTCTGAGGCTGTAAATCTTTACGGAAGCAGAACGCCTCATCTTTCTCCCACAGAACAGCTGGTAGTTTCGAACTACTGACCTTGCAGGTCGCAGCCTGATTCGTAAGCACTACGCTATCAGAGCTTCTCTCTCTCTCTCTCTCTCTCTGTAATATATATATATATATATATTTATTACAGATAGATAGATAGATAGATAGATAGATAGATAGATAGATAGATACAGAGAATATTCTCAAAGAAACTTTGTACTGGAAACATTGTTTGTGCTGGAAACATTGGCTGGTTGAAGGGTCTGGTCAAATTCAGGTTTCAACAATTCTGACACCAGGAACCCTCAGAAGAGTAATGCTTTGGGTATAATGACTAGGTTTGTGATTATGAAACAAAGTACCTGTTTTTTCCAATGGAAAGGTATCAACAAAAGGAGAAATTACTTATCCATATGTCCCCTCCTTAATGAGTCATAGTTTGGTCATGACCATTATCCTTTCTTACTGTCACTGCTTCTATTATAGTTAGCTTTCTTCTTTTTATATATAAATGGATGCCTAGATTAGCACTTAGGATCAGCGCTTGGGATCAGCAAGAAAACCCAAGCTTTCCTGGGTTCTTATAAGCTCCCTTCCTTATTATTTCAGGCTTTTGGTAAGTCTCTGTGTTCTAACAACTTTTGATGGTTTCCTTTGACCTGTACAACCCCTCTGTAAAATATAACTTTTTCAGTCCCTCTTTTTATGTTCATATTTTATTTTTTATTGGTAGAGTCATGAATTGGTCTTTAGAATTTCTTTTTAAAAATATTCTATTTTTAATAATGAAACAGATAATTATTTTGGCTAAAATAGTTAAACATTTATAAATAGTGTAGATGTTTGGTTGGCATATAAAAAATCGTTTTATTATGGTTTATAAGGTCCTATGGTTCATACAGCCACTTTTCCAGTGAGTTTTTATATTCCTGTAGCTTCTATCCAAAGAACAGTGGCCCATTAGGATCTAAGTCTATGGTTGCTCAATAATTTTCTGTCCAAATAATGTGTTATGAGATATTTCTTCGGTTCAAAGTATATCCCTTTTAGTCATCATTTTCTTATTTCAATATTTATGGTATTCAAAGATTTTTGTTCATGGGCATAAATCCTAACACTTTTTGTTGTTGTTAAGTGCCGTTGAGTTTGTTCTGACTCATAGAGAACTTGTATAGGGTTTCTGAGGAGTGGGTGGTGAGTTTAAACTGCCGATCTTAAGGTTCAAAGCGACCTTGTGTTGTGGTCCAGTGTATTAAACCTGCAGCACCATACCAGGACTCCATAACACTTTTAATCACTGATAAAATTATCTTGACCTTCATGCCCATCACGCTTAATTGTAATCCTTAAAAGTAATGAAGGCATAAGTTTATATTTAATAGGATATTTACCTTTTAGTTCATTGGGAATTCTGTCCTTATTTTAAATATACTGGCCTTTTCAAAATATGCTTCCTAATTCCCATTCAGTTATAAAATATGTTTATCACAAAAACATTGGAAAACACAGAAAGACAGAAGGTAGGGGGAAAAATTCTCTTGCCAACCCACACACTTCATGCTTCAGAGTAATATCCTGCCAGTCTTTTTGCTATGTGTATTTTTATTTGTAATTGTAATAATATGATATATACAAATTGTATTTGTTAATTTTAAAAACAGCATCTTTTATGTTTTTTAAATTAATAAGAAGTCATTTTAAAATATAAAAAAATCTAAGTGATTGAAAATCACAATTGTTGTTAAGTGACCTTGAGTCACTTCTGACCCACGGCGACCCTGTTTAGGGTTTCCAAGGAGCCAACATTACTATTAAAACCACTTTGTAGTACAGCGCATTAACCCACAGTGCCACACCAGGATACAATGATAGTCATTTTGTATATTCTTAACACTTTAAAGTGCTTTTAATTCCATTCTATAAACTGATTTTAAATAAATTAAAACAGTAACTTTCACACAAGACAGATGGAAGATGATATAAGAGATTAATTATGGAAAATAACTATTAGTCATATTTCCAATTGAAAAAAAAAAAAAAAAAAACAACCGAACACATTGGTCATTCAAATCTGAGTTTGAAAAGAGCAAAACACGTTGCTTAATTATATTGGCAATACATTTGGATTTGTGTTCTCTGATACAGTTTTGTTGTTTTATGACAGGAATTAAAACAAGATGTTTAGTGAATCCCTGGGCAGTGTAACCAAAGGATGTAAAAAGTCATCACCATGTGATGACATGATGAACAATTCCATACATACTGTATGTTGTTGCTGTTGTTCTCCTATAGCCCATTGATGCCGTCAATGTGCCAATCTATCTCATTGGGAATCTTCCTCGTTTTTTCTGATCCTCCACTTTACCACGTACAATGTCCTCCGGATAATATGTCTGAAATACCAGAAACAAGGACTTCTGGGGTGGAGCTATAGGATCAGCACTGAACTATGAATCACAAGGTCTGCCGTTCAAACCCAACAGCTGAAACCATATAGAGGATACCTATGAGTTGAAACTGACTAAAATGCTCTTAACAACATCAACAACATTCGAAAAAATATGTCTCACCATCCTTGCTCTTAAGCATTCTGGCTTTACTTCTTCCAACACAGATTTGTTTGTTCTTCTGGCAGTTCATGTTCTTTCAATATTCTTTTCCAATACAATAACTAGGATCTTTTACTGTCTTCTTTGTTCAGTGTCCAACTTTCACATGCATATGAGGCGATTGAAAATACCACTGATGCACCTTAATCCTCAAACTGATATCTTTGCTCCTGAATACTTTTAAAAAGACTTGAGCAGCAAGTTTGCCAAGCAAAATTCATTGTTTGATTTCTTGACTGTTCCTCTTATGAGTATTGATTGTAGAACCAAACAAAATGAAGTATTTGACAACGTCAATCTTTTCTCCACTTACGGTGATGTTATTTATTGGTCCAGATGTGAGGATTTTTGCTTTCTTTACATTGAGGTACAATGCATATTTAAGATTTTAGTCTTTGATCATCATTAGTATTTTTAATTATCTTTGCTTTCAGCAAGCTAGGTTGTATCATCTGCATATGGTAAATTGTTAACAAGTCTTCCTCCAACCCTAATGTCACTCTCTTCAAATAATCCAGTTTCTCAGATTATTTGATCAACATACAAATTGAATAAGTATGGTGAAAGAATACAGCTTTGGCGCACACCTTTCTTGAGTTTGATCCATTCAACACCCCTTTGTTGTGCCTGAACAACTGCCTTTGGACTACGTACAGGTAGTGTACTGGAATACCTATTCTTTGCAAAGTTATCCATAGTTTGCCATTATGCACACAGTTGACAATCTTTACATAGTCAATAAAGCACAAGTAAAAGTCTTCCTAGTATTCTATGCTTTATAGCCAAGATACATCTGATGTCAGCAATGATATTCCTAGTTCCACATCATCTTTTGAATCCAGCTAGAGGTTTTGGCAGTTCCCAGTCAATATATACTTGCAGCTGTTTTTACTTATCTTAAGCAAAATTTTCATTGTGTGTGATATTAATGATACTGTTAGATAATTTCTGAATTTCATCAGTTCACCTTTATTTGGAATGAACACAAACAACGATCTCTTCTAATCAGATGGTAGTTGGTAGTTGTCTTTTAAATTTCTTGGCATAGAAGAGTGATTGCCTCCAGTGCTGCATCAGTTTGTTGATTTGTTTTTTGCCTAATGCTATAACTTTTTTTTGTTTTTTAATTTTTTTTTTACCATTAGTTCTTGATCATATGCTACCTCTTTAAATGGTTGAACAGTGGCCATTTCTTATGGATACAGTGACTCTGTGTATACCTTCTATCTTGTGTTGATGCTTTCTGCATCGTTCAATAATTTGCCCAGGGAATTCTTCAATGCTCTAAGTCGTCTTGAATTTTTTACTTCAGTTCTTTAAACTTGACAACCTCTGAACATATTTTTCCCTTTTGGTTTTCTAATTCCAGTTGTGCACATTTCATTATAATAATTTACATTGTCTTGTCATGCTGCCCTTTGAAATTTTCTGTTCAGCTCATTTACTTCCTCGCTTCTTTAATTTGCTTTTGCATCTGTATATAGGAGCACAAGTTTCAGAGGCTCTTCACACTGCCATTTTTGTCTTTTCTTTCTTTCCCATCTTTTTAATGACCTTTTGCTTTCTTTTCTGTATGATGTTCTTGATGTCATACCACAGCTCTTCTGGCATTCAGTCATGCATCTAATACATCAAATTTGTTCTTGAGATGATCTCTAAATAAAATGGAATGCATTTAAGATCATATTTTGAGTCTCATGGACTTGATTTAATTTTCTATAGCATCAGTCTGAGATTGCATCTGAGCAATTGATGGTCTATTCCAAGGTCTGTCTCTGACCATGTTTTGGCTGATTATATTTAGTTTTTCCAAGAAATGGTTAGTATTCAACCATTTCAAGAGGTATCATATGATCAAGAGCCAATGATCCTGAAGGAGGAAGTCCAAGATACATAGAAGGATTTGGCAAAGAACAAGGCACCAGGAATTGATGGAATAAAAATTGAAATCTTTCAAGAAAGTGAGGTGGCACAGGAGGCACTCACTCATCTC
>NW_006408591.1:11295741-11298104 GCF_000296735.1 Chrysochloris asiatica | reverse complement strand
TCTCTCATACTTCAGACATATTGTCAGGAGGGACCAGTTGTTGGAGAAGGATATCATATTTGGTAAGTTGGAGGGTCAGAGAAGAAGAGGAAGACCCCCAAGGAGAAGGATTAGCCAAGTGGCAGCATCGATGGACTCAAGCTTGGCAACAGTGGTGAGGTTGGCCCAAGATCAGGCAGTGTTTCCTTCTGCTGTGCATAAAGTCGCTATGGGTTGGTACTGACTCGATGGCACCTAACAACAAACAACAACCATCTCTTCAGACCAAAGTATTTAATTTTATTCCTGTGTATTCCATCTGGTGAGCTTCTTTTTCATAGTTTCCTGTTAAAGTGTTTTAAAAAATATTCGTAAAAAAATAAGTCATTGGTATTGCAAAATTCTATCATGTGTTTTCCAGCATTATTTTTTCCCAAGGTGTTATTTTCCAACCACTGATTCATTCTCTTTATTTCCAAACTTCATATTCCAATCATGATTACAACTTTAATAAACTTTAGACTGAAGAAGTTGTTAAAATTCTTCATTATCATCATCACCTTCATTAATGCTTGGTGCATAAATTTTAATAATAGTGGTATTAACTGGTCTTCCTTGTAGGCATACGGATATTTTTCTATCACAGAGAGTGTTGTACTTCAGTATACATGAAATGTTCTTATTGATAATGAATGCTATGCCATTCAATTTCTATTTGTAAATGCTGGCATAGTAAACTACGTGATGGCATATTGATATTATTGATAGGTGTTGTGGAATCATTTCTGACTCATACTGAGACTATGCACAACAGAATGAAATACTGCCATCTCTTACACCATTCTCACAATCTTTGTTGTGCTGGAGCCTATTGTTGCTGTCACTATGTCAGTTCATCTCATTGATGGTTTTCCTCTCTTTTTTTTTTAACTCTCCACTTTACCAAGCATAATGTCTTTCTCTAGGAACTTGTGTCTGGTAATGTGTCCAAAGTTTGAGATAAGAAGTTGTACCATACATGCTTCTATGAGCATTCTGGTTGTACTATTTTCAACACAAATGTATTTATTTTCCTGGTAGTCCATTGTACTTTTAATATTATTTTCCAACATCATATCTCAAATGCATCCATTCTACTAAGGCATTCCTTAACCATTGTTCAATTTTGATATGCACAAGGTTAAGTGGGTAAATGCTCTTGAGTTGGTTTGACTCATTGATACTCTATATAGGATTTTTGAGTGGCATCTTGATCTGTGGTGCTTGCCATTAGCAGTCCAATGTTTACCCTACAGCACCACACCAGGACTCCAAGCATATGAGGTAATTGAAAATACAATGGCTTTGGTCTGCTGCACCTTAATCCTAAAACTGATATCTTTGGCTTAACCACTTTAAAAAAGTTGTGTGCAACGTACTTGACTGCTTCAGTATTGTTTGTGTTGTTGTTAAGTAGTAGTTAGTCAGTTCTGACATATAGTGACCCTGTGTAGGTTTTCTGAAGAGTAGCTGATGACTTTGAATTACCAACCTTCTGGTTAGCAGTCCAGTGCTTATCCTTCAGTGCCACACCAAGACTCATAGTACATATATCCTTTGATTTCATGATTAGTACTTCCATGAGTATACAAGCAAAATGAAGTCTTTGGCAGTTTTAATCTTTTCCCTATTTATCATGATGTTATTTATTGGCCCAGATGTGAGGATTTTTGTTTTCTTGATATTGAGATGCAATCCATACAGAAAACTGTAGTCTTTGATCACCATTGTTGTTAAGTGCAATCGAGTTGGTTCTGACTCATAATGATTTTGTATAACGTTTCCGAGAAGTAGCTGGTGAGTTTGAACTGCTGACCTTGAGATTCAAATGACCTTAAGGTTCAGTACTTATCCTATGATGCCACACCATTTTATTTCCTCCTCACTTGCAGCAAGCAAAGTTGTATAACGTGCATTTCACTGGTAGCTAATTAGTCTTCCCCCAATCCTGATTGCATGATCGTCTTCATAGAATCTAGGTTCTCAGATTGTTTGATTGGAATACAGATTGAATAACTATGATGAAAGAATACAGCCCCGGTGAACACCTCTATTAATTTTAAATCATTCAGTATCCCCTTGTCTGTTGAAGGACTGCCTCTTGGTTTATGTATAGGTTATTCATCAGTACAATTAAGTGTTCTGGAATAACTATTCTTCACAATGTTTTCAATAGCTTGTCATGATATGTTGTTGTTGTTGTCAGGTGCCATCGAGTCGGAACCGACTCATAGCGACCCCATGCACAACAGAACAAAACAATGTCCGATCCTGGGCCAACCTCACTACCGCTGCCACACTTGAGTCCATCAATGATGCCACCTAGCCAATCCATCTTAGAGGTC
>NW_006408591.1:11286031-11294721 GCF_000296735.1 Chrysochloris asiatica | reverse complement strand
CAAGAGATACCACATGAACAAGAGCCAATGATACTCAGAGAGGAAGTCCAAAGTGCATTGAAAGAAGTGGCAAAGAACAAGGCACCAGGAATTGATGGAGTAAAAATTGATGTCATGACATACACAGCCAAAAACCTTTGTGTAGTCAATCAAGCACAAGGAGTCCTGGCTGGGACTGTGGGTTAATGTACAGGACTGAAAAGTCACTTTGAATCACAAGGTCAGCTGTTCAAGCTCATCAGCTGCTCCTTGGAAGCCCTATAAGGGCCATTATGGGTTGGAACCAACTCAATGGCACTTAACAACAACAAACATGCTTTTGATGTTTTATTTTATTTTATTTTTTTATTTTAGTAAAGATACATCTAATGTCAGCAGTGATATGCCTAGCTCCACGTCCTCTTCTGAATCCAGTTTGAGCTTCTGGCTGTTTTATGTTGCTGTACTGTTGTGATCATTTTGAAATATCTTCAGCAAAATTTCACTTGCATGTAATATTAATAACATTGCTTGATGATTTCTGCATTCCATTAGGTCATTCTCTTTGGAATGGATACAAATATGGGTGTCTTCCAGTCAGATGGCCAATAGCTATCTTCAAAATTTCTTGGCATAAATGAGTGAACACCTTAAGTGATGATAAAATTAAAGATTGTTTACAGTCCTGGGAGAAAGATGAGGCTTTCTGCTCCCATAAAGATGTACAGCCTCAGAAACCATGTACAGGATCACTATGAGTTGGAACCGACTCCACAGCACATGACAACAACAACAATGTCTGTTGAAAGATTTCAATTTGTGTTCTGTAAGTTCCTGGAGCCTTGTTTTTTAACCAATAACTTTAGTGCAGCTTGGATTTCTTCTTTCAGTACCATCAGTTCTTGATCATGTGCTACTTCTTAAAATGGTTGAACCAACTTATTTATTTATTTATTTGATAAAGTGACTCTTGTATAACTTCCATCTTCTTTTGATGCATTTCGCATCACTCAGTATTTAGCCCATAGAATCCTTCAGTATTGCCAAGTTAGGCTTGATTTTTAGTTTGAATACTGCTGACTATGTTCTTCCCTTTTGGCTTTCTAACTCCAGGACTTGTATAATATTTCATTTACAGTACTTAACTTTATCTTCTTCTGCTGCCCTTTGAAATTTTCTTTTCAACTGTTTCCTTCCTCATTTATTCCAATCACTTTAGCATCTCTATGCTAAACCAAGTCTTGTTTTTCAATCTTTGCATTTCAATAGCCAGTAATTATCAATACATCTTGTTTGTATGATCAGTCAATTTCAGACTGAAAATTTGATAGATTTCTTTAATTTTATCATCATTGGCTTTGTTGGTTCATGCACAAATTTACATAGTAGTGGCATTAACTGGTCTTCCTCATAGGTATATGGATATAATCCTATCACAGGCATCATTGTACTCAAAGACAAATCTTGAAATATTTCTTTTTGATGATGACTGCTAGCCTATTCCTTTTAAATCTGTCATTCCTGATATAGTAAACATATAGTTGTCAGATTTAAAATAGCCAATGCTAGTCCTTTTTAGTTCACTAATGCCTACGATATTGATCGCTATGCATTCCATTTCATTTTTGACAATTTCCGATTTTTTTTATTCATACTTCACACATTCCACATTCTAATTATTAATGGATGTTTGTAGCTGTTTCTCTTCATCTTGAATTGTGCCCCATCAACAAGTAAAGGTCCTAAAAGCTTTACTTGATTTGTGTCATCATAGTCAACTCTACTTTCAGGAGGCAGCTCTTTAACAGTATCATTCTGAGCACCTTCCAACCTGAGGGGCTCATCATCTGGCACTATGTCTGACAATGCCCTGCTTCTATTCCTAGTATTTTCATCTTCTGGCATTATATCTGACAATGTTTCTCTGCTGTTTCTAAGGTTTACAGTGGTTATACATCAGAAGTTGTATAACCTTCTTACTTTTAGTTTTACTTCTTACTTTTCTTTGTCTGGAAGCTCTGCTGAAACCTACTCACTGTAGGTGACCCTGTTGGTATTTAAAATTCCAGTGGCATAGCTTCCAGCATGACAGCAATACGCAAACTACCGCAATATGAAAACTGAAAAACAAGTGGTGGTATAACTGCATTGTTCTTGTTGTTAAATACTGTGAAGTTAGTTCCCATTCATATAGATCCTATATAGGATTTTGAATCACTAACTGTGGGTTAGCAATCAAGTGCTTATCTTATAGTGCCACAACAAAGAACAGTTCCATCTATTATAATGTATAGAAAACCAAAACATCTCATAATAGCTATGGAATAGACCTGAAAATAAGTTATCCAACTGGAATTTCCAATGTTATATCCAAGCCACATAATATAAGCCATTCAAGATGATGCATAGCATAACTCCCCCAACCTTGAATTTAAATACTTGATTCCTTAATTGTTCCTATGATTTAAAATAAGTAGTGAGTAATTTTTTTCAAAACAATTTTATAGTTGAGGAACTCTTATGTTGCCTTCCAGTGACAAACATCTATACTGGGCACAAAATTTTGGGAATACAACCTCTCTACCTCTGGTAGTGGTTACTAATCGGGCTGCTAAACTCAGGGTCAGCAGTTCGAAACTACCAGCTGTTCCATGGGAGAAAGATGAGGTATTCTGCTCCCATAAGGATTTACAGCCTCAGAAACCCTGTACAGTGCTGCTATGAGTCGGTACCAACTTGATGACACCTAACAACAACAACAAACCCCTGTATGATTATACTGTAATCCTGGTGTAGCACTGTAAGATAAACACTGGACCACTCACTAGCCACAAGGTCTGAGGTTCAAAACCTACACTGGGTTGCTATAAGTTGGAACTGACTTGATGGCACTTAACAGCAATGATAATTGTAAAATGAGTAGGTTATTATGTAGACGTTTGTTTTGTCTTACAAGCCAGAGATAAATATCATAACAGAGAAAAGGCCTTATTTGTCATGAACACTGCAATATGTTCCCATCATCACTATCAATGTCAAATTACAAAAACAGTTGACTTTAAAGTCTATATGCTACAACTTCCATTCTGTGCCACTTTCTATTTAAGACATAAGTATGTCTGTCATTCACGAAATGATAATTAGTCAATGCATTCGGAATTCATTCTCCTTCCAGTCAAAATACTGTTGTATTTATTACAGATATTCATGCTCAAGGGAATGATGCAGATTCTTGGGTGAGCCTTTCATTTTTTAAGTAGAAAGACATGTTCAGACAGGATTTAGTAAAGAAAAAAGATCATAAAATTTGACACTTTCTAATTCCTCAAAGAATACATTAATAGACTTTACATTCAGGTAAATATTTTTTTTTATTGAACATTGTATGTATTAGTTAATTAGAATTAAAGGATAATATCCATGCATCTACAAGGAAACCCAGTTAATACCACTATTATTCAAACTGACACACCAACTACTAAACCCAGTGAGGATGAAACAGAAGAATTCTACCAAATCCTTCAATCTGAAATCGATCAAACATGCAATTAAGAAGTCTTAGTCATTAATGGTGATTGGAATGTAAAGGCTGGAAGCAAAGAGGAAGGATCAGTAGTTGGGAAATATGGCCGTGGTGATAGAAATGATGTGCTTTAATGACTATACAAAGGCTTTTGATTGTGTGGATCATGACAAGCAATGAACAGCATTGCAAAGTATGAGTGTTCCAGAACACTTAATTGTGCTCATGAGGAATCTGTACATGGACCAGACTGTTCGAACAGAAGCAGTTGTTTAAATAGAACAGGTGAACACTGAATTAATTAAAATTAAAAAAAGGTATGTGACAAGGTTGTATCCTTTCACATTATTCAACCTGTATGCTGAGCAAATAATCTGAGAAGCTGCATTCTATGAAGAAAAAATGTGGCATCAAGATTGGAGGAAGACTAATTAACAACCTGTGATATGCAGATGATCAAGTAACCTTGATTACTGAAAGTGAAGAGGACTTAAAACATTTACTGATGAAAATCAATGAGGACAGCCTTCAGTATGGATTACATCTCAATGTAAAGAAAACAAAAATCCTCACTACTGGACCAAAGAACGACATTCTGATCACAGAGAAAAGATTGAAGTGGTCAAGGACTACATTCTTCTTGGATCAACTATCAACGCTCATGGAAGCAGCAGTCAAGAAGTCAAACGACTTATTGCATTAGGCAAATCTGCGGCACAAGACATTTTAAAAGTGTCAGCTTGAGGACTAAGGTGTGCCTGACCCAAGCCATGGCATGATGTTTTCAATAACCTCATATGCATGCGAAAGCTGGACAGTGAATAAGGAAGACTGTAGAAAAAATTGATGCTTTTGAATTATGGTGTTGGAAGAGAATACTAAAAGTGCCATGGTCTGCCAAGAGAATCAATAGATCTGTTCTGGAAGAAGTGCAGCCAGAGTGCTCCTTGGAGGCAAAGGTGGCCAAACTTGGTCTCTCATACTTTGGACATATTGTCAGGAGGGACCAGTCACTGAAGAAGGATATCATGTTTGGTAAGGTGGAGTGTCAGAGAAAAAGTGGAAGACCACCAACGAAATGGATTGGCCAGTGGGCAGCATCAATGGACTTAAGTGTGGCAACAATAGTGAGGTTGGCCCAGGATCAGGCAATGTTTTGCTCTGCTGTGCATAAAGTCACTATGGGTCGGTACCTACTTGATGGCACCTAACGTAAACAACAATAAAGAAAGATAGTAAGAAGAAAATAATTCCTACATAATCAGTTGCTTAATATCACCCACTGTTGTTTAGTCACTTCTGACTCATATCTCAATAGGGCATTGAGAACTCTGAAGGTGCTAAAAGAGTTTTATCCCGGCCAAAGAAAATATAGAAGGCCCAATTGGCCATCCTGCTATGCTAATAAATTAGTTATACTTAGGACTTGGATTGAAGTTATCAAGGACTTCATTCCTCTTAGATCAACTCTCAACACTCATGGAAGCAGCAGTCAAGAAATCAAATGACATATTGCATTAGGCAAATCTGCTGTACAATACCTTCTTAAAGTGTTGAAGAGCAAAGATGTCAGCTTGAGGACTAAGGTGCACCTGACCCAAACCATGATATTTTTTAATAACCTCATCTGCATGTGAAAGCTGGATAGTGAATAAGGAAGACCTTAGAAGAATTGATGCTTTTGAGTTATGATGTTGGAGGAGAATATTGAAAGTGCCATGGGCTGCCAAAAGAACCAACACATCTGTGCTG
This sequence comes from Chrysochloris asiatica, assembly GCF_000296735.1. Lineage (NCBI taxonomy): Eukaryota > Metazoa > Chordata > Mammalia > Afrosoricida > Chrysochloridae > Chrysochloris > Chrysochloris asiatica. The sequence goes on along the minus strand of NW_006408591.1, from coordinate 11,289,467 downwards.
AAAGAAGTGCAGCCAAACTGCTTCTTGGAGACCAGAATGGCCAAACTTTGTCTCTCATACTATTGACATATTATCAGGAGGGACAAGTCGCTGGAGAAGGATATCATGTTTGATAGAGTGGAGTGTCAGAGAAAAAGAGGAACACACCCAGTGAGATGGATTGGCAACATTGCAGCATCAATGGGCTCAGGTGTGGCAATGACAGTGAGGTTGGCCCAGGATCGGGCAATGTTTCATTCTTCTGTACACGAGTCGGTAATGACTCACTGGCACCTAGCAACAACAAAAATTTAGGATTTTGCACACACACCTTCAGCTATGATTCATCTCTCTCTGTTTGCTACTGTCAGTAACTTTAGTCCAAATTTACTCCTCTTTTTTTAAAAAGAAATCACTTCTTCTTTATTTAGTTGTTAATTCCTACTCTAAAGATTATTGCAGGAAGCACTATTGCTGCAAAGGAAGGAAAACAACCACTCATCTTTTATGACCACTGATAATCACCATCTCTTGAGGTAAATGATACCTGCTGAAGACAGCCTGGCTAGGATGATCAACAGGACCTTGAATAAACAGCCAGCCAAAAGTTCCTGAAATTCCTCCTATCCAACATTCTTGTAAATCTCCCTTCCCCTTTTCCTGGGAGAGACAAAACTTGGAAATTTTCTACTCCCCTGTTCTCCTGACTATTGATACTCAATGAACACTTTGCTCTTTGCTCTGATTCTATCTATGAATATTGCCTCCATCAGTGGCAGTTGATAAAGAACCATTTTTCCAGTCACAATTGTGACACTACAAGATAGAGTAGAACTGTCCTACAGGGTTTTCAAGGCTGCAATCTTATGAAAGCAGTTGCCACATATTTCTCCTATAGAGTGTTTGCGGAGTTCAGACCACCAATTTTTTAGTTAGCAAACACTTAAGTAGTGCATCACAAGGGTTCTTCAATATGTTATATAAATATTTAAAATATATATGCTGCTGTTAAGTGCCACCAAGTAGTCTCTGAACTATAGCAACAGTTTATAGGGTTTCTTAAGAGTGACTGGTGATCTTGAACATCTGACCTTGTGATTCAAACTGACTTTGCAGTCCAGTCCATTAATCCACAGTACCACACCAGGTCTCCTAAAACATACATAGGTATGCATATTATCCTCTGGAGTCCTAGTTTGGTTCTGTAGAAAAAGCATTGGACTATATGGTTGGTTTGAACCGTAAGGTCAGAGGTTCAAATTCATCAGCTGCTCATCGGAACCCTACAGTATCACTATTAGTCGAAACCAACTTGACAGCACTTAACAACAACAGTGTATTATCCTCATCAAGATCCCAGGGACCGAATACAATCCATTGCTTTGAACTTGCTACTACATTAGTTTTTAGGAAGACAGAATGACTCAGAGCACATGATCTTTGTTGATGGAACACAACATAAGTAATATCAGTATTTTAAGTGAGTTGAGTTGATTCCAAGGAATGGCTGATAGTTTTAAATGACCAACTTTGTGGTAAGTAGTTCAGTGCTTATCCTGCAGAAATGTCTTAAGCTTTCTTAATCATGACTATAAAGATATATCCATACACAGTTGCTGAGGTCTTCTAAAATACAAGTCCCATCAAATTATACTGGTTGAGAATCAGGATTTAAATTAATAGTCTCATTTATATATGTTGGTTGTTAGGTTGGTTATGTTCCATGGAGTCAGTTTCAACTAATAGCAAACTTGTATACGATTTCTGAGGCTGTAAATCTCATCTTTCTCTCACTAAACAGCTGGTAGTTTAGAACTGCTGACCTTGAGGTTAGCAGCCAAACTCATAACTGCTATGCTACCAGAGCTCCTTATGTATATATATAAAATCAAGAATATATGTAATATATTATATTAATCATACATTATTAATATATTCATATTCACATATATGCTCATAATATTGATGTCTTTCTTATTCAAGGTTGTTTTAGTTGCAAGTAATAGAAGCTAATACAATTTATGCTCAAAAGGAAATATAATTTGAAAAAGTCTTGAACAAGACAAAAGTAGTAAGGACTCTTAAATTTTAGAATGTCACTGTTACAGTTGATTTGTGTCTCCTACCAAAATATGTCAAATTTCAACCTCTCATAGTTTTGAATCGGAGCTTATAAAGAAATAGAATCTTAGCAGATGTAGTCAAATTACTATGCTGTTATACTGTAGTATGTTGTTGTTGTTTAGTGTCATCAAGTCAGTTCTGATCCATAGTGACCCTGTATAGGGTTTCCAAGGAGTGACCTTGAACTGCCAACCTTGCAGATCAAACCAATTTTGCAGTCCAGCACATTAACCCACAGTGTCACACCAGGACTGCAAGATTCCTTGTTTTTGTTAAATGCCATCAAGTCTGTTCCAACCCATAGCTACCTTGTATAGGGTTTCCAAGGAGTAGTTGGTGAGCTTGAACTGCTGACCTTGTGGTTCAAACTGACTTTGCAGTCCAGTGCATTAACTGACTTTATAAGAAGAAGACAAGAGACATAAAGAGACAGACACAAGGACAAAATCATCATGTGATGACAGCAGAGATTAAAGTGATGTATGCAAACCCAAAGAATGCCAAGGATTACTGTCACTTACTGAAAGCTAGGACAGAGATGAGAAGCATGGAGCAGACCATCCCTCATAGCCTTCCAGAAAGAATACTGTTTCTAGCTGTAACTTACAACATAGGCACAAACATATAAACAAACACACATGCTATTGATTATTTATCTAATGAACTTATAGTTAGAAACTAGATAACTATGGGGAAAACCTTATTATTTATATTTTACTGTTTTTGTTTTTTACCTAAGAATCCACTTCAGTCACTGCACTGTTACCCTTCAGTCTCTTTGTCTCAATTTGTATGAAGACTGCTTTTCTCCTCTGACCCTTAAATTCTCTGAGAAAATTTATCTTAGTACCAATTCCAAGTTGTTGAGAAAGATAACTTGATCCAGTTTGTGTCAGATACTGCTCTTTCCACCCCAACCGATACATCACACCTCATTTTATCTTATGAATTAAAATCATAGCAAAAAAATAAAAATGACTGTTAAAAGTTCATTCAAAATTTGGAATGAGAAAATTCTTAGAGAAAGAGCATTGTGATGTTCTAAGAGGGGAAAGAGAAAAAAAAAGCTATAATATTTTCCAGATATTTTTTATTTTGATTAGGTTTGTTGTTGTTGTCAGGTGCCATCAAGTAGGAACCAACTCATAGCGACCCCATGCACAGCAGAACGAAACAATGTCCGATCCTGGGCCAATCTCACTACCACTGGCACACTTGAGTCCATCAATGATGCTACCTGGCCAATCCATCTCGTTAGGGGTCTTCCTCTTTTTCTCTGACCCTCCACCTTACCCAGCATGACATCCTTCTCCAGAGACTGTTCTCTCCTGAC
>NW_006408591.1:11279405-11285126 GCF_000296735.1 Chrysochloris asiatica | reverse complement strand
CACGGCCTCTTCTGAATCCAGCTTGAACCTCTGGAAGTTCTCTGTCAATGTATGATTGTAGCCATTTCTGTATTACCTTTAGCAAAACTTTACTTGCTTTTGGTTTCTTTACATTATAATTATAACAGATATAAGTTAACTTATATCAAGCGATTTTATCAAGTCATACAATTTACATGCATTAACATTGTTTCCTCAATAACTCAACTATATTTGATGATATTATTATTATTTCAAGTTTGCCAATGAGGAATTTGTAAAGAGGCTTGTTAAGACCTCAAATTTTTCATGATTTTATTGACACATTTAAAGTCTCTTAAAGTAAACTTGTAGTTACAGTAATACCTAGAGAAATGCCATTATCTCTCTTTCCCATTTGGGCCTCCTTCAGATCTCTGGGTTCCCAAGTCGATTGACCACCTAATGTCTGAAGCCTATGTGTACCCTCCTTCTATCTTATTTCTTATGATTATTCCTTTATAAAGAATGAATGATAACCATGCATGAAGCTCTTTCATGGAGTTTTTGTTCAATTTTTTTCATTTAAAATATGCCTTATTGAAGGAGTCAGATCCTTTCTCTTATGAAAACAGAACAGCTTTGAAATAAGCTCATTGTCCATCAAATAGAAAGTGGATCACACAGAATTTGAGTATAATTCAGAAAACTGGGCAATGAATAAGTAAAACTGAAGAAGAATTGATATGTTTGAATAGTAGTGTTGTCAAAGACTATTGATTAGGAAGAATATCTCAGACACATTGTCAGAAAGTACCAGTTCATGAAGAAGGACATCATGCTTGGTAAAGTGGACTGTCAGCAAAAAAGAAGCAGACTCCCAGTGAGATGGATTGTCATAGTGACAGCAGTATGGGTTCCGTTATAACAACTGTGATGATGGCACAGGACTGAGCAGTGTTTCGTTCTGTTGTGTATAGATAGCATCGCTTTGAATCAGACCTGACTGGACAACACCTAACAACAACATCAGATAGAAAGATGAACAAATCTGTCTTGGAAGAAATGCAGTCAGAATGCTTCTTAGAAGCGAGGGTGTTAAGACTTCGTCTTCCATACTTTGGACACTTTATCATGAGTGATCAACCTTTGAAGAAAAATACATTAGGTTTGGCAATGTGTAGAGTCAGTAAAAAAGAGGAAAACCCTAAATGGAATGCATCAACACAGTGGCTACAACAATGGACTGACATATATTAACAGTTGTGAGGATGACACAGGACAGGTAGTATTTCATACTATTGTACATAGAGTTGCTATGAGTCAGAACAAACTCGATGGGACCAAACAACAACTTCAATATTATCAAAAATTAATGCAAGAACTACATCTCATTTATCCTAATTATAAATCATTGCACATTTGTTATCAGAGATTGATATAAAATATATTGTTTTAATAAATGTATATTAATTATCAAGAATATGTGTTCCATGGTTGTATTCTTTCACCATATTTGAGTATGTATTTTGGCCAAATTATCTGAGAAGCTGGATTATATAAAGAAGAATGTGGCATCATGATTGGAAGAGCACTTGTTAACAACCTGCCGTATGCAGATGATACAATGTTGCTTAAGTTGACTTAAAACAATTACTTATAAAGATCAAAGACCACACCTCAGTGTAGTCTTTGAGTTGCACCTCAGTGTAAAGAACCCAAAATCCTCACGACTAGCCCAATAAATAGCATCATAATAAATGGTAAAAAGGTTGAACTTTTCAAAGACTTCATTTTATGTGTATGTCAACAATCATGGAAGCAGCAGTCAAGAAATCAAACAAACTATTGCATTAGGCAAATCTGATGCACAAGTCCTATTTAAAATATTAAAAACCAAATATGTGTGACTCAAGTGGGCCTGACCAAAGCCATGGTATTTTCAATAGCTTCATATGCCTGTGAAAGTTGGATAATGAATAAGGAAGACCTTAGAAGAATGGATGCATTTGAGTTATGGTGTTGGAGAAGAATATTAAAAGTATCGTGGACTGCCAGAAGAACAAACAAATCTGTACTAGAAGAAGTGCAGTTGGAAGGCTACTTAGAAGTCAGAATGACGAGAATTAATCTCTCACTTCGGACACATTGTCAGAAGGGACTGGTCCCTGGAGAAGAATATCATGAAAGTGGAAGGTCACAGAAAAAGATGAAGACCATCGGAGAAATGAATTGGCAAAGTGGTATCAGCAATGGGCTCAAGTGTAACAATGATAGTAAGTACAGTGCAGGCCCAGGCAGTGTTGTGTTCTGTTCTACATAGGGTCACTATGAGTGTGAACCAACTCCAGGGCACCTAACAACAACATATTAAGCATCAACTCAGCACAAAATCATCATATAGATGCAGTGAAGTGAATGACTTCGTATAGCTCTTGTACCCATTGTCTTTGCAATTCCCACTGAACAACTTTAATTTTTGATGACATTTGGTAAGAGAAGACTAGAAAGCTCACCACACTGTCTTATGTTCTGGTTCTAGTGATGCTTCTCTGGTGCTTCTGTGGTGTCATTGTGTTTTGTCCCTGCAGAGAGGCGGTTCAATGTACAGGAATCTAAGGACCAAAAAGATGTGCTCCACTCTTGGTTCTTTTGTCTTTGTGGTAATAACTCCCACTTATTATGTTAATTTCTCTCTACTTTTTATCTCTTATAAGATAAAATATGTTTCAGACCACACCTCTGGAAAGCTCCCTAATATCAAATCAGGATTATAATATGACTAAAGGTATATCCCACACTAAATATTATGGGTTTATCACATCAGATCACATCATGGAGAACCATCACATAACTGCCAAACCACTGAGAATCATGACCCAGCCAAGTTGACACAAATCTGTGTTACCACAGTCCATTCTGTGTCGATTTGGCATCCATAAGTAATCCCTAATTAAAAAAAAATATATATACACATATGCTTGTGCCTAACGTAATGCAACTAACACACATGCAACGAACACACATACAACCCAAAAGGCACTAACCCCACTATTTGTTGTTATGCAGTGCCATCAAGTTTGTTCTGACCCATTGTTGTTAGGTGCCATTGAGTTGGTACTGACCAATGGCGACCCAGACAGAACGAAACACTGCCTGATCCCTGGCCAACCTCACTACTGTTGTCACGCTCGAGTCCATCGATGCTGCCACTTGGCCAGTCTGTCTTTTTGGGGGTCTTCCTCTTTTTCTCTGACCTTCCACTTTACCAAACATGATTGGTCCCTCCTGACAATATGTACAAAGTAGGAGAAACAAAGTTTGGTCATCTTGGCCTCCAAGGAACATTCTGGCTACACTTCTACCAAAATGGATCTGTTGGTTCTATGGGCAGCCCATGGCACTTACAATATTCTCATCCAACACCATAACTCAAAAGCATCAATTCTTCTATGATCTTCTTATTCACTGTCCACCTTTCGCATGCATATGAGGTTATTGAAAATATCATGGATTGGGTCAGGCGCACCTTAGTCCTCAAGCTGACATCTTTGCTCTTCAACACTTTAAAAAGGTCTTGTGCAGCAGATTTGCCTAATGCAATATGTCATTTGATTTCTTGACTGTTGCTTCCGTGAATTTTGATAGTTGATCTAAGACAAATGAAGACTTTGACCACTTCAATCTTTTCTCTCTTGATAAGAATGTTGTTTATTGGTCCAGTGGTGAGGATTTTTGTTTTCTTTACATTGATATGCAATCCATACAGAAGACTGTGCTCTTTGAACTTCATCAGTAAATGTTTTAAGTCCTCTTCACTTTCAGCAAGCAAGGTTGTATCATCTGCATATTGCAGGTTGTTAATGAGTCTTCTTCCAATCCTGATGCCACGTTTTTCTTCATATAACCCAGCTTCTCAAATTATTTGCTCAGTGTACAGGTTGAATTGTTGTTGTTCTTAGGTGCCATCGATTCGGTACAAACTCAGAGCCACGTTATGCATAGCAGAATGAAACACTGCCTGATCCTAGGCCAACTTCACTACTGTTGCCATGCTTGAGTCCATTGATGCTGCCAGATGGCCAATCCATCTCGTTAGGGGTCTTCCTTTTCTTCTCTGACCCTCCAATTTACCAAACATGATCTCCTCCAATGACTGGTTCCTTCTGAAAATATTTCAGAAGTAAGAGAGATGAATTGTGGCCATCTTGGCCTCCAAGCAGCACTCTGCTTCTTCCAAAACGAATCTATTGACTCTCTTGGCAGCACATGGCACTTTCAATATTCACATCCAACATCATAACTCAAAACATCAACTCTTCTATGGTCTTCCTTATTCACTGTCCAGCTCTTGCATTCATATGAGGTGACTGAAAATAACATGGCTTGGGTCAGGCACACCTTAGTCCTCAAGCTGATATCTTTGCTCTTCAACATTTTAAAAAGGCCTTGTGCAGCAGATTTGTGTAATGCAATATATTATTTGATTTCTTGACTGCTGCTTCCAAGAGTGTTGATAGATGATCCAAGAAGAACGAAGTACTTGACAACTTCCATCTTTCATCATTTCTCTGTTGATAAGAATATTGTTTATTGGTCCAGTGGTGAAAATTTTGGTTTTCTTTTCATTGATATGTAATCCCTACCAAAGGCTGTGCTTTTGATATTTATCAGTAAATGTTTTAAGTCCTCTTCACTTTCAGCAAGCAAGATTGTATCATCTGTTATTAATGAGTCTTCCTCTAATCCTGATGCCCCGTTTTTCTTCATATAACCCAGCTTCTCAAATTATTTGCTCAGTGTACAGATTGAATAAGTATCATGAAATAATACAACCTTGTCGCACACCTTTTAAGTTTTAAAACGTTCAGTGTTCCCATGTTCTGTTCAAACAATTGCTTCTTGGTCCAGGTACAGATTCCTCATGAGCGCAATTAAGTGTTCCAGAATACTCATCCTTCAAAATGTTGTCCATAGCTTGTCATGATCCACACAATCGAAAGCCTTTGTGTAGTCAATAAATCACCGGTAAACATCTTTCTGATATTCTCTGCTTTCACCCAAAATCCATTGGACATCAGCAATGATAATCCTAGTTCCACGGCCTCTTCCGAATCTGGCTTGAACCTCTGGAAGTTCTGTCAATGTATGCTTACAGGTGTTTCTGTATTACCTTTAGTAAAACTTTACTCGCATGGGATATCAAAGAAATTGTCCGATGATTTCTGCATTCTGTTGTGTCACGTCTCTTTGGATAGGGCACAAATACAGATCTCTGATAATCAGTTAGCCAGATAGTTGTCTTCCAAATTTCTTAGCAGAGATGAATGAGTGCTTCCTGTGCTGCCTCACTTTCTTGAAAGATTTCGATTTTTATTCCATCAATCCCTGGTGCCTTGTTCTTTGCCAATTCCTTCAATGTGCCATGAACTTCCTCCTTCAGTATCATTGGCTCTTGATCATATGCTACCTCTTGAAATCATTGAACATTAACCATTTCCTCTTGGTACAGTGACTCTGTGTATTCCTTCCATATTCTGTTGATCCTTTCTGCATCATTCAAATATTTGCCCAGTGAATCTTTCAGTAACAAAAGTCGAGGCTTGACTTTTTTCTTTAGTTCCCTCAGCTTAAGAAATGCTGAGCATGTTCTTCCTTTTGGGTTTTCTGATTTCAGATCTTTGCACATTTTGTTGTAATATTTGGCTTTATCTTCTTGAGCTGATCTTTGATATTTTCTGTTCAGTTCTTGAACCCCCTCAT
>NW_006408591.1:11276933-11279050 GCF_000296735.1 Chrysochloris asiatica | reverse complement strand
ATGAGTAATTGATGGTTTGTTCCACAGTATTCCCTAGCCTTGTTTTGACTGATGATATGGAGTTTTTCCATCATCTGTTTCCATAGATGTAGTCAGTTTGATTTCTATGAATTCCATCTGGTGAAGTCCATGTGTATAGTCATCTGTTATGCTGTCTAAATAAGATATTTGAAATGAACAAATCATTGGTTTTGTAGAATTCTATCATGTGTTCTCCAGCATCATTTCTATCACTATGGCCATATTTTCCAACTACTGATTCTTCCTTTTGCTCCCAACCTTTGCCTTCCAATCACCAGTAATGATCCATACATTTTGATTGCATGTTTGATCAATTTTAGATTGAAGAAGTTTGTAGAATTCTTCTATTTCATCCTCACTGGCTTTAGTGGTTGGTGCATAAATTTGAATAATAGTGGTATTTACTGGTCTTCCCTGTAGGTGCATGGATATTATCCTATCACAGATAGAGTTGTACCTCATTTGACAATGAATGCAACACTATTCCTCTTCAATTTGTCATATTTGGAAGTAGTTCGTCATTCCTTCTTCCTAGTCTGTCTTCGTCTGTAAGCTCATCTGAAATCTGTCCACCATGGGTGAGCCTGCTGGTATTTAAAATACCAGTGGCATAGCTTTCAGAATCACAACAACTCACAGTATGACAAATTGACAGATGAATGGTAGTTGAGCAAGTATGATGAAAGAACACAACCTTGTCACACACCTTTTTAATTTTTAATCCATTCAGTGTTCCCATGTTGTGTTTAGACAATTACCTCTTGTTTCAGGTACAGGTTCCTCATGAGCACAATTAAGTGTTCTGGAATACTCATACTTTGTAATGTTGTCCATAATTTGTCATGTTCTACACAGTCAAAAGCTTTTGCATAGTCAATAAAGCACATGTAAACATCTTTCTGATATTCTCTGCTTCCAGCCAAGTTCCTTCAGACATCAGCAATGATATCCCTCATTGCACGGCCTCTTCTGAATCCGGCTTGAACCTCTGGAAGTTCTCTGTCGTGTATGCTTTCAGCCTCTTCTGTATTACCTTTAGTAAGACTTTACTCACAGTGGATATCAAAGAGATTGTCCTATGATTTCCGCATTCCATTGTGTCACCTCTCTTTGGAATGCACCTTGGATTTCCTACTTCAGTCTCATTGGGTCTTGTCTGACTCATAGTAACCCTGTATAACATTTTTGAGGAGAAGTTGGTGGGTTTGAACCACTTACCTTGCAGTTAGCAGTCCAGTGCTTATACTATAGCAAACATCACAACAGGATTCCAACTACATTATCCCCCAATTCTTCAATGTCCAATTTCTAACCTGGGACAAAATTCTTCCTTATATATGGATCTAGATTATAAATTAGTTGCTTCTTAGAATACAATGGTAGAAGAGGCAAAAAAAAATTTAGGCATTTCCTTTATACAGGTAAGAAAGTGGACGGAAAGAAGGGAACATGCACCAAACAAGTTAAAAACCAATCAGAACAATTCACATTAACTCTTGAAAACATCCACTGTTCCAGAGAAAATCTAGGCAATGCCTTGTCTTCTAGTTTATGGGTGTATGCCATTCACTCTGGATTCTTGTTAGAGGGTCCTCAACTGTGGACTTCAACTCTGCCCTCCGGGGTCACTGGAAGGCAAATCTGCTTCCTCACCTTTGGATAGCCCCATTCTCCTAGTCCATCTGAGTGTTGACCCCACACTTTTAGCACTAGAAGTTGGGTTATTCTGCCTCCTCTGGCATGGCAGTCCCACAACCTCAGCATTGGGAAGAGGCCCCAGCTTAATGACAATCCCACACTCTGAAGCTGAGGTAGAGAAGAAGATCCAAATCTTTGAAATTTAAGAAATTATGACACCACACTTAGAAACTCCGTATGCAATGGCCTTACCTTTTGAGACTGAGACAGTTCTGCTTCTTATGTTCCTACTTTCTTTAACTTCTGTTACTGCTTCCATAATATCTAGAAGAGATCAACTTGGTCTCTTCTGTGCTAGAGCAAGTGTTACAAAGCTCTTTAACTCTACTGATAAATGCATGCCTGCAGAGAGCCGCTTGGCTTCTGCTGTTTGACACGGTCCCAGCAGAAAGAGAGAC
>NW_006408591.1:11262253-11273148 GCF_000296735.1 Chrysochloris asiatica | reverse complement strand
ATAAGTAGATGTTAGTAATACTTTTTACTATGAAAATAGTAGTACATTATGTAGGATAGAAGATTGATAATTAGTTAGTAGAAATAATAAGGTAGTGCATGCATTGATGATTAACAGAAACTTATGTTACTAAGAAAATGTAATCAGGGGTCTGATAAGTAGAAATGATTTGTGTAAAGTTTGACTTAATCTTTTAGTAGAAACAAGAAGAAACAATTTATCACATACTGGGAAAGGAAATGAAAGTCAGTTTGAACATCATAGAAATATTTTTGTCAAAGTTGTCTAATGACCAGGTGTAAGACTGTTGTGATAAACTGTGTAATAATTCAAGGAAAGATCAAAGTGTCAATTCATTATGTATTGTGTGATTTTAAGTATAAAAATAAAGACTTGCTGAACCGGGCCAGAAGAGGGAGAGAGAAAAAGACAGAGAAAGAGAGCCCCATCAGCCAATTAAGCAAAGGCTCTCGATTGCTTTCATTTTCGCCGACTCTGCATCTCCTCTTATGTCCCACAACCCACGAGAGCTGGACTCCAGTACATGACACTCAACCAATAATCCTTGGCTTAAAGGCACTTTGCTCTCTACTCTGTGGATCAGAGATGAACTCTAATGACAAGTGCCCAGAGGCACTCCAATCAACCTGGAAGCCTCTTAACACCAAAGTTTTTAGCTCTCTCACTTTGTGTGTTGATTTCACTGTCATATTGTCTTGGTCTCCTGGTTCTGATACCAGGGTTTCTCTGCCAATGTGTCTCACCATCTGTGTCATATTTAATGTTACAGCTCTCCTCACTTTCTTCTGAGCACTCATCAGAATTGCTTTTGACTTCCCTATTTCCACCAACAGTTTTTCCCAAACTGCTTCTACATTTTAGGTATCTGTACAGAATCATCCCATGTACCAAATTCTGTTTTAATTATCTGATGTTGCTATACTCAAAATACTACAAGTGAATGACCTTAACAACCAGATTTATTCCTTCAAAGTTTAGGAGGCTAGAAGCCCAAATTCAGAATACTGACTGTAGGAAAAAGTATATTTCTTTTTTCAACCTGAGGAAAGGTCATTGTTTCCTTTTAGTATCTGTGTGTCCAGTATTTCTTGGAGATCTTGGCATAAATCTTTCCCTAGATCTAAGAGCTGCACAGTGCAGGGAATCTAGTTCCAAAGGATGCATTCCACTCCTAACTCTTCTGTCTTGGTGGTAGCAAGTCCTTCTTGCTTTGTTCATGTCCTTCTCCTTTTTATCTCTTGTAAGGTTAAAGTTTCAGATCACACCCCTAGAAAGCTCCCTGACATCAAATTGGGGTTATAATGGACCTAAGGATGTTATAACCTACTCTTAATATTCTTATTGGTTTATCATGTGAGATCATATCATGGGGGAGCATCACATAACTGCCAAACCACTTAGAATGCACATGACCCAGCCAAGTTGACACAAAACCTTAACTATCACACATATTTTTCTCATAAGTCTTAAGCCAAACTTATTTCTGTCTTATTTTACACAAATAGCATACACAGTCTACCTTTGATTGCCAGCTGCCTCCTACCCCATGAGGTACTTTTGTAAAAGCTTTATGCTAATTTTTATGCTGTTGTTGTTAAATGCTATCAAGTGTGTTCTTAGTCATAGCAACCTTCAGGTCCAGTGCTTTATCCCACAATGCCCAAACTTGTAAAACAAAACAAAACAATAACATAATAATGCTTATGAAAGTTCCTCACTAGAGAGGGAATGGTTGACAAACCAATGTAGAAGGCACATATGTGAAAAAATACACCAAGTCTGTCAGGGAATAGATGAAAAAAAAATATCTAATTGTTCTTATTTATTACATTTAAGAAACTGATTCATACTCCTATGTAATTAGAAGAAGTAAGTTAAATATTCTCTGTTCTTTTAAAAGGGGAGCAAGTTGTCACTATAGTCACATATCCATCTTTGATGCCCCATTAGTCATAAATCAGTCTGTCTCTGATAAAACGGCCAGTGTACAGCAGAATGGACTTTCCCCTTGGATATCTAAGTTAAGTATCTCCCTTGTGTTTCTTATTTAAAATAATGTGTCAGGTTCTTGTATTCAATTGAAAGAGAATAACTACAAAGGAATGAAAGATAAATTAATGCCATCTTATATTCTTTCTGTTATAAAATATCTGAAGGCTAAACATGGATTATAATAATCCTCTTTTACTGATAGAGTAGAATATGGTGATGCTGTTATGGAGAGCAATATGGCACTAATTTTGTTACATTAACTAGTCTTATGTTTTCAATTATGCTGAAGCTAATACAAAATTGATTGAAATAGTATATCAACAGGGAACTGCCGGAAATTCAATGCAGATCCGGAAGAGGATATAGAATGAGGGATATCATTGTTGATGTCAGATAAATACTTGGCTGAAAGCAAACAATGCCCAAAAGATGAATAATTGTATTTATTGTTTAAACAAAGGCTTCAGACTGTGTGGATCATAACAAACTATTGATAACTTTGTAAAGAATGGGTATTCCAGAACACTTAACTGTGCTCATGAGGAACCTGTATATAAACCAAAAGACAGTTTTTCAAACAGAACAAAGGGATAGTGAATGGTTTGAAATCAGAAAAGGTGTGCACCACGCTTATATTGTTTCCTTGTACTTGCATAATCTTTATCCTGAGTAAATAATCCAAGAAACTGGATTATATGAAGAAGAATGCAACATCAAGATTAGAGGAAAACTCATCAAAAACCTGTGATATGCAAATGATACAAGAGGACATAAATATTTACTGATGAAGAGCAAAGAATATCCTTCAGTTTGTATTGTATTTCAATGTGAAGAAAATTAAGATGACTTGGATCAAGTAAATAGTCGTCAAAGTGATATCTTCATTGTAATGATACAATACAGCAAAATGAACACATAGTTTGTTACTTAATGAATATATAATATAAGGGTAAGTTATAAAGAATTGCTAAGAAGTAATAGAAACTTTTATTACACAAAAATATCATAATGTGAGGCATTTTAAAAAAATCTTTTATTGTGAATTATGTGCTAGTTTACATGAGAGAATATTAGTTTTACTTTCATCCTATCGTATATTGTTTTTGCCATGGTTACAATCCCCTCCATGCATCATCAACCAATCAAAGGGTATACACTACAAGCCTGCCCTCTAGTCGTCAACACACAGCCCCTCTCCCACTCTGTGTCTCAAGTACCCAACTGCTCCATCTCTCCACGTCATTGTCTCTGCCTCCATCTCAGGCATCACTGCATCTCTGGGTAGGGTCCCACTCTCCGCTCTTCTCCCTTGATGATCCCAGGGACCTCCACTCCTAAACTGAAAAGTTAATCAATCCCCTCCTTGCTACAAAGGGTCTACCTTTACATTTCAAACCCTCACAAACAGTCCTGGTAACAATTATTCACAAGAGACCCATCCGCATTTCATTTCATCAGTCCCGCCTAGACAGATTGGTTACTACTCACTGGAGATTCTACCTTCCTTCACGTCCTCTGAATCTAGGTTCCCTCTTGAAAGCTTGCAAGCCAGTCACTTCTTGCCTTTGGCACCCCCACATTTTGGGTAGCCAATATCCAAGTTGCCCATCCCTGTCTACTCTGTGTATGGAGGGCGTGGGAATGATCCTTGTTGTAAGGATTTGTTCCCTCTTTTGAGCTACTGCATCCATAGGTGTAGGTCAAGTTCATCAAATTGTATCAGATTACTCTTTTTTTTTTCCTCTTCTATCTTGAGTTCTGATCCTCCAGTCATTGAAGCCAGGTCATGTGGGTATTATCTGCAAGTGTGGGTGTTCTTGTGCATATGCCCTCTCTTCTTATCAGCTGGACGCTTCACTCTCCACTCTAGTCCTCTGTGGCTATGTCATTGACTCTGGGCCAAAGAGTCCCAGGTCTTGCCACACTGCTGGCCAACCAGTTCTCCACCAGGGTTCACAGGAGTCTATTGAACATTGTAGGGTTTAGCTTGCAGCTTCCTTGCTGTTTTTCCCTTACTTCCCCTTATCGGTGACGAATGAGGTCACAAATTAGAGCATGTATTCCCATTGAATATCAGTCTTGGAAGGAGGTTTACACTGAGGGGACCCAACCACTTGCCTTGATTTCTCCTGGGCAAGCAACTTGCTTGTTCTTGTAGTGACAGTCGGTCTGCTTCAATTGTGTTGTATTTTTCCTGTAGGTCTTTCTTTCAAAAAGTATCTTCTGTTCTTCTAGCCACTCCAGGCTGCTCTGCTCATCCTTTTAAGTGGAAATTTCCCATCTCTGAAGATCTGGATGTGGTTCAGGCTTCCACCTATAGTCTTATGTAATGCAGAGGCTCCACAGGAAGTCTCCTTCACTGGGCATGTTGTAGTCCCATTTTTGGTATTACAATTAGTTATAGGCAGAAGACGGACTTACAAGCTTTCTATGGTAATGTTCCTGGCTATTTCTTTCTCTCCCCCTCCTGTGTCTATTTTATAATATAATGCAAGGAAAACCAAGATTTAAAAGACAACCAAGCATCTTAACATTATTATACCTTTCCCCATTCCAACCATGTCTCAATCTCTGTATCCCAGAGCCCTGTTGTTCCAAGTTTGTGCATACATAATTATTTACCTCTGTCCCACTTAGCCCTTGTAAACCTGCCTAAATGTTCTCCCATCTGCTTTGTTCTTCCATTCCCCTCTCCCTTCTTGTCTATTGCCCCCCTTCCCAGCACCCAAACTATTCTGTATCTATTCCATGCCCTGTGCTCCATCTTCCCTCCTTCCCCTCACCCCCCCCACCACCACACATACCAGCAACCAACAAAGAATCCACCCCCTTTTAGTATGGGTGCTTTTTCTTAGTCTTTTACAGTAGTGGTCCTGTGCAGTATTTCTCCTTTTGTGACTGACTAATTTCATTCAACATAATTTCCTCAAGGTTTATCCATGTTAAGCGGTGGCTTGCAACTTCCTTGTTATTTTTCAAGGTAGCATAGTATTCCATTATGTGTATGTACCACAGTTTGTTTATCCATTCTTCAGTTGATGGGCTCTTTGGCTGCCTCCATCTTTTTGCTATTTTAAATAGTGCTGCTATGAACATTGGTGTGCATATATCTTCTCATGTTGTGGTTCATATTTCTTCTGGGTAAAAACCAAGTAGCGGAATTGCTGGACCATAAGGTATTTCTATTTGCAACCTTCTGAGGAAGCGCCATAATGGTTTCCAGAGAGGTTGGATCATTCTGTAGTCCCACCAGCAATGCAGAAGTGTCCCAGATTCGTCACATTCCCACCAGCATTTATTGTTCTCTACTTTTTTCATCTTTGCTGTTATTGTTGATGTGAGATGATATCACATTGTTGTTTTGATTTGCATCTCTCTAATGGCTAGTGATCGTGAACATTTCTTCATATGTTTGTGGGCTGCCTGGTTCTCTTTCTTGGTGAAGTGTCTGTTCATGTCCTGTGCCCATTTTTAAATTGGGTTATTTGTCTTTTTCTTGTAGAGGTGTTGTAGTTTCCTATATATTTTAGAAATGAGTCCCTTGTCTGGTGTGTCATTGCAAAAGATTTTTTTCCATTCTGTGGGTTCCCTTTTTACTCTTCTGGTGAAATCATTTGATGCACATAAGTTTTTAATTTTTAGTATGTCACACACATCTATTTTGTCTACTTTTGTTTGTGTACTTTTCGAAATGTTTTGTAGTCTGTGTATTTCCTGAATTAGTGCCCTCACATTTGTCCCATTTTTTACATTGATGGCCTTCATAATTCTGGGATTCACGTTTAGGTCTTTAATCCATGCTGAGTTGGTTTTTGTATAAAGTGTCAGGTAAAGGTCTTGTTTCAATCTTTTGCATATTGTTTTCCAGTTCTGCCAGCACCATCTGTTGAAGAGACTGTCACCTCCCCATACGATATATTCAGGTGTTTTGTCAAAAATCAGTTGGCTGTAGGTAGATGCGTTAATTTCTGGATTCTCGATTCTGTTCTATTGATCTATGTATCTTTCACTGTACCAGTACCAAGCTGTTTTGACAACTGTAGCCGTGTAGTAAATTTTGAAGTCGGGAAGTAACAGGCCTCCAATCTTATTCTTATTCTTAAACAGTGCTTTGCTTATCCTGGGTCATTTTCCTTTCCATATAAAATTTGTAATTTTTTCCCCCATCTCTTTAAAGAATATTGTTGAAATCTGAATTGGGATTGCATTATATGTGTAATTGCTTTGGGCGGTATTGACATTTTCACAATGTTAAGTCTTTCTATCCAGGAGCATGGTACATTCTTCCATTTTTGTAAGTCTCTTGGTTTCTTGTAGTAGTGTTTTGTAGTTTTCTTTGTATATGTCCTTTGTTTCTCTGGTTACATTTATTCCTAGATATTTCATCCTTTGGGTACCTATTGTAAATGGTATTGCTTTCCTAGTGTCCTTTTCAATGCTGTCATTTTTGGGATAGAGGAATTCAACTGATTGTTGTATGTTGATCTTATATCCGGCCACTTTGCTGAATCTTCCAATGAGGTCTAGTAACGTTTTTACTGAGGCTTTGGGGTTTTCTACATATAGGAACATATTGTCTGCAAGTAGGGAGAGTTTTATATCCTCTTTGCCAATTTGGAGGCCTTGAATTTCCTGTCTTGCCTTATAGCTCTTCCAGCACAATATTGAATAGGAGTGGTGACAAAGGACATCCTTGTCTGGTTCCTGTTCGCAGAGGGAAGTCTTTCAGTTGTTCTCCACTGAGAGTAATGTAGGCTGTTGGCTTTGTATATATGCTGTTTATTATGTTGAGGAATTTCCCTTCAATTCTTGTTTTGTTGAGTGTTTTTATCAGGAATGGATGTTGGATTTTGTCAAATGCCTTTTCTGTATCAATTGATGTGATCATGTGGTTCTTTTCTTTTTTCTTATTAATATGGTGGATAATGTTGATTGTTTTTCTAATGCTGAACCATCCTTGCATCCCTGATATGAATCCCACTTGGTCATGATGTATTATCTTTTTGATGTGTTGTTGGATTCTGATGGCTAGGATTTTGTTGATAATTTTTGCATATATGTTCATGATTGATATTGGTTTATAATTTTGTTTCTTAGTGATGACCTTCCCTGGTTTTGGTATGAGGGTTATGCTTGCTTCATAAAATGAATTAGGAAGTTTTCCATCCTCTATCTTCTGGAATAATTTGAGTAGAATTAGTGACAGCTCTTCCCTGAATGTTTGGAAGAATTCTCCAGTGAAGCCATCTGGCCTGGACTTTTTGTTTGTTTGTTTGGAGTCTTTTGATGACCTGATCAATTTCTTCTTTTGTTATGGGTCTGTTCAAGTTTCCTAATTCATCTCCATAAGTTTAGGTAGGTCTTGTTCATCTAAAAATCTCTTCTAAGTTTTCAAATTTGTCTGAGTACAACTCTTCTTAGTATTCTGTTACTATCCTTTTGATTTTCTTCAGTTCCATTGTAACATATCCCACGTGGCTTCTAATGCGTGTTTTTTGTGTCTTCTCCCTCTTTTCTTTTGTTAGATTTGCCAATGGTCTGTCAATTTTGTTAATCCTTTCAAAGAACAAGCTACTTTTCCTGTTGATTGTATCTATAGTTTTTCTGTTTTCTATCTTATTTATTTGTGCTCTAATCTGTATTATTTCTTTTCTTTTGGTGGCTGTAGGTTCCCTCTGTTGGTCTGTTTCTAACTATTGTAGATGCTGTGTTAATGTGTTAATTTTGGTTCTTTCTTCTTTTTGGATGCATGTGTTTATTGCAATAAATTGTTTTCTCAGCACCGCTTTTGCTGTGTCCCAAAGGTTTTGGTATGTTGTGTTTTTGTTCTCATTTGTTTCTAGGAACTTTGGGAATTCATGTTTAATTTCTTCTACTACCCAGTTGCTTTTCAGCTGGGTTGTTATTCATTTTCCATGTATTTGATTTGATTTCCTTGGTCTTGCTAATGTTGATTTCTAATTTGATAGCATTGTGTCTGAAAAGATGCTTTGTAGTATTTTGATATTTATAAATTTATGGAGATTTGTTTTGTCACCTAGAACATGGTCTATTTTGGAGAATATTCCATGTGCATTGGAAAAGAATGTGTATTGTGCAGTTGTTGGGTTGAATGCTCTGTATATATCTATGAGGTCCAGTTGACTGATTGTGTTGTTTAGTTCTTCTGTGTCTTTGTCAAGTTTCTTTCTAGTTGTTCTATCCATTTTTGAAAGCGGTGTATTAAAATCACCCACTATTATTGTAGAATCATCTATTTCTTTGTTAAAATCTACTAGAGTTTGATTTATATATTTTAGAGCTGTTTCATTGAGAGCATAGATAATTATTATGGTTATTTCATCTTGTTCAATTGTTCCTTTAATCATGAGATAATGTCCATCTTTGTCTATTATGCTGTTTTTTGTCTTAAAGTTTATTTTATCAGAGATTAGTACTGCCACTCCTTTTCGTTTTTTATTGCTATAAGTTTGGTATATTTTTTTCCCATCCTTTGACTTTTAATCTGTTTTTGTCTCTCTGTGTGAGATGTGTCTCTTGCAGAGAGCATATTGAAGGATCTTGTTTTCTTATCCATTCTGCCAACCTCCGTCTCTTAACACGTACATTTAATCCATTTACATTCAGTATAATTATTGATAAGTGTTGATTAATTGGTGCCATTTTATTATTTTTTTGTGTGCGGTGTTGCTGATTTCTTTGTTCTGTGTTTCTTCCTTTGTTGAGTTCATGATTTTTGTGTTCTTTCTTGTGAGTTTCTTCATAGTTTTACTGTTTCCATGTGCTTCTTGGATTTTCATTTTCTTGGTATGTTGTGAAGTGTTAATTTTCTTTCAGATTGCCTTATAGACCATTAACTTTTCTCTCCATTTAGGGCAGTCTATTTTATCCTGTAATCGACCTGACCTTCTCTCAATCTGGATCTCTCTTCCTTCGTGTTTACCTTCTTGTACATTGTACTTGTTTTGATCATAGATTGACCTCCCAGATTCTCTGAGTTTGTTCTTATAGTTTTGTTCTGTTCTTGACTCTTCCTTCTATCGACTTAATTCTGGAAGGTGTTGCCACGTATGTCAATCTCTGGTTGTTGTCTGTTCTTGTTTGTTTTTAGTCCACAGAACTCCCTTTAGGATGTTTTGTAGCACAAGGTTGTTTTTTGGCAAACTGCATTAGCTTATGTTTATCCAAGAATGTTTTTGATTACACCGTCATATTTGATTGAGAGCTTTGCTGGATAAAGGATACTTGGTTGGCAATTTTTTTTTTTTCTTTCAGGGTTTTATATATGTCTCCCCATTGCCTTCTTGCTTGCATGGTTTCTGCTGAGAGATCTGAGCTAAATCTGACTTGCTTGCCTTGTATGTGACTCTTCTATTTTCCCTGGCTGCTTTAAGAAATGTCTCCTTATCTTTGATTTTGGCGAGCTTGACTATGATATGTGTTGGTGATTTTCTTTTGGGGTCTACCTTCCTGGGATTCATTGAGCTTCTTGAATGTTTATCTTTTCACATTTCACGATGTTAGAGAAATTTTCTTCCAGCAGTTCTTCAACTATTTCCTCTGTGGACTTGTGTGGTTCATTTTGTTCTGGAATGCCAATAATTCTTAAGTTATTCTTTTTCATGTTGTCCAACATGAATCTTAGACCTTCTTCAGATTTTTTTTTAATCCTTTTTTCTGTTTGTTCTTCTATCTTAGTGGTACTGAGAGATTTGTCTTCCAGCTCTCTTATTCTGTCTTCCTTCTTGTCTATTCTATTCCTTTGCCCTTTCAGAGTATTGTTATTTTGTATTGTTTTTGTTCTGATATTCTGTTATTGATCATTTGGGCCTCTTTCTGTAGGTTTTGAATTGTTTCCAATGCTATGTCTATCTTATCTGATTGTTCCTGTAGTGCTTTCCTGACTGCTTCCTTATTTTTCTCAACTCCATTGTAAAGTGTTTTGAAACATTTAATAATCATTTTTCTGAATTCCGTCTCAGGCATTTCCAAGGCCTGCCCTGCTTCCAGAATGGAGTCCAGGTCTATCTCTAGGTCATTTGTCTCTTACATTTTATCTTGTTTCTGGACATGTGCTGATATCATCATCTGCTTTTGCTTCTTGGACTTGTTTAGTGTTTATCTGTGGCCTTAATGCTTAAGTGAGTATGTGTATTGGTATTTTTTATGCTTTCTGATTGCTTCCAGGAAGATGTGATCAGGATGTGGGCTTCACTTTTCACTTTTCTTATTGATGAACTCAGAGTAATGTTCACAGGTGTCATTCGCCTCCCTGGTATATGGCAGTTGGTATTGGTTCTTACCTGGGTTTTGGTGTTTTATAGAGTGTGATTGTAGCTTTGCTATATGACAGCAGTAGGTGACTCTTCTTGTGTAATATATGGAGAGAAAGAGTCCTCCAAAGGTGGCAGTGCAGTGAAAGTCGTTGTCAGCGCTGTCAGCAATAGCACAGAATACCAGGAAAAACAGATCCAGGGCAGAGCTCCTAAACTAGGAACCACAGAGATAGGAATATTTTAAAGGTTTGAAGGCGTATAGCTTGTGGAATTTGGAGCTGAAGTAAAAAATCACATACTTTTGAATCTGCCGGGCCAGGCTCGGAGGCTTGAGCTGACATCCTGGACAAGACCAAGCAGCGGGATGAAACAGGGGGAGCAGAAACACCACAGAAATACACCGTGGGAACCTTAGGACAATATACTTTGTCAGTTTTGCTTTGTTCGATTTTCATTTTTTTCTTTGGTATCTGGTAATTGGCATGCCCACTGTTTGCCCACCTCCATTTTGGTGCATAGAGGGAGAGCCTGAGTTGAGTTAACAGCCCCCACCCTCACCGTTGGTGGCTTCTTCTGCCACAAATGCACACAGATACTCAGCCCAAG
>NW_006408591.1:11260317-11261385 GCF_000296735.1 Chrysochloris asiatica | reverse complement strand
GGAACAATCAAATAACATAGATACAGCATTGGAAACAATTCAAAACCTACAGGAAGAGGTCCAAACGATCAATAACAAAATAATAGAAATAGAGAGCACTCTGAAAGTGAACAGGAGTAGAATAGATGAGATGCAAGGCAGAGCCAGTGACCTGGAAGACAAATCTCTCAATACCACTAAGTTAGAAGAACAAACACAAAAAAAATATAAAGAATTCTGAGGAAGGTCTAAGATTCATGTTGGATAACATGAAGAGGAATGACTTAAGAAGTAATGGCATTCCAGAACAAGATGAACCACACAAGTCCACAGAGGAAATAGACGAAAAACTGGTGGAAGAAAATTTCTCTAGCATCCTGAAAAGTGAAAAGATAAACATTCAAGAAGCTTAGCAAACTCCAGGAAGGGTAGACCCAAAAAGAAAATCACCAACATACATCATAGTCAAGATCTCCAAACTCAAAGATAAGGAGACATTTCTGAAAACAGCCAGAGAAAACAGAAATGTCACATACAAAGGCAAGCAAGTCAGATTAAGCTCAGATCTCTCAGCAGAAACCATGCAAGCAAGAAGGCAATAGGGAGACATATATAAAACCCTGAAAGAAAAAAACTGCCAACCAATAATCTGTTATCCAGCAAAGCTCTCAATCAAATATGATGGTGTAATCAAAACATTCCAGGATAAACAGCATCTAAGGGATTTTACCAAAGCCAACCCTGCACGACAAAACATCCTAAAGGGAGATCTGTGGACTGAGAACCAACAAGAACAGACAACAACCAGAGATTGACATACATGGCAGCATCTCACTGAATTAAGTCAACAGAAAGAAGAGTTGTTAACAAAACAATACTATAAAGAACAAACTTAGAGAATCTGGGAGGTTAGTCTATGATCAAAACAAGTACAATGTAAAATAAGATAAACATGTAGGAACAGACATCCAGATAGTGAGAAGGTCAGGTCGATTAAAGAATAAAATAGACTGTACTAAATGGACAGAAAAGTTAATGGACTATGAGGCAACCTCAAAGAAAATTAACACTTCACAACATACCAAGAGA
>NW_006408591.1:11257774-11258661 GCF_000296735.1 Chrysochloris asiatica | reverse complement strand
ATAGACCAATATCCCTCATGAACATAGATGCAAAAATTATCAACAAAATCCTAGCCAACAGAATTCAGCAACACATCAAAAAGATAAAACATCATGGTCAAGTGGTATTCATATCAGGGATGCAAGGATGGGTCAATATTAAAAAAATGATCAACGTTATCCACCACATAAATAAGAAAAAAAAGAAAAGAACCACATGATCATATCGATTGACGCAGAAAAGGCATTTGAAAAAATCCAACATCTATTCCTGATGAAAACACTTAACAAAATAGGAATTGAGGGGAAATTCCTCAACATAAAAAACAGCATATATACAAAGCCAACATCCTACATTACTTTCAATGGGGAGAAACTGAAAGCCTTCCCTCTGCAAACAGGAACCAGACACGGGTGTCCTTTGTCACCACTCCTATTCAATACTGTGCTGGAAGTCTTAGAAAGAGCTATATGGCTAGACAGGGAAATTCAAGGCATCCAAATTGGAAAAGAGGAAGTAAAACTCTCCATATTAGCAGACGATAGGATCCTATACATAGAAAACCTCAAAGACTCAGTAAAAAAGCTAATAGATCTCATTTGAAGATTCAGCAATGTGGTATAAGATCAACATACAAAAATCAGTTGGGTTTCTCTATACCAAAAACAACAGCATTGAAAAGGACGTTAGGAAAGCAATACTATTCACAATAGCCACCCAAAGGATGAAATATCTTGGAATAAATGTAGCCAGAGAAACAAAGGACTTATACAAAGAAAACTACAAAACACCACTACAAGAAACCAAAAGAGACTTTCAAAAATGGAAGAATGTACCATGCTCATGGATAGGAAGACTTAACATTGTGAAAATGTCAATGCTGCCAAAGCAATTTACACATATAATG
>NW_006408591.1:11188933-11257128 GCF_000296735.1 Chrysochloris asiatica | reverse complement strand
TGCATTGCTGGTGGGACTGCAAAATGGTCCAACCTCTCTGGAAAAAATTATGGCGTTTCCTCAGACGGTTGAAAATAGAAATACCTTATGATCCAGCAATTCCTCTAGTTGGTATTTACCCACAAGAAATACGAGCCATACCACGAGTAGATATATGCACACCAATGTTTATAGCAGCAATATTTACAATAGCAAAAAGATGGAGACAGCCAAAGTGACTATCAACTGAAGAATGGATAAACAAATTTTGGTACATACACACAATGAAATATTATGCTACCTTGAAGAATAACAAGGAAGTGGCAAGCCACTGCATAACATCAATGAACCTTCAGGACATATTGTTGAGTGAAATTAGTCAGTTACAAAAAGAGAGATACTGCGTAAGACCACTACTGTAAAAGACTAAGAAAAAGAACCCATGCTAAAGGGGGGTGGGGGGAATTCTTTGTTGATTGCTGGGAAGTTGGGGGTGGGTGAGTGGAGGGAGGGGAAGATGAAGTACAGAGCAGGGATTAGACACAAGAGAGTTTGGGCGCTGGGGAGGGGGGCCATATACAAGAAGGGAAAGGGGAATGGGAGAACAAAGCAGATGGGCGAGCAATTAGGCATGTTTGAATGGGCTAAGTGGGACAGAGGTAAAAAATGATGTATGCACAACCTTGGAACTACAGGGCTTGGGAAACAGAGACTGAGACATGGGGGAAAGGGGGGAATAATGTTAAGTTGCTTGGCTGTCTTTTGAATCTTGGTTTTCCTTGCATTATAAAGACACTGGAGGGGGAGAGAAAGGAATAGTCAGAAACAACACCATAGAAAGCTTGTAAGTCCGTCTTCTGCCTATAACTGATTGGAATACCTAAAATGGGGCTACAACGTGCCCAGTGAAGGAGGTTTCCTGTGGAGCCTCTGCAATACATAAGACTATAGGTAGAAGCCTGAACCACATCCAGATTTCCAGAGATGGGAAATTCCCACTTGAAAGGATGCGCAGACCAGCCTGGAACGGGTAGAAGAATAGAAGATACTTCTTGAAAGAAAGACCTACAGGAAAAATACAAAACAATGGAGGCAGAGGGACTGTTACTACAAGAACAAACAAGTTGCTTACCCAGGAAACATCAAGGCAAGTGGTCGGGTCCCCTCAGTGCAAACCCTCTTCCAAGACTAAGATTCAATGGCAATACATGCTCTGATTGGTGACCACACTTGTCACTGATAAGGGGAAGTGAGGGAAAAACAACAATAAAGTGGTGAGCTAAGCCCTACAATGTGGAGAGTGAAGCATTCAGCTGATAAAAAGAGAGGGCATATGCACAAGAACACCCACACTTAACAGATAATACCCACTTGACCTGGCTTCGATGACTGATGATCAGAGCTCAACCAGAACAAGAAAGAATAGGAAAAAAGAGTAATCTGATGCAATTTGATGAAGTTGACCTACATCTATTGAAGCAGTAGCTCAAAAGAGGGAACAAATTCTTACAGCAAGAATCATTCCCACCCCCTCCACACAAACAGTAGACCGGGAGGGGCATCTTGGACATTGGCTACCCAAAATGGGAGGGGGAGGGGCTACAAAAGCAAGAAGTGAAGGCTTACAAGTTTTCAAGAGGGAACCTAGAGCCAGGGGGCCTGGAGGAAGGCAAAATCTCCAGTGAGTAGTATCCAATCTGCCTAGGCAGAGCTGATGAAATGAAATACAGATGGGTCTCTTGTGATACAATAATGAATAATTGTTATCAGGACTGATTGTGGAGGTTGGAAATGTAAAGGTAGACATTTTATAGCACCAATGACCAGATACCAAAAAACAAAAAAGAAAAGCAAATCAGAACAAAGCAAAACTGACAAAGTGTATTTCCACCTTTGCTCCAAGGTTCCCGTGGCATTTTTCCATGGTGTGTCTTCTCCCCCCGCTTGGTCTTGCCATTTGGTCTCACCCAAGATGCTGGCTTCGGGCCTCAGAGCCCAGCCCGGCGGATTCAAAAGTACGTGATTTTTCACTTCAGTTTCAAGTTCCACAATCTATAAGCCTTCAAACTTTCAAAATATTCCTATCTCTGTGGTTCCGTGTTTTGGAGCTCTGTCCTGGATCTGCTTTGCCTGGTATTCTGTGGTATTGCTGATAGAGAACTTCCCTGCACCTCCAGCCTAGCCGCCATCAAGCCCTGCCTCGAGGCTATTGTTTCTCAATATAGCCTCCATTTAAGTCTATACACTTCTGAAGATGGTGTTCCTTATCTCTATCCCTTCCCTATAGTATCCTGGTATGGTGTCACAGGATCAGCAATGGATTGTGAACTATAAGGTCAGCAGTTCAAACCCACCAGCTGCTTCTCAGAAACCCCATACAGGGATGCTATGAGTGGGATGTGACTCAATGACACTTAACATCAACAACAACAACCCTTTCCTGAAGGATTCTGAAATCTTTGATTTACATGACATCAAAACTCAGTTATGGGCAGCCTCTAGGCATTCAAATTGTGTTCCTCTTAATTGTTCTTTGTGTTTGGGGAAAAACAAGAAGTCTGAAGGGGCAAGATCAAGCTGTAGGGTGCATAAAGTAAATTTTTCCAAGGAAATTTTCCTTGGACAGCCCTTGCTAACAATGTAATAAAATAAACTGCAGGGACATGAAGAAATGGAGACTTGTCAAAGGGTATTTCTTCTGTTAATTTTTGTATGATCTACTGAGTAATAGTAAATAGTATTTAAACCAAATCTTATTAGATTTATCCCTTTGCCAGTGAGAATTAGACAAAGTAATTTTATACTCCCACTTCTTTTGAATATTGGGTGACACAGGCGGGCAACCTGGTAACCAATTCAAAGTATGATGGAAAGATTCACAATTCTTTATTACCTTCCCTTAGACAAATTGACTAGGAACATTAAAAACACACACACACACACACACACACACACACACACACACACACACACGGCAAACTCCCTATAATCTAATCATCACATTTGAGACAACTTTAAAGGATAGAAACATTTAATCCTATTTAGTGACAATAATAAAACTGGTAGTCAGCATAGTTTTTTTTTTGTCTGGTCTGACACTGTTGGATAATCACTGGACTGCTAACTACAAGGTTGACAGTTCAAACCTACCAGCCACTCCTTGGAAACCCTATACAGTGTTGCTGTGAGTTAGAACCCACTCAATAACATTTAACAAGAACAGGAATTTTGGCTCATTACATGTTATATTTCATATGATATCCACTATGGGTTGTTTTCTTCTTCTTTTTTTGTTTTATATATCTATTATGTTTTAATAAAGTTCAGCACACAGGTATTAGTGTTAGTAAATTAACAATAATTAGAATCACACTGTCATTTTGTTTTTCTTATTTTGATTGGTTTTTCAGTTATTTACGGTCTAACCATTTTGGGTGGACATTTTTTGTCACATATTACGGATATTAGAGCAAAGATTTCCCTACTTCTCTACTCTAAAGTATGTGAGCCCCTGGAAGGAAGAAACTGTATGCAAATATATATGAGGGTGAGTCAACAATTATCCACATTATGGCAGAATTTATTGTAATCAACTTTTAGAGAACACAAATACATCATTTTTTGACATAATCTCCTTACTTTTCAATATAATTTTTAACCTGTCAACAAGCTTTCATATTATCTTATTAAAAAATATTTGAAGCTGAGCTGCAAGCCACAAATAAACCACTGTCTTCATTTCTTCATCAAAGGTGCATCTTCATCCTTGAATGGCTGCACTCAGGGGACCAAACAGCTGAAAAGTCTTAGGACTATGAGGAAGATACTTGAACACCTCAAAATGAAGTGTGTCAACACTGTTGGCAGTGGTATGTGGATGTGCATTTTCATGCAAGATTATAAAACTTTTGAATAGAAGTTCTTTGAATTTAATCTGAGTTTAGACTTCAGCTTTTCAGTGAGCATCTTACTGTAAGGAGCACTGTTGATTGTTGAACCTTTTTTCTGCTAATGTTTCAATACTGGCCCTTCAGAATCCCAGAAAATTGTAAAATTGTAAGCATCAATTTTCCTGCTGATGGTTGACTTTTGAACTTTTTCTTGGTCAACAATTGATGTTTCCATTCCCTACTCTGCCATTTACCTTCAGGTTCATAGTTATTAATCCTAGTCTTGTCACCATTAATGATTTTTTTTAAGACTCTTTTACCTTCCTTTGAGTATTTGTCTGCAGATGTTCAAAGACTTCTGTTTATGCTTTTCCGAGCCTTTTTGGTACCCATCTTGCACACATTTTTTGAAACCCAAGTCTGTTGTGGATCATTTCCTAGGCAGAGCCATGGCTGATTTGCAAATGATTTGCCACATAATCCACTGTCACTTGTCTATTAGACATAATCATTTCACACGCACACTCAATGTTCTCATCAGCCATGGATGTGGACTGATGTTTTAATATAATCAGAGTGTGGACAATTTCTGACTCAACTTCCTATTGTTATTATTATTATTTTGGCCTACATCTCAGCACAGAGCTCATATGGGGTAAATTCTGAATAAATAAATATTATTTATTAATAATATAAATTATAAAATATAATTTATTATACATTATCATATAAAATATAAAAATAATATAAAATATATTTAGAATATTAAAATATATAAATAAATAATATATGAATGATGCTTATGCATTTTCCTTGTGAAGGACACCTGATTGCCTAGCTGGTAGATTGTTGTTGTTAAGTGCCATTGAGCTGGTTTAGACACATGGTGATCCTGTATAGGGTTTCCAAGGAGTGACTGCTGAGTTTGAACTGCTGACATTGCAGTTCAAACCGACTTTGTGATTGAGTGCTTATCCTAAAGTGCCACACCTGGATTCAGCTAGTAGATGGTAGAACATTGTATCAGTCCTTTTGGCAGTCTTCTCTACATTAAGATGAATTACCCATAGGATAATTAACAGCATCTTTGGAAAGCTGAAGGATCTATTCTTGACCTTGCTCTCATTCTCTCAGCAGATATCACAGGCTGTTTCAACAAAAGACAATAGGTTCCTTAAGAAGTTCTTCTAGGTGGTATCTGCAATACAAAAAAATAGCTCTTTAATACATCTTATCTCATAAGAGGTATTAAAGGAAGCTCCTGTAATAAAAGAACATAAAAAACAAGCTTGAAGTGGGAAGTGGAGATGAAAAGAGTAAGTGTATAAACTGAACTTGTGTTTTTAGTAACTTAATGGTGTGGGACTGTGGGTTAATGCTCCAGGCTGCAAAGTTGTTTGAACTGCAAGGTCGGCAGTTCAAGCTTACCAGCTGCTCCTCAGAAACCCTATACAGGGTCACTATGGGTCAGACCCAACTCAAAGGCACTTAACAACAACAACAATAATAGTTAATGCCAAGTAAACTAGCCCCTACTTGGATTTTCTGAAACAATCAAGTTGGAGACAGGACAATAGTAGAGGCACTGTGAAATAATTCACTGGACTACAAGGTCAGTTTGAACTGCAAGGTTGGTGGTTCAAATTCACCAGCTGCTCCTTGGAAACCCTATAAAGGATTGTTATGAGTCAAACCCTAGTCGGATCCAAGTCCTCGACACTTAACAAGAACAATGGAATGGAACACCCAGAGTATTTCCTGTGTTTCAACTACTTTAGATTATCTGAGTTACCCTCCAAAATCTGTGTGATGGCCTGGACTTCGGAATCATTTTGTATACTTATTAGTTGAACAGATATTTGAAGCCAACTATGTCTCCATAAGTCTTTCAGGCATTGTGAGTTTTCATGTAGAGTTGTGAATAACACACACAAAGCCCCTGTTATTGTAGAATTTATATTCTAAACTTCATCTGACTCAAGTTTTTGCCTTGAATTCTCATACTAATTAATGATTTACATTGTGAACTAGTAGTAGTAATATGATGTATATGTTTTGATTTTCTTTCCTTTCCGAAGTGTGATATTATGAGTAAACTGTTTTCTAAGATACTAAATACAATGATTTGTAATAATTGCATTGTTGTTGTTGTTGTGAAGTGCTGTCGAATCGGTTCCAACCCATAACGACCCTATATAGAGTTTCCGAGGAACTGCTGGTGAGCTTGAACTGCCAAGCTTGCAGTTCAAATGGCTTTACAGTCTGGCGCATTAACCCACAGCACCACACCAGGACTCCATACATAGGTGCTGTTTTTCCCCCTGGAGAAGGAGGTAGCCCTGATGACACTCAGTGTACATTGTCTGAAGCATAGTTTGAATACATGTTATTGTTGTTCAGTGCTGTTAAGTCAGTTTCAATTCATAGTGACCCTGTATAGGGTTTTTGAGAAGCAGCTGGTGAGTTTGTACAGCCAACCTTGCGGTTCAAACCAATTTTGATGTGGAGTGAATACCCTATGGTGCCACACCAGGAGTCCCTTAAATGGAAGTAAGACCTGTCTAGATTGTGGATGTTTTATGACATAAAAAGGAAAACAGGAATGGACTGCAAACAATAAGAATTGCAAAACCTAACCAATTGGGGATGAATAGATTCTGACTCATAGTAAACCTTGTATTTGGTGTTGTGAAGTGCCATCGAGTCTGTTCCAACCCATAGTGACCCTGCATAAGGTTTCCAAGGAGCAGCTGGTGAGCTTAACCGCCAACCATGCAGTTCAAATGGCTTTGCAGTCTGGTGCATTAACCCACAGCGCCACACCAGGACTCCATCAGGACTCCAGCAAACCCACGCTGGTTGGTTGGTGGTTATGTGCTGTGGAGTTGGTTCTGACTCATAGAGACCCTGTACAGGGTTTCCAAGGCTGTAAATCTTTACGGGAGCAGAAAGCCTCATCTTTCTCCCGCGGAACAGCTGGACGTTTCGAAATGCTAACCTTGAGGTTCACAGCCCGATTTGTAACCACTACTCTACCAGAGCTCCCCTACAAACCTATAGAGCAGAGTAAAACTTCCCTGTAGGGTTTCCAGAGTTTTCAAATTTCACGGCAGTATTCTGTCACATCTTTCTCCCTCATAGAGGCTGGTAGGTTTGAACCACTGACCTTTGGGCTAGCAGCCAAGCATTTGATTATTGTAAGACAACACAAACCAAGCCCCTGAAGTCTGATCAGATCTGGCCTGAAAAAACTCACCTATGGGAGCAAATTAAAGTTTTTAAAAATATTCTCTTCCAGTGGCTATCTCTGGTCTACCTAAGGTCTTCATCTGTCACACCTACAATGTGTAAATTGAGTATGTGCATGCCTCTTTCTTATAATCACAGTTCACATGTTATTGTTAGGTGTCATAGAGTTGGTTCTGACTCCTAGTGATCCTCCACACAATCTAAGGAAACATTGCTCAGTCTTGTGCCATCCTCACAATTGTAATATTGGTATGATTGAACCTATATTAATGCCACTGTGTCAATCCATCTCTTTTTTGCTGAACTTCCACTTTACCAAGTATGATGCCCATCTCTAGGGACTGGCATTCCAGATCACATGTTCACAGAACAGAAACAATTTCATTATAATCACTTCTAAAGTGTATTCTAGCTGAACTTCTTTGTAAAAAGATTTGTTTGATTTTCTAGTAGACTCTGGTACTTTCAGTATTTTTTGCCAACACAATAACTAAAGTCTATAGAGTTTTCTACTGTCTTCCTGGAATTCTGGTGTGGTGCTGCAGGAGAATGCACTGGAGCACAAGGTTGCTTTCAACTCTAAGGCTGATGCTTCAAACCCACCAGCTATTCCTTGAAACTCTATAAAGTGTCACTATGAGTCTAAACAGACTCACTGGCACTTAATAACAACAAAAACAACTGTCTTCCTTCTTCATTGTCTAACTTTCACATGCATGTAAAGCTATCAAAAACACCCTGGTTTGGGTAAGGCATTTGCCCTTTAACACTTAAGAGAAGTATTTGGTAACAGACTTGCCTAATGCTATAAATCACTTAATTTCTTGATTGCTGCTTCTATATGCATTGACTGTGGATCCAAGCAAAGTGAGTCTTCCTTCAAACCTGATGGCATGCCCTTCTTCATACAATACAGTTTCTCAGGCTATTTCCTCAGCATACGTATTGAATAAGTATGGGGGAAAGTTACAACCATGGTGCACAGCTTTCCTGATTTTAAACCATTCAGTATCCCCTTGTTCTGTTTGAAGGATGGCATCTAGGTCTATACACAGGTTCCTCACGAGCACAATTAAATATTCTTCATAAAGTTCCCATATCTTTCTAAAGTCATTCCCATTATTCATAAAGTTATTCATAGTTTGTTATGATCCACACAGTTGAATGTCTTTGCATTGTAAATAAACAAAAAAATAAACATCTTTCTGTGCTCTTGACTTTTACTTACATTAGCAATTATAGTCCTCATTTCATGTTCTCTTCTGAGTCTGGTTTAAGTTTCTGGCAATGTACTCCTGTAACATTATTTGAAGTTTCTTGTTCTGTATTTTATTTCATACTTATTCAATCTGTATGCTGAAAAATAATATGAGAAGCTGTATTATTTGAAGAAAATTGTGGCATCAGAATTAGAAGAAGTCTCATTAAAAATCTCCCATATTCAGATGATACAACCTTTCTTGATGGAAGTCAAGAGGACTTAAAATACTTGCTGATGAAGATCAAAGACCACAGTCTCTAATATGGGTTGTGCCTCAATGAAAAGAAAACAAAATTCCTTACCACTAGACCAATAAATAACATCGTGGTAAATGGAGGAAAGACTAAAGTTGTCAAAGACTTCATTTTACTTGGATCCATGATCAACACTCATAGAGACAGCAGTCAAGAAGTCATACAATCTATTGCATTAGGCAAATCTGCTACACAGGACTTCTTTAGTGTTCAAAGGCAAGGATGTCAGTTTGAGGACTAAGGTGTGCCTGACTCAAGCCATGGTATTTTAAAGAGTCACACATGCATGCAAAGGTTGGAAAATGAATAAAAAAAGACCATTAAATAGTTAATGAATTTGAGTTTATGGTGTTGAAGAAGAATACTGAAAACCATACGGTCATAGTTCGAAACAACCAGCGGTTCCGCGTGAGAAAGATGAGGTGTTCTACTCCCGTAAAGATTTACAGCCTCAGAAACCCTGTGCAGGGTCACTATGAGTTGGAACCGACTCCACAGTACTTAACAACAACAACAACCAAAGATCAAACATATCTGTCTTCAAAGAATAGCTAAAATGTTCCTTAGAAGTCAGAATGGCAAGACATTGTTTATCATACTTCAGAAGTATTTTCAGGAGGTACCAGTCCTTGGAGAAGGACATCATGGTTAGTAAAGTGGAGGGTTATCGAAACAGAGAAAGCCCCCCAAACAAGATGGATTGGTACAGTGGCAGCTGCAGTGGGCTGAAGTGTAACAACAAATATGAGGATGGCACAGGACTGGGCAGTGTTTCAATCTGTTGTGCATAGTGTTGCTATAAATTGGAACAGACTCTGTGGTACCAAATTTTACTTGCATGTGATATAAAGGATAATGTTCAAAGTTCTACTGGGTCACCTTTCTTTGCACTGAGAAAAAATATGGATCTCTATCAATCAGTTGGTCAGGTAGCTGTTTTCCAAATTTCTAGATATAGATGAGTGAATGCTTTCAGCACTTTATCAGTTTATGAAAACATTTCAGTGTGTATTGTATCAATTCCTAGAGTCTTGTTTTTACCAATACCTTCAGTCCAGCTTGAATTTCTTTCTTCAGTACCATCAGTTGTTGATCTTGAGTAAGGTGTCCTAGTGGTGCTTTAGAATAGGCACTGGACTGATAACCACAAGATCATCAGTTCAAACCCACCAGCTACCTAATGGGAGGCTTCCTGTTTCCCTAAAGAATTACAGTCTCAGAAACCTTATACAGTGTGACTATTAATAGGAATCAACAGGAAGGCAGACGTTCCATTTGGTTGCTTGATCTTCTGTTACATTTTTTTTTTTTTTTCCTGACTCAGGTTTATTTGTATAAATAGCACAGGAAGACACCAGCTCCAAGCAGATGGTAGCCCAAAGGGTCATATACGTCCTCTGTCCTCAGATGAAAAACTCTGTCTTCTTTGTGGGGGCCTGGGCACCTTTGGGAGCCTGAGTTGAGGTCTTGGTTGGGGCTGGAGTTGAGGCCTTGACTGGAGCTTGAGCTGAGGCATTAGTTGAAGCACTGGCCTTGGACTTTGGCCTACAGAGCTCAGACCTTGGTAATGCATACCCGAGTATGCATCCCCTGCTTGGGATGAGCAATGTAAGCCAGTCTACTGACCTTGCGACTGACACCCCTTGGGATATTAGGCTTCATAGCCTCAGTACATGCATCCATGGCCTTGGCATTGTTGGCCTGCAACTTCTTCAGGCCCTTCTTGTTGTGCTTCTTAGTAAAGCGTATGTTCCTCAGAAACTTGTGGTCCACCCCCTTGAAAGACACATATCATTGTGATCAGGGTTTCTTGATACCATTTCTGTGCCATTTTTGGGACTGTTTGTGCGTGGTGTGGTTCTTGGACTTGGCCATGTCTGCACCGATGCCCGCAGCTCCCAGTGCACTAGGGACCTGAAGACAGAGCTTCTGTTATCTTTTGAAATGGTTGAACATCGACTGATTCTCTTGGTACAGTGACTGCATATTCCTTCCAACTATTTTTTTTTAAAGGTTTTTATTGTGGATTGAATGAAAGTTTACAGGGCAGATTATCAATTTTACATTCAACAAATCATATGTCTTGTTTGATTACAATGATTATAATCCCTTCCATGTACCATCAGTTAATTATTTCTCTCTAGTCACTTTAGCTTTTTATTTAAAACAAAACAAAACAAAACAAAAACCACTTAGGCATATATAATAATTTACAGCTACTAAGGGCACATTCTGCAAGTGTGTCTCCCAGCCACCGGCTCTTAGTCTCTCTCTTCCCATGAATCTAGAGTCCTCAGCTGCTCCCTCTCTCCATGACCCCATCTCTGCCACTTTCTTTGGCATCGCTGCTTCTCTGGATAAGGTCCCACATTCTGCTTGTGCTCTTCTCCCTTGATGGTCCTAGGGTCCTCTGTTTCTGGACGGTAAGATTAGCCACTTGGTTTTTGTTACAAAACTTCTATATTTACAATTGTGACAGCCGCAATTAGTCATGATAACAAGTATTCACTCTTGAATCATACGAATCTTATACCCACCTCTTTTCACCATACCCATATAGGCAAGATGAAAACTATTCAGTGGGGACTTTTTGTTACCCCACACACTCTTAAACTTTGTGCCTTTATCGCTCCCTCGTTTTAGGTAGCCAGTGTGTAAGTTGCCTGTCCCAATCTATCCTGTGTAAGAGAGGGTAGCATTGATACTTGATGTGAAGACTCCTTCCCTCTCTTTTGGTATTTATAGTTACCACCTCCATGAGTATAGGTCTGGTTCATCAAATTTATAATGGAAATTTACCCTTGTTTCCATTATAAAAAATATATATTTATTTATTTATTTTGTAATCTTCCTCTAGTCGAGTTCTAATCATCAAGCCATTGAGGCTAGGTCAAATGGGTACTATCTGCAAGTTTGGGTGTTCTTGTTCATCTCCCCTCACTTCATATCAGCTGGATACTTCACTCTCAGCTCTAGCCCTCTGTGGCTATGTCCTTGTCCATTTGCTCAGGTGCCCCCAGATCTCACCACACTTTGGACCAACCAACACTTCCTCTTCTCTTTCTAATTTCCAGGTCAGGGGAGTCATTGGACTGTGGTCGAACTCAGTCCATTTCTTCATTGCTACCTTTCCCCCTCTTTCACTCACCAGTAGACCAATGTGGTCGCCAGTAAGCTTACATGTCTGTTCCTGTGTTCCCTTTGAGTTTGAGTAGAGGGGAGTTTGTACTGAAGGAACTTGATGGCTTCCTAGCAAACAGCTTGCTTATTCTTATAGTAACCAGTCATGCTGACATTTTTGTTTAGAGTTTTTTCTGATGATCTTTCTCTGAAGATGTATCTTCTGTAACTCTAGTTGTTCCAGGATGATCTGCTTATCCTTGCTAGTGGGAATGTCCCACCAAGTTCTAGAGCCCATTTTAGATATTCCAATCAGTTTTAGGCTGAAGACGAGCTTATAAATTTTCTGTAATAATGTTTCCCAACATTCCTTTCTTCCTCACTCAAATGTCTATTTTACAATAGTAGGCAAGGGAAACCAATATTCAGAAGACAGT
Source organism: Chrysochloris asiatica (assembly GCF_000296735.1). Taxonomy (NCBI): domain Eukaryota; kingdom Metazoa; phylum Chordata; class Mammalia; order Afrosoricida; family Chrysochloridae; genus Chrysochloris; species Chrysochloris asiatica. The sequence continues at coordinate 11,244,938 of NW_006408591.1, read as the reverse complement.
CAAGCATTTTTGTATTATTTACCCTCTTCAAACTATGCCTAGATCCCTGTATCACAGAGCCCTGTTTTCCCAAGGTTGAGCATGCATCACTATTTACCTCTGTCCCACTTAGGACGTGCAAACCTGTCTCAGTATTCTCCTATCAATCTTGTTCTTCCAACTCCTCCTCCTTCTTGTGTTGTCCTCCCCAACACCTGAACTAAATCCCCCACCACAACCCCACTGTTGTGGTTATCTTATATTCCATTAACTCTTCCCTACATTTAGGACAGTCTATTTTATCCTATAATCTACTTGACCGTCTCACCACCTGGATCTCTGTTCCTTCTTTCACAATTGTGATTGTTTTGATCATAGACTGACCTCCCAGATCCTCTGTTCTTATCATTTTATTCTGTTCTTGATTCTTCCATTTGTCGATTGAGTTCAGGGTGACATTCTCTGGTTGCTGTCTGTTCTTATTGGTTCTCAGTACACAGAACTTTCTTTAGGATGTTTTTCATAGCAGGGTTGGCTTTGGCAAAATCCCTTACCTTCAGTTTATCCTGGAATGTTTTGAGTACCCCATTGTATTTGATTGACAGCTTTTCTGGGTAGCGGATTCTTGGTTGGCAGTTTTGTTCTTTCAGGGTTTTATTTATGTCTCCCCATTGCCTTCTTGCCTCCTTGGTTTCCGTTGAGAGATCTGAGTTTAATCTGATTTGCTTGTCTTTGTATGTTACACTTCTCTTTGCTCTAGCTGCTTTCAGGATTCTGTCCTTATCTTTGATTTTGGAGAGCTTGATTATTATGTCTTGGTGATTGTCTTTTAGGGTCTATCATTCCAGGGGTTTTTTGAGCTTCTTGAATGCTCATCTTTTCAATTTTCAGGATGTTACGGAAGTTTTCTTCCAGAAGTTCTTCAACTATCTCCTCTGTGGACTTGTGTGATTGTTCCTGTTCTGAAATGGCAATAATTCTTAAGTTATTCCTCTTCATGTTGCCCAACATGAATCTTAGGCCTTCTTCAGATTTTTTTTTATCCTTTTTTGGCTCTTTTATCTTAGTAGTGTTGAAAGATTTATCTTCTAGCTCACTAGGTCTGGCTTCTTTCTAGTCAATTCTACTCCTTTGCCCTTTTAGTGTATTCTCCATTTCTGATATTCTATTATTCATCGTTTGGACCTCTTTCTATAGGTTTTAAATGATTTCCTATGCAGTATCTATCTTATTTGATTGTTCCTGTAGCACTTACCTGACTTCTTCCCTATTTTTCTCAACTCCATTGTGTTTTGATACATTTTATAATCATTTTTCTGAATTATTTCTCAGGCATTTCCAAAGCCTGCCCTCCTTCCATATGGAATGTAGGTCTATTTCCAGCTTATTTGCCTCAGTCACTTTATCTCGTTTCTGGACATGTGCTGATATGGTCATCTGTTTCTGTTATTTGGCCATATTCAGGAATTATCTGTGGCCTTAATACTTAGATGGGTGTGTATTTTGGTATGTTTTATGCTTTCTGATTGTCTCCAGGTAGATGTGATTAGGAGATGGACTTCCCTTTTCATTCTTCTTCTTGAGAAATTTCAAGATGCCACTGTTGATCATTGTGATGCAACTCAGAATTTAATTTTTGGCTTATTTTCATTTTAGTCTGCCTGTCCCACTCCACAATCCCTGTTCAGGCCTTTTTATCAGCAATAAACAGTTCAGGGCTGGCTGTGGCTGCTTTACACTGCCGTTTGGCTTTAAGTGGACATTGTCACTTTAAATTTTGAGGAGATCTGTGCGCATGCATGGTAGAAACCTCCAGGGTGTAGGGGTGGGGTGTCCACTCACTCAGGCACCCTCCTCTAGTCACCAGAATGGAGGTGCTCAGACAACAAGAGACCAATGAATAGATAATACAAAATAAAAGTATGTCCACACCTTTATCTCTGTGGTTCTATCAGGTGTCTGTGGCTGCTCTGATCCTTTCTCTGCTTGGTCTTGCCCAAGATGGTGGCTCGGGGAGCAGTTGAATGTCTTAAATTAGAAAGCAATGGATTTCTTGCTTCTGCTAGAAATTACCCTAGCTGTAATCCTTACAACCTTCCAAATATTCCTTTATATGTGGTTCAGAGTTCTGGCACCATCCCCTGATCCTACTTGGTCTGGTATTCTGTGTTGTTGCTGACGGAGCTCCTTCCTGCATTTCTGCCTGAACCACCATCTTGTTTGTTCTCTATCCCTTCCATCTTCTTTTGATGCTTTCTGTGTCATTCAATATTTTACCCACGGAATTCTTTCAGATTGATAAGTGCTGAGCATGTTCTTCCCTTATAAATTTCTAATTCTAGTCTTTGCACATTTCATTAAAATACTTGACTTTGTCTCCAACAGTTGACCTCTGAAATTTTCTGTTCAGCTCTTTTACTTCCTCATTTCTTCCATTGCTTTAGCTTCTCTATGTTAAAGAGAAAGTTTCGGAGTCTCTTCTGACATTGATTTTGTTGTGTTTTCTTTCATTTCTGTCATTTTAATGACCTTTTGCTTTCTTGATTAATGAGATTCTAGATGTTATCACACAACCATTCTGATCTTTGGTCATTAGTGTCTAATACATCAAATATGATCTTGAGATGGTCTGTAAAGTCAGGTGGGACATACTCAAGGAGTCCTTGTGTGGTTCTGTAGGAAAAACACTGGACTGCTAACTATAAGGATTGCAGTTCAAACACATCAGGTGTTCCTCAGAAATCCTATAAGGGTCTCTATGAATTGAAATCAATTTGACAGCACTTAGCAACAACCACAATATATACATTACATATTGGCTCTTGTGGGCTATCTTTTTTTTTTTCTTCAGCTTCTACTTGAACTTGCATATGAGCAATTGGTGACCTGTTATAAAGTTGGTCCCTTCCATTGTTTTCACTGGTGATATTGAGCTTCTCCTTAACAGCAACAATCAGTTCTTCTGATAGATTTAATCAATTTGATTCCTCATACATAGTTACCATTTTTGTTGTTGAGAAACAGAACTTGCAATGAATAGGTCAGTGATCTTACAAAATTCTATCATGTGATCCCCAGCATTATTTTTATTACCAAGACCCTGTTTTCCAAATACCAATTCTTTCTGCTTATTTCCAAGTTTCACATTCGAAGTACCTATAATTATTAGTGGTTTTTGATTATATGTGTCCTTAGTTTTTGATTGAAGAAGAATATTTCACCTAGAATAGTGCAAGTAGACAATTTGCTTTACTTTTATTCTGTTCTTCCTTTGACTCAACTTGTATGTACTCATTCAGAATTTGAATAGCATGAGGACTTGGAGATACTACATTTCCTGAAGAATTCCTGGGCAATTAACTTATAGTGTAGGAGTCATTCTATTTTGATTTAGAATCCTCAATTTTGTATTTTTGTTGTTGTTAAGTGTTGTTGAGTTGCTTCTGACTCATAGCGACTATATATTGGGTTTCTGAGAAGCTGCTTGTGACCTTGAACTGCCAACTTTGTGGTTCAAACTGACTTTGCAGGCCATCACATTAACCCACAGCACCATGCCAGGACTCCAGTTTTGTATTAAGTGGATAGATATAATAAAGAGTGGAAAGTATGTTCAGTGAACAATGACTTTATTTTGGTTAGGACTTCTCTGTTGTTGCATCAGAGTGACAATGACTGTTACAATATCTTCCCATGAACTCTTATGATCAATTCTTCATCATCATATATACCATATATATCCTGGTATGGCACTGTGGGTTAATGTGCTGGACTGCAAAGTTGGTTTGAGCTGCAAGGTTGGTTGTTCAAGCCTACCAGCTGTTTCTTGGAAACCCTATACAGGGTCGCTATGGGTCGGAAACTGCTCAACAGCCCTTAACAACAACAACAACAAAATACACACACACACACACACATACATAAACAAAAAGAAAGAGAGCAGGTGCCTTCCCATCCAGTTTAAACATCTCTGCTGTAGCAGTGAGCAGGACTTCTCTTCCTATCAATCACCTTTTGTAACTTGAAGAAAAGGAAATGTTACTGACTGACACCAAGGAGAATTTCTTTACTTTCTATTCTCAGTATCCAAGAGGTTCTGGGACTGGAAACTATCAAATTAGTGTCAATTTGAGACATTTCTGAGAGGATGAGGGAAAAAAAAATTGGAGATTACCTGAATTCATCTTCCATGTGGCCCATTGCTAACATCCAATCATAGCAGCTGTCAGTCACAGAAAAGGGCATTCTGTTTCAATGCCTGGGTATGTCTTTAATTATAGAAATGAATAATCCAGCTCCCCCAGCTCTATTCTTAACGGCTGCAGTCACTGAAATAAAAGATTTGAACCTGAAGTATCAACACAAACAGAATTTGCAGCAATTTCCATTACTAGTTTCTTTTCCTATTGTCTGAACACAATATTTCCTTACTGACAAAGGAAATGAATGAGCTTTGGAAGCACTTTTTCTAAGCTTTAGTGGCATTTAACGACATTCCCTTCACCTTCTCAGGCTTTGTGACTGTGAAGAGCATCAGGAACTGATCATCTTTTCTTTAAAGTTGTCTATCATTTTAGAATCTTCCCTAACTACAATAAAAGAGATGATTTGAGGTTTTGAAGTATCAAATAAATAGCAAATGTTGTTATGATATTCATTTTGTACCAAATAAAATGTTTGATTTCTTTTGTACCATTTTAGTAATCATTTCTAAAATTATTTAATGGTAAATTTGGAAAAAAAAATATATCTAGAATTATCTACATTTTAGGAAAATCATTTTTATACTTTGCATATGTTATCTTCTCTCAATGTTAGGTACTTAATAATTGTTCAATTAATGGTTAGCAGTAATTGCTTCTGTTTCCATTGTGCCACTGCTATTATAGCCGTGCTTCAGTATTAAGTTAATGAACACCATCTATGAACAACATTGTAAAGAATACCAAGTTCAGTCATACTCAGGCACTACCTCTACTTAAGGAAATTAAAGGCTAATGATGGAAATACATACCATGCAAAACAAAAAAATAGCAGTGGTGAGGAGCACAGAAATACAGCCCTTTGAAAGTTCTGAGACATGAGAAATAAGTCTCCAGATGATGGGGAAATCTTCACAATATACAAATTGTTTTTGGAATATGCATACAATTCAGACATATGAAATGCCAGGAATGGATATTTGGATATTTTGAAAAGGAAACATAGACTAAGAAAAAGTTCTATGATTAAACAAAACATGTGTGTTGTGTAAGGACAGAATGAAAAACGTTTGCCAAGGAAGGTGTGTATGTACTCTGGAGAGCTTTGAATGTCTGTATTGCCACTTTTGTTTGATCTATTTATTTATTTATACAAATAGAACACATGATTACTTGTAGACAAGGACAGACTATAACTAGATATATTTTCGAAGGTAAATTTTGTTGCTATATTTATGTTTTTTTGGGATTGCAATTTCTTCTCAGCTCCCAATCATGGGTCATTTTTTTTAAAGATGTGTGTGTTGTTGTTAAGTCCTATTGAGTCAGTTCTGACCCATAGCGACCCTGTATAGGGTTTCCGAGGAGTGGCTGATGAGCTTGAACCTCCAACCTTATGGTTCAAATGGCTTTGCAGTCTGGCACATTAACCCATACCACCATACCAGAACTCCAAGATGTGTGTGTGTGTGGCGGGGGAGGGTATTTCCTACCTGCAATGATGGAAAAGGTTAAAAAAATATATGAGGAACAACTACCAATATTTGTACAGGAATTTTTAAAAAAGTTTTTTTTTGTGAATTATGTGATAGTTTACGTGGGAGAACATTAGCTTTACATGCTTCACCTTTCAATTTAATTTGGTTTCTTGTTTTGTAGATTTCTCTTAGGTTTGTCACACACAATCTGTGTTCACCAAGAGTTCCAGAGCTATGACCAGAGGCCAAAATGATAGGCACAAGAATGTTTCTTAAAATGCATAATTTTATAGAATTACAAACATGTAATGTAGCTATGTAACAATAAATATAAACATAATATCCATTAAATACAAATATAAAATTAAAATAGAGGCATTCTTTCTATTTTCCCACACTGTCAGTTCAAATATTTAGGGCATTTTGGATGATAAGAAGGAGCTCTGGTGAAGCAGTGGGTTAAATTATCTGCTAACCACTAAGTCAGTGGATCAATGCACTAGCTGCTCTGTGGGAGAAAGATGCAGTTACCTGTTCATAAAGTTTTACAGTCTCAGAAACCTGGTCAGTCAGTTCTACTCTTTGGGGTTGCTGCAAGTCACAATTGACTGGACAGCAATGGGTAGGCTATGAGGAAATAGGAAGCATTTGTTTTTGAGGTATATACTGGATAGAAACATTTTCAGGAGTTACAACAATATTTGTATTTAGATACTTTAATGTAAATCACATGAACTTTTCTCTAAACTGCTGAAAAGTCTAATAGAAATGCACAAAATGTTACTATAAGGATTTGGAGTTTTTTGTATGAAAGCACAAAGAAACAAAATCAGGTAGTAGACTGAAGAAAATCATCAGGTATCCACTGCAGAGCTGAAATCACATCCACACGTTATTGAGCCATCTAATCTGTTGTTGCTAGAGGTTGTTGAGTCAGCTTTAACTCAAAGTGACACTATGTACAATAGAACAATTGTGTGCCATTCTCAGAATTGTTGCTATATTTGACCCCATTGTTGTAGCTTCTATATCAATCCCTCTTGTTAGGGGGCTTCCTCTTTCTTTGCTGATCCTCCACTTTACCAAGCACGATGACTCTCCACTTTACTAGTCTTCAGGGATTGGTCACTCGCGATAAAATGATTAAAGTATATGAGACAAATCTCACCATCCTCACTTCTAATGAGCATTTTGACTGTACTTCATCCAAGAATGATCTTTCAAGATCATTTCTTAGAAGTCCGTAGGATGTATATTCAGTCATCTAAATTGTGTACTATAAAACTGAATACCCTCATTCTGAATGTAGACAAATGCATTTCAGAAGTGGAATGACATTGATTCCATGGATCACAAACCACTTGACTTAGCACCTTTTCCAAATAATACAATCTAGGATACTTTACCTGCAATCAATATTATTATTACTATATGATAATGACTCTGGTGCTTTCATTAGCAAAGCTTTTTCATGCTTACAAACCCATAATTCCTGAAGAATCAAAGTCTTTTTGTCTCGAAATGATGCATTAATCATCTCTAAATAATTTCTGTCTGGTTGTTGCTACTAATAAAGTCAAGTAAATTTTAATAAGTCACTCTTCTAAGTAAATTAACGAGGATAGGGGACATTTCTTTAAGCATTAAGTGCTTTAGTTTGAAAAGTAATATATTCTTACCTAGCTTAAAAAACATAATTGCACATGCAAATAGCCCTCAATTTGTGAACATTAAATAATTGAGGGAAACATGGAAGAAATGTATAACAAACAATATTTCATTGCTTTCTTAAAAATTCATCAACAAACTTTGATAAACCCTTAGTTATCAATACACATCCATAAAAATATGGGTTTATTCTTTTCCATTATTGATATTTTGGATTTATGTTTGCACCTTGTATAGTTACATTATATTAAATGTTAAAATACTGAAGCCTAATGCTTCCAGAATTTGGAGGGATTAGACAAGGACTGTTAATTCTAGCAGAGAATTTGATCTAAATTCTAAAAGATTAAAAAGTTGAAAAATGATAGGAAGGCTGTTTTCATTATGATCTGGTTACTCTGTGGCATGGATGGTATACTGTTTCTTTTATAGGTTTTAGAAATATTCTAAAGGAATTTCATTATGGTAGTTAGAACAAAATAACTTTGCCACCATTTACTTTATTTATTTATTCATTTTTAAGTTTTTATTGTGAATTGAGTGAAAGTTTACAGGGCAGATCATCAGTTTTACATTCAACAAATCATATACTTTGTTTCATTACAATGATTATAATCCCCTCCATGTACGATCAGTATATAGCATCTCTTTCTAATCATTTTAGCTCTTTTATTTATTTATTTATTTTTTAAACACTCAGGCATATATAATAATTTAAACAACAAAAGGGCACGTTCTGCAAACCTGCCTCCTGACCACCAGCTCTCAGTCCCTATCCTTCCATGAATTCAGAAACTTCAGATTCTCCCTCTCTCTATGTCCCCTTCTCTGTCTCCATTTCTGGTGTCGCTGCTTCTCTGGATAAGGTCCCATATTCTGCTTGTGCTCTTCTCCCTTGATGGTCCTAGGGTCCTCTGTTTCTGGACTATAAGATCAACTACTCCACCATTTTTGTTAGAAAACGTCTACCTTTACAACTGTAACAGACACAATTTGTCATGATAACAATTATTAACTATTGAATCTTAGAACCTTATCCCCATCTCTTTTACCAGACCCATCTGGACAAGATGAGAATTATTCAGTGGGGACTCTACCTTCCCCCTTAAACTAAACTCCCTCTTGAAACCTTGTAAGTCACTCTTAAACTAAACTCCCTCTTGAAACCTAGTAAGCCAATCAGTTTGTGCCTTTATCACCCCTCATTTTAGGTATCCAATGTCTAAGTTGGTAATCCTTATCTACCCAGTATACAGAGGGGATAGCATTGATATTTTATGTGAAGACTCTTCTCTCTGTTGGTATTTTTAGTTACTATCTCCATGAGTGTAGGTCAAATTCATCAAATTGTAGCAACTTACCCTCGTTTCCTTTATCAAACATTGTGGGGTTTTTAAAACTATTTTTAATTTTTTTTTTCTTCGTTAGTTGGGCTCTGATTATCAAGCCATTGTGTCTAGGCCAAATAGGTATTATCTGCAAGTTTGGGGATTCTTGTGTGTCTCCCCTGACTTCATATCAGCTGGATGCTTTACTCTCAGCTCTAGCCCTCTGTGGCTTTGTCCTTGTCCATAGGCTCAGGTGTCCCCAGGTCTCACCATATTTTGAACCAACCAACCCTTCCTCTTCTCTCTCTCATCTCCAGATCAATGGGAGTCTATGGAACGTGGTTGAACTCAGCCCATTTTTTCATTCCTGCCTTTCCCCCTCTTCCACTCACCAGTAGACCACCACCATTTACTTTAAATAAAACAAGTGGCAAACAAGAAAAAAATAACCATGTATTGATAAATACTGCCTATCTTTTATGGAATTTAGATGAGTAAAATAAAAATTTACAAATCCAAGCCAATTTTAGAACTCTGCTAACAAATTTAGTTATGTGTAATTTGTAGCATGTTAAGTTTCTACCCATACAAATATCTTTCTAAAATATATTACTATTCACTGTTTAAATAAATATCTTTTTAAAAATTGGTTAAAGTTCTTAACAAGGAGAAAAAATAAGCACGAATTCATTCAATATTATAACTATGAGAAGAAATATAATTTAGTGTTGTTCTTGTTTCCAATTTAGCTGAGGGAAATAATGCCAATGATTCAATTAAAAGAGGAAATAAATCTAATAGATATAGTTTCACAGCAGTCTAGGGCATTTCCAGGCTTTGTTGAGTACAGAAAGACATCAACAAATTATGAATTGGAAAGCTCACTAAAATCGCCATAGCCTAAGAAATACCTTATACTAGCCCCACACTTTGAAATTCCACCTTATTAAATTAGCTTTCCTTACTTCCTCTTTCTGTAAACACAATTTTCTATTAAAATTGCACGTATTGTACAAAAGAGTCACATTAAAGAAGAAGGTGTTATGACCAGATTAGCATTCTTTGATTCAAGAGATTTTTATTAAAAAATGAAAACAATTGAATGATTATAGGGACATAAAGTGAAATTAGGATTGTGCTAGAGGCAATACGGATTTCAAAAAGGAAAACCACCGGAGGGGGACCCTTTTGACTGTTTCTATGTGTCAGAATGGTATAATAATTTCAAATGCTGCAATAGTTTTAAATGTCTTTAGAAACTATGTAAAAAATAATGTGTGAGTATTCAGGAAGTAGCTTTTGTGGAAATGGAAACTACCACCCCTAACCCCAAAGTTAAATATCTGTTTCTTCAACACAGTATTAATCAAACAAAATATTTAAAGGCCAATCCTTGATACCAAAAAGTGAAGGGTCCTTTACCAGAGCATTATTCATAAATGTCAACGTTTTAAAGCAGCAGAGATTTAAATAATGTGAAAATCATAATCCTTATTCATTTCTAAGATACCATCCAGTTCATCTGGAAATTTCATTGTAACTCTTTGAGAAATTGTAGTTTTGGAGTCCCAGTACCATATGACCTTACATAATTGATTTATACTCACAAAGCTTCAATCTTCTCTTCTATAAGAATAAGTATAAAAATAGTGCTAAAATGGTTTTGTTGAATAAAGTGTTGAGAATCTCATACATAATAATCTCTCTAAAATGTTAACTATAACTGATTTTATTTTATTAAATACATTACAGAATAAGTTTCAGAACTGCTCTGTCTGGGCAATCAGAACTTGACATAGGTGGTTAAAATCTAATTCAGTTCCAAAAGATAACCATCATGAAATTACAAAATCTGCAGTGAAATTCAGTAGCTAAACAGTGCATGGCAGGACATTTACGCATCTAGAACACATTGATGCTAAGCACAGAATCAAGTATCCTTGAGTAGGGATTAATGATTCTTAAAAATGTCATTCCTGAAGGCCAGTACATGAGATAGATTGAGCCCATTTAATTATTGCTACATAAGTGTTTAAGCAGACAATCTTTATAACATTTTAGAGATTAAGGCCTACTAGACTGTATGGTATGTGTGAGAAGTGCAATTTATAATAAGAATATATTCAAAAATGGTAAATGTGTGTGTTTTTCATGGATTTTCTATCTCTTGTTTTTTTTGCTGTGCCTCTTTTTCTGTACCTCTTTAAGTATTGCAATTCACTGATGTAAACCAAATTGATTCCTTAGGCCAAGGATATTTTTCTGTGCAAACATTATTGTTTCTTTTAGTTTACTTATTTTTCAATCATTTTAAATATTTGTGAATTAAAAGAAGTGACTTAAATAAATCCAGTTTATATGATTGTTGTTAGGTGCTGTTGATTCAGTTCCAATTCATTCTAACAATATGCATAACAGAAACACTGCCTGATCCTATGCCATCCTCAAAATTGTGATTGGGCCTATTGCTGCTGCCACTGTGCCAATCCATCTTGTTGGGAGTATTCCTCTTTTTAGCTGATCCTCCACTTTATGAAGCATAATGTTCTTGTCCAGGGAAAGTTCCTTCTGATGATATGCAGAAAATTTGGTTAATGCAATGTGTCATTTGATTGAATGGTTTAAAATTAAGAAAGGTGTACGACAAGGTTGTATTCTTTCACCATACTTATTTAACCAAGAAGCGGGGTTATATGAAGAAAAACATGGCATCAGGATTGGAGGAAGACTCATTAACAACCTGCGATATGCAGATGATACAACCTTGCTTGCTGAAAGTGAAGAGGACTTAAAATATTTACTGATGAAGATCAAAGAGCACAGCCTTCAGTATGGATTACATCTCAGTGTAAAGAAAACAAAAATCCTCACTACTGGACCAATAAACAACCTTTTCTTATCAATGGAGAAATGATTGAAGTTGTCAAGGATTTAATTCTTCTTGGCTCAATCATCAACACTCATGGAAGCAGCAGTCAAGATATCAGACAACATATTGCATTAGACAAATCTGTTGCACAAGACCTTTTTAAAGTGTTGAAGAGCAAAGATGTCAGCTTGAGGACTAAGGTGAGCCTGACCAAAGCCATGGTGTTTTCAATAACCTCATATGCATGCAAAAGCTGGATAATGAATAAGGAAGATTGTAGAAGAATTGATGATTTTAAGTTGTGGTATTAGAGGAGAATATTGAAAGTGCCATGGGCTGCCAAAAGAACAAACAGATCTGTGTTGCAAAGAGTACAGCCAGAGTGCTCCTTGGGTGCCAGGATGGCCAAACTTTGTCTCTTATACTTTGGACATATTGTCAGGAGGGACCAGTCGCTGAAGAAGAATATCATGTTTGGGAAGGTGGAGGGTCAGAGAAAAAGAAGAAGAACCCCAGTGAGATGGATTGGCAGCCTCAATGGGCTTAAGCGTGGCAACAATTGTGAGGTTGGCCCAGGACTGGGCAGTGTTTTGTTCTGTTGTGCATAGGATCACTCTGAGTCGCTACCAGCTTGATGGCACCTAACAACAACATTACAGGACACACACAGACTATGAGACATTGTGAAATTTACACAAACAAAAGAAGAGAAAGTAGATGATTGGGACATACTAAAAATTAGGAACTTATGTGCATTAAAGTATTTCACCAAAAGAGTAAAAAGGGAGTCTACAGAATGGGAAAAAATCTTTTGCAATGACATATCAGACAAGGGACTAATTTCTAAAATACATAGGAAACTATAATACCTCTACAAGAAAAAGTCAAGTAACCAAATTACAAAATGGGCCCAGGGCACGAACAGACACTTCACCAAGGAAGGCATTCGGGCAGCCAATAAGTATATGAATGTCGAGAACCGGCCTCGACATGGGAGTTCGGTTCAAGAAGTTGGGAGATCTGGCGGCGACAGAGACAGAGAAAGAATACACACAAAGACACAACAAGAGAGACAAGAAGACACCCCGAAACCAGAGTGGATGCGACACTGGCAGGCAGATCCTGGACTACGGGCATCGTGGCCCCTGCAGGCAGTAAAGCACCGCCCTGTAAACCTTAACGCATGCCTTGCCAGCTGTAACGCCTCGCATGCCAGTCGTAACACATGCAGGCTTGGGTCTGCACCTCCGTTTTATTTCGGGGAGGAGCTTTACACAAAGGAAGGCGGGGTTTATTAAGACGGGGTACAGAAGTGAAATGTGATTAATCGTTCAACACAGAACACAATGATTTACAGGTACAAATTCTAAAACATACATCACAAATTGTCTTGATAATCTAACATCCATAATTTTCCAGAAATTCAAGCAAATTATTACATGGTACTTTTCAGGTTCAAATCCCAGGGCAGCAACTTGGTTTCTCCAGGCTAATTAACATACCTATAGCACCTAATCTCGAATGGGGGAAGGTGAAAAGGATTGAAAGGAATCCCGCTGTGTCGGCTGCCAGGGCCAGGTCTGCAGGAGGAAGCGAGGTGCCTAGGTGAATGGGTTGCACCTGGAAGTGATTTAAGAGGGCAGTCCTTTTGTTCTTTAAACAAAAACCTGGAAGTCACCAATCTACTTTGAGTTAATTCCTTGGGCAGCCTGGCTCCAGCAAACTTGTTTTAGGAACTTTCTACAACCTCGACTTTAGGAGCAGTTTTTTGTTTTAATATTTGCCCATGGGTATCAAGGGTTCATGTACTAAATTAATATCAAACATAACTAAATAATTTGATAAAGAACAGTTTGGATGAGCTTGCCCCGTGGCCAGAGTTTGTTCCTCAGAAAGATTTGTTCCTAGAACCTTAAGCACTGCCAACACAGTGGAGACATTAAGAGGCGCACATAAGAAACCATTTTCACAGAGGCTACAATTACAGGAGTTCAAAGCATAGAGTGAATTAATAGGGCTAAAGAGAATTATACAGAGCTGGCCCCACAGTGAGTTCATAAAAGCCAATGACACAGGACATCCAGAGGTTACTTCCTTGGGTCCACAGGGTCACTGGCCAGCAGGTTGGAGCATGGCCACATGCTGGAATTTTCGTCCATGACACTGGTCCTCAGCACCCCAATACCTGCTATCTGTAACATATGAAGAAACATTCATGATCATTAGCCATTGTTGTTGTTGTTGTTGTTGTTAAGCACCATCGAATCGGTTCCAACCCATAGTGACCCTGCATACGGTTTCCAAGGAGTGACTGGTGAACTTGAACTACCAACCTTGTAGTTCAAATGGCTTTGCAGTCTGGCACATTAACTCACAGTGTCACACCAGGAGAGATGCAAATCAAAACAAGAATGAGCTATCATCTCACAACAACAATAACAGTGAAGTTCCAAAAATGTAGGAGATAATCAATGCTGGGAAGAATGTGGAGAGACTGGGACCTTCCTACATCACTGGTGGAAATGAAAAATGGTCCAACTACTCTGGAAAACTGTATGGTGCTTCCTCAGAAATTTGGAAAGAGAAGTACGATATAATCCAGCAATTCCCCTACTTAGTATATATCCACAAGAAGAATGAACCATAACAAGAATATATTTATGCACACCCATGTTCATAGCAGCGCTATTAACAATAGCAGTAATATGAAGACAGCCTTAAGTATATCATTGGAAGAACTGATAAACTTTGGTACCTACACACATTGGAATATTATGCTACCTTGAAGAGTAACAAGGAAGCTACAAGCCACTGTATAACATGGATGAACCTTGAGAACATTATGCTGAGTGAAATAAGTCAGTCACAAAAGAACAAATATTGCATAATACCATTATTGTAAAATCTTAAGAAAACATACCCATACTAAAATGGGAAAAAAAAAACTCAACAATTTACTTGGTTACCAGTGGTGGTATGGGGGTGCTGGTGAGGTGCTGGGAGGCAACAGTAGAGCACAGGGTAGGGAACAGACACACCATAGTTCAGGTTTTGGGGTGGGAAATACACAAGAAGTGTGAGGGGTGGAAGGACAAGATAAATAGGGAAACACTGACACATATTTGCATGGGCTAAATGGGACAGAAGTAAATAGTGGTGCTTGCTCAACCTTGTGATGCAGGGATTAAGGCATACCCTGAAAAGGGGAACTAATACTAAGATGCTTGACTGTCTTATGAATATTGGTTTCCTTTGCTTACTATTATAAAATAGACACTTGTGTGGGAAAGAAAGGAATATCTGGAAACATGATTACAGAAAGCTACCTAAAATGTTGTTGTTGTTGTTGCTATGTGCCATGGAGTCAGTTCTGACTTATAGTGACCCTGCATAGGGTTTCCATGGCTATAAATCTTTACGGGATCAGAAAGCCTCATTTTTCTCCTGCGGAACAGCTGGTAGTTTTGAACTGCTGACCATGAGATTAGCAGCCCAATTTGTAACCACTATGATATGATAAAGGCTCAAAGTGACTGGCTTACAAGGTTTCAAGTGGGAGTTCAGTTTGAGACTAGGTGGGAGAAGATAGAGTCCCCATTGAATAGTTTTCATTTTGTCTAAATGGGTTTGGTAAAAAGAGGTGGGGATAAATTTCTTAGGATTCAATAGTGAGTAATTGTTATCATGACTAATTGTGACTGTCACAATTGTAAAGGTAGAAGTTTTGTGACAAAATTGGAAGAGCAGCTAATCTTACAGTCCAGAAACTAAGGACCCTAGGACTATCAGGGAGAAAAGCACAAATGGAATGCAGGACCTTATCCAGAGAAGCAGCAACACCAGAGATGGAGGTAGAAATGGGGACATGGAGAGAGGGAGCAGCTGAGGACTCTAGATTCATAGAAAGAGAGGGACTGAGAGCTGGTGGCCAGGAGGCAGGCTTGCAGAATGTGCCCTTGGTGGTTTAAATTAGTATATATGCCCTGAATGTTTAAAAAAAAAAAAAAAAAAGCTAAAACGAATAGAGAGAAATACTGTTAACTGATGGTTCATGTTTTTGTTGTTGTTAAGTGCCGTTGAGTCGATTCCGACCCATAGCGACCCTGTATAGGGTTTCCAAGGAGCAGCTGGTGAGCGTGAACTACCAACATTATAGTTCAAACAACTTTGCAGTCTGATGCATTAGCCCACAGCCCCACGCCAGAGTATAAACATTGTAATGAAATAAAGTTCATGATTTGTTTAATGTAGCACTGATGATTTTCCCTGTAAACTTTCTCTCAATTAAAAATAAAAAAAAGGTCTATGTTCAATCTTTCAAGAGGTAGTATATGATCAAGATTTGATAGCATTGAATTCCAAGCTTTACTGAAGGTATTCGAGAAGAATGAGTCTCCAGGAGCTGACATAATACAATTTGAAGTGTTTGAACAAACTAGTAAAGGACTGAAGGCACTCACTTGTGCCACATTAAAAAAAATAATAAATTGTGACATGGTGGGTGTATGTTGGTGGACTAGACAGAAATGCTGTACAGGCCTTCTGCTGCAAAGAAAAGGAAAACTGAGTGAGAAAGATTTCGTAGATGTTCTTGGAAATCTGAGCTTTAAAAAAATGGATAAATAAGTGGATCAAGGGCTTACTCAGAAACAGTTGAACAGATATAAGAAAGAAGATGTTTTCTGATTTGAGACCACTGCAGCCATTTTGAACTGGTATGAATGATTGGCAGACAAGAAAACATTTGCATTTCAGAATGCTGCCTGTGACTCACAAAGTCAAAGGTATGATTTTTTTTTTTTCCTCTCTCTTTATTCTTTTGTCCTCTGTGTTTCCTTACAGCCCAATTGTGACCAGAGGTGAGACATGTATGAGTAGACACTCCTAGGGAAGGTTCACATAAACCCATGGCTAGATACATAATTGAAGAAGGAGTAGGCAGAAGCAACAGTACAGTAAGCCCTACTCCAATTCGATCCTGGCCAGCTCTGGGCTAGCTCTCACTAGGAGACGCAGCTGAACATACTTATGGAATAAAGAAAAGAGAAAAGAAAAAAGAAAAAGACTGCTTATAGCCAAAAAGGCACAACTGGACCATCTTGAAATTTCTCAGGTGCCTGTGAAGGCAAGAGGCCAGTTGTTTTATTGTTAGGTGCCATTGAGTCAGTACCGACCCATAGAGACCTTATGCACAGCAGAAAGAAACACTGCCCGATCCTGGGCCAACCTCACTATTGTTGCCATGCTTGAGTCCATTGATGCTGCCACTTGGCCAATCCATCTCATTGGGGGTCTTCCTCTTTTTCTCTGACCCTCGACCTTACCAAACATGATATCCTTCTCCAGC
The DNA here is from genome assembly GCF_000296735.1 of Chrysochloris asiatica. Classification (NCBI taxonomy): domain Eukaryota; kingdom Metazoa; phylum Chordata; class Mammalia; order Afrosoricida; family Chrysochloridae; genus Chrysochloris; species Chrysochloris asiatica. The sequence continues at coordinate 11,228,067 of NW_006408591.1, read as the reverse complement.
AACTGGTCCATCCTGACAATATGTCCAAAGTATGAGAGACGAAGTTTGGCCATCTTGGCCTCTAAGGAGCACTCTGGCTGCAATTCTTTTAGTATTTTCCTCCAACACCCTAACTCAAAGCGATCGATTCTTCTATGTTCTTCCTTATTCACTGTCCAGCTTTCACATGCATATGAGGTTAATGAAAACACCATGGCTTAGGTCAGCCGCACCCAAGCATATTCTTCCATCTGGTTTTCTAATTCCAGATCTTTGAACATTTCAGTATAATACTTTACTTTATTTCCTAAAACTTCTCTTTGAAATTTTCTGTTTGACTCTTTTGCTTCTTTACTTCTTCCGCTCACTTTAGCTACTCTATATTTAAGAGCAAGTTTCAGAGTGTCTTCTGACATCTCCTTTTCATTTCTGTCTTTTTAATGACCCTTTGTTTCTTCATATATAATGTTCTTGATATTACCCACAACCTGTCTGATCTTCAGTCATTAGTGTTCTATGTGACAAATTTGTTACTGAGTTGTTTCCAAAATTCAGAGGAGATATACTCACGGTCATATTTTAGCTCTCGTGGACTTGTTTTATTATTATTTTTTCAGCTTCAACCTGAACTTGCACATGATCAGTTGATGATCTATTCTACAGTAAGTAAAGGTTTTGTTTTGTCTGGTGATATTGAGCTTCTAGATCATCTCTTCACACATAGATCGGTGGTTGAAACCCATTAGTTACTCCTTGGAAATCCCATACTACTTGCTGAGTTGGAACCGACTTGAAGCCACTTAACAGCAGCAACCACAACATCATCTCTTCTCACATAAGTAGTTGATTTTGTTTCTGTGTATTCTATCTGGTGTTCATGTGGATAGTAGCTCTTTATGTTGTTTCAATGAATAAGCAATTGCTCTTGTAAAATTCCACCATGCATCTTACACACACACACACACACACACACACACACAAAATGATGATACCAACCATTCTTCCCACAGCATGCTCTACTGCATTGAGTTCCATAATTCAGTGAAACACCCACACAGGGCTAAGATAGCACATTCACAGTTATGGGGTTTATTAAGGAAGTTATCAGTTTACAGCACAGGCCTCTCTCTGGGCTATGTTACAAAGTTCTGTATTCTGATAAATGCCTATAGAACACAGCATTCCACCATAATCTTCAGCTTGAAGGCACCCAGCTCTACCTTCATGCATCTGAAAACCTAGTTTTCACAATTTAGTGTTTAGAACCCTATCATTATGCAAAGCAAGCCTCTTGCCCGAATTCACTCAGTTTTACATGCTCTGAGAGCTGGAAATACCAATGATCTGTCTTGCATTTTGGTTATAGGTTCTGCTGCTGTTGCTGCTCCTCTGTTCCTCCTTCAATGTCACACTTTTCTGTCTGTGGGTTGAGGATGCTCAATGCACTGTAAATCTTGGAGTCCAAAGGATGTACTCTACTCCTAACTCTTCTCTGATGGTAGTGAGATCTTTTCTCCTGCTTCTGAAATTGTTCACTTTATACCCATGTTAGAGTTTCAAGTTTCTACAATTAACTCAGTTAACATCCACAGCTGAACCATGTCATCCCATCAGTATCACCCTTACCTTCTCTTAAGTTGTTTGAAGAGAGTTACAGATTATAACTAGGTGAGACCTTAATTAATTCACTACACCACACATCCTTAAGGATCTCTGGTTGCATAGTGGATTACAAACTGGATTGCTAAATTCAAGGTTAGCAGTTCAAATCTTCCAGTTGCTACATGGGAGACACATGAGGCTTTCTGGTCCTGTAAACATTTACAATTTTGTAAACACTACACTAGGTTGCTATGAGTAGGAACTGACTTGGTTGCACACAATCACTAACACACATCCTTATTAGTAGAAGAATCAAAATATTTAACTCTTCTTGAATCCTACATGCCCATCTCTATATCTGCAGACTGCCTCTGCATATGATAGTGAAGGTTAAATTAAATAGTTAAATTAACTATACAACTAATATATAGATTATATCTTCCTATGTATGTGGTTGTTGTTTTTTTAAATTGCAGTTGAGTCAGTTCCAAATCATAGTGACTCCATGTTGTTGTTGTTAAGTGCCATCGAGTCGGTTCCGACCCATAGCGACCCTGTAACAGGGTTTTCGTGGGTGTATATCTTTAAGGGAGTAGAAAGCCTTATCTTTCTCCCGCGGAGCGGCTGGTAGTTTCGAACCGCTGACCTTAAGGTTCACAGCCCGATTCGTAACCACTACGCTACCAGAGCTCCTTATAGGACTATAAATCTTTTTGGGAGCAGTAAGATTCATTTTTTTCCTATAGAGCAGCTTGTGGGCTTAAATCACTGACCTTGTGTTTCACAGTCCAGTGCTTATCCTAGAGAGTCACTGCACTCCCCTTTGTATGCATTCATACATATATATGTTTAGTTTGCCAACCAAAAGGTCAAATCCAGTGGCAGTCTTTTTCTATAAAGATTTACATCCTTGGAAATCATAGGGAGCAGTTCTACTCAGTACTCTGAATTCACAAGGATTCATAATCAACTTCTTATAAATATGTAATGGAGTTCTGGTGTGGCACTGTGGGAAAACAAACTGAACCACAAGGTCAGTTTGAACTATAAGATCAATTTTACTAAAAGGTCGCAGGTTCATGTTGGTCTGCGGTTCAAATTCATCAGCCACTCCTTGGAAACCCTATACAGGAGTTGCTGTGAGTTGTAATTGACTTGAAAGCACTTAACAACAGATACAATATATATATATATATATAATAAGCTGTTAAGTGCCATCCAGTTGGTTTCAACTCATAGAGTTTCCAAGGAGTGAATGATAGGTTTGAACTGTCAGCCTTGCAGTGCAAATTGACTTTGCGGTCTAGTACTTATCCTACAGGCCAGGGTCTCTTAATGTGGCATTGTAGGATAAGTATTGGACTGTGAACCATAAGGTTGGCAATTCAAACCCACCAGCTGCTCCTTGGAAACCTTTAACAGGGTTGCTATGAGTCAGAAGCTAATACTAATATGGCGATAACATACTAATACTAATAAAAATAATTACTAAATAATTACTATATATATAGTGGTGGTGGTGGTTATGTGCCGTGGAGTCGGTTCCGACGCATAGCAACCCTGTAAAGGGTTTCTGAGGCTGTAAATCTTTACGGGAGCAGAAAGCCTCATCTTTCTCCCGGGGAACCGCTGGTAGTGTAGTGCTTACGAGTTGGGCTGCCAATCTCAAGGTCAGCAGTTCGAAACTACCAGCAGTTCCCCGGGAGAAAGATGAGGCTTTCTGCTCCCGTAAAGATTTACAGCCTCGGAATCCCTGTGCAAGATTGCTATGCGTCGGAACCTACTCAACGGTACTTAACAACAACAACAATATACTTACTTGTATATTTGTGTGAGAGTAAGTAAAAAAGTGTAGCTACTAGGGTTCCTGTTCACATGGACAAATTAATTCCAAACCAAACATGTTTAAATATATATATATTTCTTCAATCAAAGAATGACTGTACACAAGATCATTCAGTAATATACTTGCCTTAGATTCTTTGTTTTTGTTGTTGTTGTTAGGTGCCATTGAGTCAGTAGTGATTCATAGCAACACTATGCACAACAGATTAAAACACTGCCCGATCCTAGGCCAACCTCACAATCATTGCTACATTTGAGCCTATTGATGCTGCCACTATGCCAATCCATTGGGGGTCTTTCTCTTTTCCTCCAACTCTCCACTTTGAAAAACAAGATATATGTCTCCAGTGATTGGTCCCTCCTGACAATATGTGTGAAGTATGAGAGACAAAGCCATTCTGGCTTCCAAAGAGCACTCTGGCTGTATTTCTTCCAACACAGATCTATTTGTTCTTTTGGCAATCCATGGTACTTTCAATATTCTCCAACACCATAGCTCAAATGCATCAATTCTTCTATGATCTTCCTTATTCACTCTCCAACTTTTGCTCTTTAGGCTCCTTGTTATTGTTATTGTATACTGCCATCGAGTCAGTTGTGACCCATAGCAACCCTGTATAGGGTTTCCAAAGAGCAGGTGGTAAGTTTGAACCACAGACCTTTTAGTTCAAATGGCTTTGCAGTCTGGCACATTAACCCACAGCACTACACCAGAACTCTCTTAGGCTCTTTAGGATGCATTTAAACAACAACAAAAGGTCCAATCAAAACCATGGCATTCCAGGGGGATGTGCCATGGCAATTAGATTCAAGGTGGAGAGGTCAGCTCAAAAGTGTATGGCAGATGTGCTTTGGGACTCCAAATCATGAGAGAGTTTCTCAAAAGACACCGGGTGAAAATTGGAAACTGTATTGGTAAGAAAAGGGCCAGGAAAGTTGTATCAAGTGAATTTTGTTTTTTCTTCATGACAACAATATACCTACTCATTCTTTGATTGTAGCAAGGACTGTGATATGATGATTTTGTTGAGAAACCTTACCCCATCCACTCTACAGTTCTGATTTTGACTCTTCAGTCTTCTTCAGTTCCTCAAACTCAACAAACATTTTTAATGAACATAAATAAAATCTTTTGTGAATGCTCAACCTGTCTTTTTGGCCAAGTGTAAATTGAAGAGAGCAGAACTCTTTGGGGGAAGATTTTTTTTATTGTTAAGTGCAGTTGAGTCAGTTCCAACTCACAGCAACCCTGTATAGGGTTTCTGAGAGCAGTTGGTGAGTTTGAACTGCTAACATTATGTTTCAAACAGACATTGGAGTATAGTGCTTGTACTACAGTGCAACAGAAAGGTGTCAAGAAAAAATATCTTCACATTTTGATATTTCTGTTTGATAATGGTTTTTATAATTTAGTAGCAATACTTTTGACCTCCCCTCATATATACTCATACATCTCCACCACTATCTACCAGTTTTCATATTGTGGTTGCCACGTTATGGAAGTAATGACAGTTCTAGGATACTGGAAGTAATATCAGTAGGTCACCCATGGTAGATAGGTTTCAGCAGATTTTTCAGACTAAGATAGATGAAGAATAAAAGCCTGGCAACCTATTTCTTAAAATTAGCCAATAAAAACGTTATGGATCACCACAGAATATTTTCTGACTAATTTGCTTTGGGCAGATTATCAGGAGGGATCATTCACTGGGGGGCACATGATGTTTGATAAAGTAGAGGTCCAATGAGAGTGAGGTAAATCTTAGTAAAATAGATTGTCACAAAAGTCACAACAATGGACTATATAGGATGCTGGCTATTATGTGGATAATACAAGACCAGGAAACCTTTCATTCTGTTGTGCATAATGTTGCCATGAATAGGTCTCAACTCAATGGCAATTATCTATCTATCTATCTATCTATCTATCTATCTATCTATCTATCTATCTATCTATCATCTATATATCTATCTATGCATCTACCAGGTATCTATACATATAATTTCTTGCTCAATCAGTACCACCCACCACTGCCTGCTATTGAATTGATGCTGACTCATAGTGATCCCATATGGGACAAAGTAGAACTGCTCCTTAGGGTTGCTGAGACTGTCAATCTTTATGAGAGCACACATCCTGGTTGATTTGAGTTGTTAAACCTGTTGGTTAATAGACCAATGTTTAGCCTACAGCCCACTAGGGCTTCTTACTTAACTATCATATGTAAATTGTAGGAAATATATACATATAAAGGGAGCATTACTCTTTTTATAGGTCATATTTGGTTGAAAGTGGAGTTTGCATAAATTATATTCAAATAATTTAATATTAGTGTTAATTAAATTCAAGGACTGCTAAACTCATTAAATAATTCACCTGTACAGTTATGTGTTCATTGATTTATTCAATAGCAAATATCTTTTGATATCCCAGTAAGGACCAGGAATTTAGACTACAGGTATAAAGAAAAGGCTCATAGTCATTCAAGAAGCTTCATTCAAGTGGAAGCACCTGAAAAATAACTGCAAAAAGAGTAAATAAATAAAAAAAAAACTGAACAATGACAAAACAGTTCTAGATTATAATGAACACATACATAATACATTGAATATTTGTATATGAAAATAAATGTAAATGTAGGATGCTTTAGGGAAATTTTTCAAGGAAGGTCTCACTAAAAAGGTTAGTCAAGTTCTGTATGGAATGAAGTTGGTGCCATACCAAAACCTGGAGAAACAATATCTGTCCATATAGAAGAGGGAAGGCAAAGTCTCAAGTGAGGAAGAACTTGGATCATTCAAGAACCAGAAAGTATGTCAAATGTGTTGAAGCATAGGGCAAAAAGTGTTGTGGGGAAAAATTTTATACATAGATAGATAGATAGATAGATAGATAGATAGATAGATAGATAGATAGATAGATAGATAGATAGATAGATAGCAGCAGCCAAATGAGACAAGGCCTTGTAATAGAGGAATTTGAATTTTGTTCCAAGTGCACTGGGAAAACAAGGGGTTACATGATGCAATTTATGTTTTATAAAGATGGTCTGGTTGCTCTATTGAGAATGGACTGGGAAGTCAAAACGTGCATACCAAATGACATGCCCATACTTCCTGCATGCTGCCTCAAGATGACTGTGAGGAATGGAGAGAGGGTGCCTGGCCAAGTTCCTGTCATATGATGGCAAAGAAGTTTGTGACCTAATATGAACCCCCCAAGAGTCTTTGAACTCCAGATGGTAGAGACACCACCTTTCCTTTCCAGGCCTCCTGTTTGGTCTCTGCACAGCAGCTGCCTGAAGCTTGTTGCAGCATGTGGGGATGCAAACAGGATGGGACCTAAATAGTAAGTGCCAGTTTACCATACCAAAGGGACACTTTATTGAATGTGGATTCTTTCATCACAAACACATAATTTTATATTCACTTTGTGAGATAGTATAAGTGTAAGAGCACTCACTGTGTAAATTTTCAGTGTGTAGGAACAGTTCCTTTTTATACTCTGAATGTATTTTTGTGTGAGTGTGTGCATATTATCCAATTACTTAGTAAGGCTTTCTCTCATTTATATTTGGTACATCATGGTGTTAGTGCCAGGTGGTATACATGGGTGTTTGTATTGAATTATAACCTCTTCATCTGTTGACCACTATAAAATATAAAAATTAATCCTCAGAAATCATCTTTACGTTCCCTACTGCATTCTTAAATTAATACACTGCAGAGTTTCAGAACTAGTGCTTTTTTGTTTTTATATTAGACTTCTATAGGAATTGTAACAAATTAGGAAGTAAACTAGAGGAATGAATTTAGTCTTTCACATGTAATATATTGATGCTTTGTGATAGAGTTAGTAAAAGACAACTATAGCATCAAAATTGGTACAAGTATTTTCCTTTGATTTTATCATCCAGAAGACTATAATACTAGGAAGTAACAAGAATAACATTGAGGAAAACTAGTGGAAAATGACAATTCTGTTATAAGAAATGTAACATTTTATTACACAGACTAAAACTATATGAAAGAGTTATTGCAGATTTATTTTATTGTAGAGAAAATAAACATAGGACTGTCATTCTTGCCAAAACCAACCCATTTAGTTAATGGTTGCCAAATACAGTCTTAGGTTTTCTGATAGAGATTTGACAGTTACAGCTTGCCAGGGTTGTTTGGGAACATTTGATGTTTTTCCCATATGTTGTTAGACGGCAATCCTAGAAACATGATATAAAAGCCAATCTGGAAATGGCAGTTTGTGAAATCTGATATTCTTTTTTCATGTAATAATCATTAGTCTCTGTCCTGTTGATGTTCACATTAAATATATAAAATGTGATGGAGAGAATTGTGGAAAATTAAGATCTTAGAGTAACATTTGCAGGCCAACTTGTATCCATCTTTTTCTCTAACAACAAGATCATTAAAATAAAGTACTTTGAGAGATTTAATATTCAAAAGTCTAAATTCATTTCCTGGAGGGACTTAGAGCTTAATGCTCTTTCACCATGAAACTGTCCTAATGTAGTCCAGCTAAGTCCAAATGGAATGAGGTCAGAACAGGATGAAAAAGTCTACCTTCTCTCATGGATGATCTTTTATGATCAGGGTTAAGCAGCTGGTGTTGGAATGAGTGATTGCTCATGTACTGTTATACTTCGTCTGGCTTTGCTTACGGAAGCTTTTATTGTTATTAATATTTAACACCGACTGAAGGCCAATAAAGCTCTAGGTGATGAATACAACATTGAGTTAGTCCTGGTCTTTGTCCAACTGGATAATTTCCAATTACGCAACTAGAAAATAGAACTTGCTCTATGTAACTATAGGGATAAATGGGAAAAGCTGTCATTGATATTCAATGACATGACAAATTCCAGATAAATTCTCATTATATCTTAAAAAATAGCTACTGAACTTTCTGAGGAACAGATTTATTATTTTCTGATTTCAGTTATTCTCTCAACTGCTTGCACTTAAAAATTATTTTGGAGTAACTAAGAATAATATATTGCAAATATGGTGCAGTCAAACTTACTACAGGTTAATGAATTACTCATGTTTAATTTATATGAACTACTGTTGCTACTCAAGATGATAAGCATTCAAGAATGAACACTATATTCTCAAAATTTATATTACTTATTAAAATTATGTTAATCAAATATACCAGAATATCCTAACAAAAGAAACAACAAAATAAATGCAAACATGAGTGAGTATTAAAATGTGCTTTTTTGTTTTCCAAATATTTTTCCTAGAGGCTAAGGTATTTTTTGTTTCTTTTTCAAATATTTTTTATAGAAGTTGAAATAATTTTGTTGTTTAGAAATTGGGATATATATTGATTCATCTACTTGTTCTCTATCTTTGAAAAGGATAGATTTATATCCTGTCAATTTCCAGTTTGCTTCTCTAATTGATAAAGCCCTGGATGTGAATAATCCATTAATAGCTACTAGTGTGGTTTTAAGGGAAGTAGAGCTTCGGAAAGCAATTAAGTAACAAACAGAATGGAATACATTTTATTTATTTATAATTATCCTGAAAGAAATAAGTTGGAGGTGTCATTATATTATCAGTTTTTATAGTCTTATCCTTCTCACACTTTATGCATTTCCTTGCTATGTATTGCATTTTAGGATTTTTCTTGATGAACATTTAGAAATTCCTTGACATGTCTCATTTAAAACATATCCCGCTAAAAAGACTGTTTTTTGTTGCTCCTATTTTAGAATGCATTTGTTTTCATCATTCTTACTTGTAAGCATTCGAGGAAAAAGGCTGTAACTTACTTGTCTGGCTATCTTTGTCTTTAGCATGTCTACAATGTAAAATATTTTGTTGGACTTATTTGATATTCTGATTAAATTTTACATTGTTTTTGAGAAATTGATTTCAGACATTTTAATATGTATCTTTTATTTAAGTTTGGTTTAGAGATGATAGAAAATAGATGTAAGGAAGACAATTATAATTTAGTTCAAAATTATATGAAAATTATGTACAGAACATTTTCATGTGAATTATGTAAATAACTCATATAAAGCTTTAAATTGCAGTAGTAATTACACTTCTCAATTTGAAAGCAGTATATAAAAAAGTAACATTTATTATACAACTTTTATTGAAAATACTAAAAAGCAAAAATAAAAATAATATGCAACTTCCTCACACAGAGAAAATCTGTATTTACAATTGTTTGTGTTCTTCTCTGTCATTTGGCATACATCTACATTAAAGCAAATAAGGGACATAATATGCATATAATCATATTAAACACTTTCCTAGCTAATACAGTATAAAATTTAATGTGATTATTCTCTATGGTAAAATATATACCACAAATACCTTTTTTGTTTCAGTTTACTTGTACTCAACAGTGACATTGTTGCTGTTGTTTCTGTTAAGGTCCGTCAAGTTGGTTCTAACTCCTGTGACCCCGTATAGGGTTTCGGAGAAGTAGCTGGTGGGTTTGAACCACTTACCTATTGTCTTAAACTGACCTTGTGGTTCAGCGCATTATCCTGTAGCACCACACCAGGACTCCATTAGTGACGTTCATATGTCATTATTTTGTCTGAACCACTTACCTAGTGTCTTAAACTGACCTTGTGGTCCAGTACATTATCCTGTAGCACCACACCAGCACTCCATTAGTGATGTTCATATGCCATTACTTTGTGCTTCACATTACGTAATATTTTATCCAACCAATTTTCTGTTGTTTGAAAATTATATTTTAATATTTCCCTAAGGAGCTCTGGTGTGGCCCTGTCAGTAAATGCGCCAGACTGCAAAGTCGTTTGAATTGCAAGGTTGGCGGTTCAAGCTCACGAGCTGCTCCTCGGAAACCCTATACAGGGTCGCTATGGGTCGAAACCGACTCAATGGCACTTAACAACAACAACAAAGGAGCTCTGGTAACATAGTGGTTATGAATCGGGTTGCTTACCTCAAGGTTGGCAGGTCAAGACTACCAACCGTTCCGCGGGACAAAGATGAGGCTTTCTGCTCTCGTAAAGATTTACAGCCTCAGAAACCCTGTACAGGGTCACTATGAGTCGGCACCGACTCCACGGTACTTAACAACAACAACAACCATAAACATTGAAGTCCTAGTGTGCTCTGTAAATAGGGATTGGACTACTAATCATAAATTTTCTGTTTCGAATCCACCTCTGAAACTCCTAGGGTTGCTATGAGTCCGAACTTACTCAATGGTACTTGACAACAACTATAAGCATTTTAGTGATGTATATCTTTATAGTTAGATTTTGTGTATGTCCTGATAAAATAATGTTTAAATATATATTTATATATATATATCTAAATGTATATTTTTCATGGTCAATAATTGCTGAAAACATCACTAAAAATATTAATATAAAATAACATTACTGTACTTTTGTTTTGGTAATAGCAGCTCATAGCTAAAAATGGGGAAAAATGTTTACTTCTATTTCAAATTTCTAGTACGCACATTTGATTAGTCAACAAATATTAGCTCATTACATACCTTGTGCCACATGAGGACATAATGATATAATGTGACACTGTAGGATAAACATTGAATTGCTAACCCCAAGGTCAGTGTTTCAAACTCACCAGCTGCTCCTGAGGAACTCTATCAGAGTCACCTCCAGTCAGAACTGACTGGACTGAGTTAACAACAGTTACCATATATAGATTTTACATTTGATGAATATGTAACTGTATAATTGTACTTTACTCTGTTTTTTAAAATATAATTCCTTCAAAAAGTTATCAGTAATTTACTTGTCAGGCCTCAAAAACAGTCGTTAGAAATTTAGAGACTTTCTGATCATCCTTTTCTCTAGAATCAGCAATATTTTCACTTTCATTTTGCCTTCTTCTAATCATTGTGAAGGAAAGCAATGTCAGTTTTATTTATTTTTTTAATCAAAGTGAAAAATTGCTTGGGTGAAATAGTTAAATAAAGTTCTTGTGCTGTTGATTGTCACAGAAAAGAGCTAGAGGGAAAGAGAAGAGCAGTCATCAATTCTTCTCTCTGTAACCCAGTCAATCAGCAAGTTCCAGTTGTTCTGTGTTCTACTCACTTCTCACGCTCTGTCCTTAAGCCTAGGATCTATCATTTGTTTCTCAACTATTACTTGTAAGCTCAGTTAATCTATAATTTTCAGAAAGTAAAGTACACTTCTACAGTAGCAGTGCTTAAGAAGAGGAGTCAGTCTGATCACCAGCAACTGTAGTAGTTTTGTGTCCCTGGAATGAGACCAGTGAGTATAAAGTTTTAATTCTGGGTACCCAGGAATTTTCAGAGAATGGATAGATGTACTTTGGGTAGACTTTTCATCTATATGTTTTAAAACAAATCATGGATTTCTCATTCTTAGTGTGTTTTAGAATTGGAAGGAGACAGAGGTATGAAGATAAAATAATTTAAGTAATTACCTCCTGAAAGTTATATATTCTTGTTTTATTTAAGTATTTAATGGGGTTGTTTTCTCTGAGGAGATGATAAAAGTTCCCTTATGTTAAAAACTGGCTCTCCTTTGAAGTATATTTTCCTGAAGAACAAAAAACATCTAACAGGTCATGCCAAAGTAAAATTATCCTTAAAGACTCTGTGTAAAGATAACCTGCTATTGATACTTGAAAATATTCATTGAATTAATCTAAAATTAAACATATTCTACATGTTTAAAGTATTGTTTTATTTTCTCTCTGTCTCGCTCTGTGATATAGTATTATAGTGAGCTGTAAGTTTTCCCCTCTGTAACAAATATTGAGCATCACTCACAATAAGACCAAATATGCCCTATACCCACAACACATGGCATATTAGCTATACACTAGTGCTGGTGTAGCACTGTGGGTTAATGTGCTGGACTGCAAAATCATTTTGAACTGTGGAGTTGATGGTTCAAGCTCACCAGCTACTCCTTGGGAACCCTATACAGGATTGCTATGGTTCAGAACTGATTCAACGGCACTAAACAACAACGTTACAAAAGAGTTTGATATAAAATCCTTCCATATGATCTATAAACTTCTTGAAGAAAAGGATTGGAGAGAAGCAGATCATAAATAGAATATAAATAGATAGCACAAATCCTTAAATACATAATGCATGAGAGTTGTTCATACAGGAACTGGAATATTCTGAAAAAGATTTAGGCGCCTCTGCCAGTGGAGTCTCAGAAGTATTGTTGTGGCACTGCTAGATAAAGCTTGAACCTTAAGGTCGGAGGTTCAAATCCACCAGCTGCTATTCAGAAATCCTACACAGGGTCGCAATGAGTCAGAACTAACCACAGTTAACAACAACAACAAACCACAGGAATAAAGCAAGAAAAGTTACGCAAGTATATCTTTGAGAAGACTTCAAGAAGCATATTTAAATTAAAGTATAATGCTAATAAAAAATGTATTGCTACTAGGGTTCCAGTTCATGCATTCATGGGTTTATTACAAATGAAATGTTTAAACAGGATTCTGTGATCAATGGACAACTGCAGACAAGTTATCTTAGTTATACACTTATCTTAGTCTCATAACAGTGCCTTCAAAAACCAGGTCCAACAAAATCCGTGGCTTGCTTCCAGGAAATCTACTGGACTAGTTAAATTTGAGGCAGAGAGATTAGATCAGAAGATATGGTGACTGTTTTGAGGGATGCCAAGGGGGTAATCGTGATAGAATTTCTCAAAGGACACAGGACCACTTGGACTTACTATGGAGTTTGAAGAAAACGGAAACCTTCATTGGTGAGAGAAAGGCAAGGAAAGTTACATGGAGGTTTTTTTTCCCCCTATCACAACAATGCGTCTGCTTATTCTCCAGGGTAGAAGGGCTTTACTACGAGATTTTATTGGGAAACATTACTCCATCCAATCTATAGTTCTGATTTTGCCCCTTCAGCCTTATATTTATTTCCCAAATTCAAATAACATTTCGAAGGAGCATGATTTGAGTCCTTTGAGGATGTCCAGACTTTTTGATGTATAAAAGAAAGAGCATGGGTTTGGTCATCATTATAGGTTAGTGCTAACAGCTTCTCAACTCCAGCACTATCTATATTTGGGCAGGGTAATTCTCTTTTATTGGAGGGCTATCCTATGCATTGTTTGTTTGCAGCATACCTGGCTTTTTCCAAATGGAGTTATTGTGGATAAAGTTAGAACAATAAAAATATTGTCATTTGTCCCCACGAAGATAGACAAAATTGAGTCTTGTGAGAAACATTGAGTTAGTATATAGTAGGCATTTAATAATTATTTGTTAATGGAAAGAGTAATAAATTATCATATACTTTACTGCTAAGGGATACCTACATTGAGAACTCAAGTTCTTAGGAAAGACTCAAGCTGACATCTCTACTCCATTCTTTTAGCTGTAGTTTGACACCATTTATAATGAGATTAAGAGAATGCTTGAGAGATAATTAAGAGTACCTAGTGGTGCAAAATGTCAATGCACTTGGCTGCTAACTGAAAGGCTGGAGGCTTGAGTTCACCCAGAGGTGCTTTAGGAGAAAAGTTTGGTCATCTAATTCTGAAAAAAATCAACTATTATAAACAGTGAAGCACAGTTCTACACTGGTATGAAATGTGGTCAACATGAATTGGAAACAACAGAATAGCAACTAGTATAGCTGAGAGATACTCTACTACTTCTGCTGTGTTCTAAAAATGCAAGTTATAGGCGGGTATTCCAAGTTCCCTCCATTCAATTTCTTGTGAATACTTATAGAAAGTGGTGTCTTTGTTTCTGTTTGAACCCTGACAGATATGCAGTTTATTATTTCTTTGATATCATTTGGTAAGAATGAAGAGGTAATAATGACTCTCCAAAATGTTTTAGTATGCAATGTTTCTGGATTGCCATGATTAGGAATTTCTAGATGTGACTAGGTAAACTATATTCAGAGGACTAGTTTTAAAGACAGAAGGACTTTTTGAAATTAGAATTAAGTTATTACATGCTTTGAGGAATCTCTATGGAAAGACACAAAGGCACATGAAGCCAATGTGAGCCTCCTGGTAATCTCAGCTGTGCCTCCTTTAGGGTTGTTCTAATTGTGTTATCTGCTAGAATTTTAAAAAAATCCACAAAAGATCAAGTGACAATATATCTCAATGTAATTTACTAATTATTGCTAATGTTGCACCATGCATTATGGAGAGAATGGTAGAATTTCTCTTAAAAAATGACTTCTCAGAGATGAATGAATTAATACAAGATTATAGAAGAGCCCTCAGTGTCATGTGTTGAGCAAGAAGTTGGCTGTTTCATGACTATATGGTGACAAGCTGAAAAATAATGCTTATTGTACTTGCAAGGAGGTAGAACTAACTGAATTGGAAAATAATCTCCATCCTAATTGAAAAATAGAATGCTGTTATTCAGGGATGCTACTAATAATTCCCAAACTCCCTAAGCAGGACCCTACCTTCTTAATTAAGTATCTAGTAGCTGCTTATCTATGCAATCAAGATATATTGATAACTACTGGTGATTGAAATGTAAAGGTTAGAAACAAAGAAGGATCAGTAGCTGGAATATAAGGCTTTGGTGATAAAAAGGCTGCTATCATTTTGTAGGACCGTGTTTTGTAAAACCAGTTTTGTAGGATAGAATTCTGCAAGACCAATGACTTCTTCATAGCAAATACCTTTTATGAATAACATAAAAGACAACTATACACATGGACCTAACCAGATGGAATACATAGAAAATCAAATTGATTTTGTTTTTCAAAAATCAATTTTGAAAGAAAGAGGAAAGAGGCAGTGGAAAAGCTCCATATCATCAGTCAAAACAAGACCAAGTTCAGACTGTGGAACAGACCATCAATCTCAAGCTCAGGCTGAAGCACAAGAAAATTAAAAGAAGTTTATAAATCATCTAAATAGATTTGATGCATTAGACAGTAATGCTCAAAACCCAGAAGAATTGTGGAATGACATAAAAACATTATATAGAAAGACAGCAAAAAGTCTTTAAGAATATAGAGAAGGAAAAAAAAGACCAAGATGGATATCAGAAGAAACTAAAACCTGCTTTGCAATGTTGAGATACTAAAGCAAATAGAAAAAATGAGAATGTAAAAGAGATGAACAGAAATTTTCAAAGGGCAATTCAAGAAGACAACAAATATAAGTAAATGTGCAAAATCTGGGAATTAGAAAACAAGACAAGAACACGCTCAGCATTTCTAAAGCTGAAAGACCTGAGCAAAAATTTTAAGCCTCAACTTGAAATACTGAAGAATTCTATGGGCAAAATACTGAATGAAGCAGAAAGCATTAAAAAAAAAAAAAAAAGATGAAAAGAATACACAAAGTCTCTGTATCAAAAAGAAATGATCAAAGTTCAAGCATTTCAAGGGGTAGCATATGATCAAGAGCCAATGGTACTGAACAAAGAAGTCCAAGTTTCACTGAAGGCATTGGGAAAGAACATGGCTTAGGGAATTGATTGAATACAAATTGCAATCTTTAAACAAATGTGTAGTGCTGGAGGCACTCACTCATCAATGTGAAGAAATTTGGAAGACAATTACCTGGCCAACTGACCAGAAGAGATCTCTATTTGCATCCATTCCAAAGAGAAGGGACTCAATGGAATGCAGAAATCATTAGACAATAACATTAAAATCACATGCAAGTAAAATTTTGCTAAAGATAATTCAAAATTGACTTCAACAGTACATTGGCAGGCAACTGCCAGATGTTTAAGATGGATTTAGACATAGAATGAGGGATATCATTGTTGATGTGAGATAGATCATGACTGAATGCAGAGAATATCAGAAATATGTTTACCTGGGCTTTATTGACTATAAAAAGGCTATAGACTATGTGGATCATGACAAGCTATGGACCACATAGCTGTAAATGAGTATTCTGGAATACATCATTGTGCTCATGAGGAACATTTATATAAAGGGCAAGCATTCAAACAGAGCAAGGGGACATTTAATGGTTCAAAATAATGAAAGATGTGTGCCAGAATTTTATTCTCTTTTTCCATACTTATTTAATCTGTATGCTGATCAAATAATACGAGAATCTAGATGAATGTGCCATCAAGATTGGAAGAGGATTCATTAACAAACTGTGATATGCAGATGATACAACATTGCTTGCTGAAAGTGAAAAGGTTTAAATCTTACTAATAAAGATCAAAGACATGGGATCAATAAATAAATATCGTGATTAATAGAGAAAAGATTGACATGTCAAAGACTTCAGTTTGTTTGGATCCATCAACTCATGAAAGCAGTAGTCAAGAAATCAAATGATGTATTGTATAGGCAAATCTGCTATACATTACCTCTCTAAAGTGTTCAAGAACAAAGATATCAGTTTGAGAGCTAAAGTGTGCCTGACCCAAGCCATGGTATTTTCAATATACTTATATGCATGTGAAAGTTGGAAAGTGAATAAGGAAGACCATAGAAGAAATGATGTATTTGAGTTTTGGTATTGGAGAAGAATTTTAAAGGTACGATAGACTGCCAGAAGAAAACGAGGAGGAACCCAATGAGATGGAGTGTCGTAATGAGAGTAGCAATGGACTTAAGCATGGTAGCAATTATGAGGACATTGAAGGACTGTGTGGTGTTTGATTGTGCTGTACATAGGATCGCTGTAGTTCAGAAACATCTTGACAGCACCTAACAGCAACAACTACCTATCTGCCCCATTTTGCCTGAATGCTCCCCTCAAAAGCAATAGAAGGGAACAGTGTGCCAGAACATTCAATCACATCATAAGAATATCCTAGTTTTCTACCTTGAGACTCTTTTTGATTTACACATTTTTATCTAATCCCATGTTTCTAAATAGCATCTATAGGTAAATGGTTCCCAAATCCGTAGCTCTTCCTTCTACCTCTTACTGAAATTTCACATTCTGTTTTATTTTAATGAGTACTCAAAACTGTCACATGGCTCACGAATACAATTAGCATAAAACCCTAATTCCTCTGTTTCTTACAAAGCCATCCCTGATATGACTTTATCTAGCTCTTCTTTCATTTCTTACCTACCACATTTTTATAACCAGACTTCCCTTCTCTTTGTCATTCTGCCTTCAAAATGTCTTCCAACCCTGTGCCCTATTCCCCCATCTTCTGCCCATTCAAATCTCAATGCAAATAGATCTCCTTAAGACGTCTTCTTGGACTAGCAATCTAAAGTCTCTGGATGGCACTTACAACTCTTTGAAATTGTGCTTGTTTATTTATTTTATGCTCTAACTCCATTGGAATATAAGCAAAGTTAAAACAGATTCTGTTACATACTGGGTTTTCGTATGTTGACTGGCTAACTTGAATAAGTGCATATTGTAGGGGAGCAAAACAACATGATGAAGTTAGCATCATGATACACTGAAAATTAAAGAGTACAGAATCTCTAATCCTTTCTTTGGCCCACAAATGATCCTTCTTTAAGTTTTCAAATTCTGAATACTGAGAATAGTGTTCATTAAAAACATTTCTCATATTGTAAGACAGTTTTATAACTGAACTGAACTGTTCTCTAGGCTGAGTTGTTCTCTAGGCTAAGAAATTTAGAACTCTTATTCCTTTGAGTTTTATATAATTTATAATTCAGGTACACTTTTGCCCTAATGACCACGTTAACTAATTAACAGAAACCTCCCAATGTTTTTGCATTCTCTCTGGTCCTGAGATCGTCAATTATTATTATCTGCATTACAGAGTTGTGTAAAGTAACAGTCTCATGGGCAAAAATGTTTCCAGGTCAAATATACACAGCCAAAATGCAGTGCTATTTAACGAATAAAAATATGATGTGCTACACCATTCAGAAAATATGTACAGAGAAAACAGTGTTTTTTTTTCTTGTTTTTTACCTCATTAGATTTCATCTTGTTTCCTCAGCATAAATTATGTTAGGTTTGCCATAAAAACAAGATAAAACCCACAAAAAATTTTACCCTTAAACATTTGTTCAGATAACTTGCTAGATTCTTACAATTCATGGTGTCTTTTATATGAACAGTGCAGTATCATAAACATGTAAATACTTTATAGCCATTCAATATTTAGCATATATTTTTTAGCCATTTTACATTGTACAGCTGGTCATCAATTTGTATCCTTAAACCCATGCACAATTGTCCTTAATTAAAGTTGAGATTGGGTATTTCTCTTTACTTAATGATAGTTTTGTTCCTAAAAGAAATAATACACTACTTTCCTTAATGTCCTTAATATCCACATTGAAGTACCTTACTTGCAAATCCCTCACTTCTCATACAAATTCTTTTCCAGAGGAAGAGAGTTAGAAGAGCATGTGTGCAGTTTCCAAAACCATTTGGAAGATTTTGTGCAGAATTTATGTAGTTTCTTTCTCAAATATTTCATTAAATCAACTGACTCTGGAGTGTTCTTTGTAGGAACATTTACTAAATGCAAAATCTACTCATTAGTAAATACAAGATTTGTCTCTATTGTTCTGGTAGTTCATAACTTTTATTTTTAAAACTTTGTTTTCATTATGAATTGAGTTAAAGTTAACAGAACAGATTATCAGTTCCACAGTCAACAAATTATAAGCTTCATGTCATTCCAGAGATTGCAATCCCTTCCATGTACCATCAGCTTAACAGCAGTTACCTCTATTTACTTTAACTCTTGCTCTCCTCCTTGTGTCTTCCACTAACTTCATCTTTTCTTGTGCCAACCTCCTGCTTGTTGTATAATGCCTTCCCCAGTACCCAAGTTAACATGTGTCTATCCTCTGGTAGTGTAGTGGTTATGAATCAGGCTGTGAACCTTAAGGTCAACAGTTTGAAACTACCAGCTGTTCCACAGGAGAAAGATGAGGTTTTCTGCTCCCGTAAAGAGTTACAGCCTCAGAAACTCTGTACAAGGTCGGTATGGGTCAATGTGGTGGATATGCTTATATCTCATTGTTGTTTTGATTTGCATCTCATTAATTGCTCCCTATGGTAAGCACTGAAATGCAAAATACAAGGTCTGAGGTTTGAGTTCACCAACCACTCTGTGAGAGAAAAATGAGACTTTCTGTTTTCCAGAAGACTTAAAACCTCAGAAACCCTATACAAGGTAGATATGAGTCAGAACTAACTCAACAGCATGTAACAACAACAATGCCTAATGATCTGTAGCATGTCTTCTTTAGTAAATTATCTGTTTATGTCCTCTGCCCATTTTTAAAATGGATTATTTGTTTTCTTCTTGTTGAGATGTTGAAGTGCTCTATAAATTTTATAGAGTATTCCTTTGTCTGCTATGTCATTATCAAAATTTTATCCCCAGTGTGTATATACTCATTTCACTCTTTTGGTGAAATCTTTCAATACATTTATGTGTCTAATTTTTAGCAGGTCCCAGTCACCTGTTTTGTCTTCTGCTGTTTGCATGTTTTTAATTATGTTTGATAGTATATTTATACCATGTATCAGAACATGTAACTTTGTCCCTATTTTTTCTTTGACGAACTTTATATTTCTAAGTTTCACATTTACATCTTAAATAAACTTTTAATTAGCTTTTGTATATTGTATGAAATATAGGTCTCATTTCTTGTGAAAATTTATTTATAGTTTTTCCAGAAACATTTGTTGAAGAGATTATATTTTCCCCATTTAATGTGTTTTCGCCTTTTGTCGGAGATAACTGATCATAAGTGGATGAATTTACTCCTGATGTCTCAATTTTGTTCCACTGATCTATGTGTCTTTCATTGTACTAGTACCAGGCTGTTTTGACTATCATAGCTGTCTGGTAGGTGTTGAGATCAGGAAGTGAGAGAATTTCTACTTTGTTGTATTTTAGCAATGCTTTGCTTATATGAGGTCTCTTTACTTTACATATAAAATCATTCCAAGAATGATTTTGAAATCTGGATTGGGATTGCATTATATCTATAGATTTTCTTGGTTAGTGTTGATATTGTTGTTGTTGTTAGGTGCCATTGAGTTGGAACCGACTCATAGTGACCCCATGCACAACAGAATGAAACAATGTCCTATTATGAGCCAACCTCACTACCGCTGCCATACTTGAATCCATCAATGCTGCCACATGCCAATCCATCTCATTGGGGGTCTTCCTATTTTTCTCCAACCCTCCATTTTACCAAGCATGATATCCTTCTCCAGCAACTGTTCCCTCCTGACAATATGTCCAAAGTATGAGAGATGAAGTTTGGCCATCTTGGCCTCTAAGGAGCACTCTGGCTGCACTTCTTCCAAAACAGATCTATTGGTTCTTTTGGCAGCCTTTGGCACTTTTAATATTCTCCTCTAACACCATAATTCAAAGATATCAATTCTTCTACGATCTTCCTTATTCACTGTCCAGCTTTTGCATCCATATGAGGTTATTAAAAATACCATGGCTTGCGTCAGGCTTAGTCCTCAAGCTGACATCTTTGCTCTTCAACACTTTTAAAAGTTCCTGTGCAGCAGATTTGCCTAATGCAATACGTCGTCTGATCTCTTGACTGCTGCTTCTGTGAGTGTTGATAGTTGATCCAAGAAGAATGAAGTCCTTGACAACTTCAATCTTTTCTCTATTGATAAGAATGTTGTTTACTGGTCCAATGGTGAAGATTTTTGTTTTCTTGACATTGAGATGTAATCCATACCAAAGGCTGTGCTCTTTGATCTTCATCAGTAAATGTTTTAAGTCCTCTTCACTTTCAGCAAGCAAGGTTGTATCATCTGCATATCGCAGGTTGTTAATAAGTCTTCCTCCAATCCTGATGCCACATTTTTCTTCATAGAACCCAGCTTCTCATATTTTTGCTCAGCATACAGGTTGAATAAGTATGGTGAAAGAATACAACCTTGTCGCACACCTTTCTTAATTTTAAAACATTCGATGTTCCCATGTTCTGTTTGAACAATTGCTTCTTAGTCCAGGTACAGATTCCTCAATTAAGTGTTCTGGAATACTCATACTTCGCAATGTTGTCCATAGCTTGTCATGATCCACACAATCAAAAGCCTTTGCGTAGTCAATAAAGCATAGGTAAACATCTTTCTGATATTCTCTGCTTTCAGCCAAGATCCATCGGACATCAGCAATGATATCTCTCATTCCACAGCCTCTTCTGAAACCAGCTTGAAACTCTGGAAGTTCTCTGTCAGTGTATGATTGTAGCCGTTTCTATATTACCTTTAGCAAAACTTTACCTGCTTGAGATATCAAAGAGATTGTCTGATGATTTCCACATTCCGTTGGGTCACCTCTCTTTGGAATGGGCACCAATATAGATCTCTTCCAATCAGTCGGCCAGATAGTTGTCTTCAACAACAAACTGGAAAAGAAGTAAAAAAAAAAGTGTTGATATTATCACATTTTAAATATTCCTATCCATGAGCATGATATATCCTCCCATTTTTCTAAGTTTATACTGGTTTTTTGTTGTACTGTTTTGTAGTTTTCTTTGTATAGGTCTTTTATTTCTCAGGTTATATTCATTCCTAAATATTTCATTTTTTGCTATTTTAAATAGTATTGTTTTCCTGGTTTCCTCTTCAGGGCTCTCTCTAAAAATGCAAAAGTATGAAACCAATTTTTTTTTATGTTGCTCTTGTACCCTGCTACTTTGCTGAATCTTTCAACAAGTTCCAGTAATTTTCTTAGTCTTTGGAATTTCTATGTATAGGAAGCAAGTAGAATTTTACGTCTTTTCCAGTTTGTTGTTGTTACCGTTGAGTTGGGTCCAACTCATAGTGACCCTGTAGAAATATTTCAGCAACTGAGGCAGCACTGTAGACACTCACTCATCTATGTTAAGACATTTGGAAGACAGCTACTTGGCTACTGATAAAAAAAATCCATATTTGTGCCAATTCCAAAGAGAGGTGGCCCAGTGGAATGAATCCTTAGATCCATACCTATTAATAATTACAATAGGTGTCCTTGTGTGGCATCATAGGATAAACACTTGAATTCAAGATTGCTTTGAAATGTGAGGTCTGTGGTTCAAACTCACCAGTCACTCCTTGGAAACTCTATACAGGGTCACTATGAGTTGGAACCAACTCAACGGCACTTAACAGCTACAATATGAATTCACTGTTGCTATTTTGCTGTGTGGTTTGTGTGTGTGTGTGTGTTGTCGCCTGTTTCTTGGTTCGACAGAAACTTTTGAACAATTTTTGAACAATTCATTTTGCTTGTGATTGTTCTTTTCATTTTCTTCGTTGCTGTTGTTTTAATGTTTACCAAATCATTCTCATTTCCTTCTTTTTTTATTTTGATGTGAAGGTATATTAATTTTTTTTCTAATTCATCAATTTTCCCCTGTTTAAAACAGTCTGTTTTATCTCTAAATAAATCTACTTCATTCCTTTGCCATTTGAAAGTTCTGTATTTATATTTGTCCCTCTTTTTGCTTTTTGCTGACTTCATTATAAATTGATATCTCTGGTTCCCTATTTTCAGTATTGTAGTTTTGTTTTATTTTGAATATTTCTGTATATAGTTTTATTTATCATTCAAAAATATTTTGAAATGTTAAAAAACATTTTTAAATGAAATTATCAGCTAAAACAATCGTATTTTATATATTATTTTCTACATCTATTCATATATACAGATAGTTATAAAATATTAATTACTTTTTCCTTCTCTGTGATTCTTCTGTTCTTTGCAGTCACATGCCCTTCTCTGGATGCCTGTAATGTGGCAATTAACCAGCAGCTTCTAAATGACCTAATTAAGCCATAATGATTGAGGTACAAGGCATTTCCTGGGGATTAATGGCCAACTGAGAAGAGTTGATGGTCCATGGCATAGCTGAGAGCTATTAACCCCAACCAGTCATTAATCCTGAGAAAACACTATATACAGAGGTCATTATTTGAAACTAGAAATGAAAACAGTGAAGTATAGTTTACTTATATGTACTGAAATTCTACTTGCTATGTATGTGACTTTATTGAAAAAATGTTCGAATTGCTTTAAAATAATTATTCAACCATTAAAGCCTACTACAAACATTGCATATATTGTAGAGAATTAAATAAGCATTTCTTGAATACCATTGGTTACAGATTAAAGACCATTGAAACTGAAATAATTCAATACAAACAAAGTTGTCCCTCTAAGACCTAAGGTCATAAAAGATTGGGATTTTAGGCATAATAAGAACTGGAATCAAGACGCTATTGTTCTTGTTAAATGTTGTTAAGTCGACTTGACTCACAGTGACCCTACATATGGTTTCCAAGGAACAGCTGGTGTGTTTGAACTGCCGATCTTGTTGTTCGCAGTCCAGTACTGATCCTACAGTACCACACCAGAAGTACTTCTTTGAATATCAATTTCTTTCTATCTAAAAATTAGCTGCCTTTATTTCAAAGATTAATGAAGAAGTCAGCAGCTCACAGTATCTTTGATAACATTACACAGAGATTAAATCTTTTTCTTAATTCAAGTACAGGTAGTCTTTTACTTAGGACAGGTTTCCTTTTCAACAACGCTGCTGTAAACCTCTTTTGACTTAGGTTGAAGGTCTCTCTTTTCTTTCATTGTAAGATGTACAAATAATAAAATCTTAAAAATAAAGAATTGTAAGGAGGATTCATCTGAACTAAAATAATTTGTATATCAGGGACTATCTGCATAGTTTTCTGAGTCAGGGAATCTGGCCAATATTGTACTGAGAAACTAAGTCTGCATAAGCAAGTCTGTGAGTTTGTGTGTATTGTGCACCTTATTGAAAATGAATTGATTGGTAAACAAGTTCCTCAAACTCTGCTGATCATTATTAGTTACTTTGGAAACTGAAGTTAAAACCATAAATAGACTCCACTATATACATACTGGAGTCCTGGTGTGATTCTATAAGATAAAGCACTGGACAGCAAAGTCAGTTTAAACCACAAGGTTGGTGGTTCAAACTCACTAGTAGCTCCTTGGAAACTCTATATAGGATCACTATGAGTTGGAACTGACTCAATGGCACTTAACAATAACAGCAACATAAAAATTGAAGTAATAAAAATAAATAGTAATAATGTATTTTAAAAACCATTTCAAATGTTGACAAGGATATATAGAAACTAAAACTCTCATACACTGCTGGTAAGAATCTAAATGAGTAAAATCACTTTGGAAAACATATTTGAAGTTTCTCAAATATCTAAACATACACTTAATCATGATCTAACCAGTCCACTCCTAAATATTCATCAAATAAAAATGAAAATATAAATTACGTAAAGATTTTTAAGTGAATGCTCATGGTAGCCTTGTACAAACCAATATATGACAGCAGTCTAAAGTCCATCATATACAACAATACGGATAAATCTTACAATAAATTTGCTGAGTGAAATATGTCAGACAAAAAGAGCATATTCTGTTATATGACTTTAAGAATTACCAAGTAGTCTATAGTAATAATTATAGTGGAGTCCTTGTATAGTGCTATGGGTTAATGTGCTGGACTGCAAAGTCATTTTAACTGTAAGGTCATCAGTTCAAGCTCACTAATCACTCATCAGAAACCCTATACAGGATTGCCATGGGTTGGAACTAACTCAGTGGCACTTAACAACAACAACAACAACAATAGTTAGAGTGATTGCATGTGTTTGGGAGCAGATATACTAAAAAGCAATAAAGAAACTTTTAGAGTGATAGGCATCTTGATTATGGAGATAATTTCAAGGGCATATATTTATTTTAAAACATATCAAATGGTATACTTAAAAATGTGCAATGCATAGATAAGTCAATTAAACCTTAACAAAGTTCTTTTACAAAAATGGCTCTTATGCAATCACAACAAAATGGAACTTTTCAAATGATCTACTGTTCCACTTGAACTTTTTAATGTACAAAAATATTTAGAGACCTATAAAAGAGTTTGAGGTACTGGCATGTCACTGAAGGATAAGCACTCAATTGCTAACCATAAGGTTAGTGCTTCAAACTCAACAGCTGCTCCTTGGAAACCCTATACAGGATTGCCATGAGTTGGAACTAACTTGACAGCACTTTACAACAGCAACAACATAAATGAGTTTAATTTTACTTTACTTGGATCAATATCAACACTCATGAAAGCAACAATCAAGAAATCAAACAATGAATTACAGTAGACAAATCTGCTGCTGCAAAAGGCCACTTTAGAGTGTTGAAGAGTGAAGATGTCACTTTGAAGACTAAGGTACACATCAAGCCATAGTATTTTCTTTTTTTTACTGTGCATGTGATACTTTTATTGTTGTCTGTTTTTTTTTTTTAATTAAATGTTTTTATTTTGCATTGAGTAAAAGTTTACAGGGCACATCATCAGTTTCACATTCAACCATTCATATAGCTTGTTTTTTTACATTGATTATTATCCCCACCATATATCATCAGTTTACAGTGTTTCTCTCTATCCTCTTTAGCTTTTTTTTTTTTTTTTGGATGGGGGGGCACTTGGCTTATTGGAATTTACAGTCTCGGCTTTTAGGGAAGGTTTTTACATTTGTCTGTGGATATCCAGGGCTCATGTATGAGATTACTAACAAGCATTACTGAATAATCAGATGAGGGACAGTTTGCTATGTCTACTAGGTGGCTAGAGTCTGATCCTCAGAGCCTATGGTTTGGACGGTCAACAACGCTTGGGCCCACAGGGGTTTGGCCTCCTGACCGGGTCTGCACTGTCTGCATCTGAATCCTCCTTATTTATTGATTGTTTCATAGTATTTTCAATTGTCTCATATGCATGTAAAAATATGGCAATGAATAAGGAAGACAGGAGAAAAATCAGTGTATATGGATTGTGGTGCTGGTGAAGAATATTAACTATACTATGGACTGACTGATGAAAGAACACATCTGTTATAGAAGAAGTATGGCCAGATTGCTCCTTGGAAATGATGATGTTGTGTCTTTGTCTCATGTATTTTGAACATGTTGTTGGTAAGGATCAATCCCTGGAGAAGGACATCATGTATGATAAAGTGGAGGGTCAGCAAAATAAAGACCAAAACGAGATGGACAGACAGACAACAACAATTGGTTGAAACCTACCAACACTTGTGAGGATAATGTAAGACCAAACAGTATTTCTTTCTGTGGTACATAGGACAAGTAGGAGTGGAAGCCAACTCAATAACACTTGAGAAACAACAGCAACAATAATGAGTTAAATATATTTCTTATTTATAGAAACCTCTCTACATATTACTTGTTAGGCATTTATCATCTGTCTTGCTCTTGTTGTTTGGTGCCATCAAGTTATTTCCAACACGTAGTGACTATATGCAACAGAACAAAACACCACCCAGTCGTATGCCATCTGCACAAGTGTTATGTTTGAACCTATTGTTGTTGCCTCTATGACAATCCATCACATTTAGAGTCCTCCTATTTTTTTTTTTTGATCCTCAATTTTACCAATCATGATGTCCTTCTCCAGGTACTGATACATCCTGACAATATATGCAGTCATGCCATACTCCCTTCTAAGGAACTTTCAGGTTGTACTTCTTCAAAGCAGACTTGTTTGTTCTTCTGACAATCCATGGAATTTACTATTTCTCATCAACATAAAAATTCAAATGCAAAAGTTTCTGTGGTCTTCCTTATTCGTTGACCAATTTTCATATGCATCTAAGGCAATTGAAAATACCATGGCCTGGGTCAAGCACACTTAGTCCTCAGAGTGACATGTTTTCTCTTTAAAACTTTAATTAGAACTTTTGTAGCAGATTTTCCTAATATATCATTTGATTTCTTGACTGCTGGTACCGTAATTATTGATTCTGGATCAAGGGAAAATGAAGTCGAGAGATCAAATGACAGAATTTTGCAAGACCAATGACTTATTCATTGCAAACACCTTTTTTTTAACAATATAATGGCAAAGATACATGTGAATTTCACCTGAAGGATAACACATAATATCAAGAACCGATTATATTGAAGGAAAATGTTCAAACTTCAATAAAAGCATTGGCAAAAAACAAGGCTCCAGGAATTGATGGAATACAAATGGAAATGCTTCAAAATACTGATGTAGTACTTAAAACATTTTCTTATTCATCATGATGTTAAGATTTTTATTTTCTTTACACTGAGGTGGAATCCATACTGAGGGATGTAACTTTTATCTACCTCAGTAAGTATTTTAAGTTCTCTTTGCTTCCAGTAAGCAAAGTTGTTTCATGTGCATATTGCAGGTTGTTAATGAGTCTTCTGATACCAAATTTGGTAAGTAAATTGTGGTAAAAGTATATAATCTTGTTGTACAGTTTCCTGATTTTAAAACATTCAGTATTCCATTTTTCTATTTGAACAACTGCCTGCTGGTCTATGCATAGGTTCCTTATGAGCACATTTAAATGTTGTGGAATGCATTCTTTGCAATGCTATCCATAGTGTGTTATGATCCACATAGTCGAATGACTGCAGAGACATAAAACACAAGTAAATACTTTCTGGTATTCTCTGCTTTTAGCCAAGATGTATCTAACATCACCTATATGATGTCTTTGATTCCATGTCCTCTTCTGATTCTGGCTTGAATTTCTGGTAGCTCCTTGTCAGTGTACTACTACAACCATTTATAAATTATCTTCAGCTAAATATTACTTGCATATGATATTAATGATACTATTGCATGATTTTCATATTCTGTTGGACCAATTTTATTTTGATTATGTACAAATTTTGCTCTCTTCTAATCAGTTAACAAGTTAGCTGTCTTCCAATTTTCTTGGCATAGATGATTCAATGCCTCAAGCACTACATCATGTTGAGACATTTCAATTTATATCCCATTAATTCAAGAAGCCTTGCTTTTTCTCAGTGTTTTCAGGGCAACGGAGACTTCTTCCTCCAATATCATCTGTTCTTGATCATATGTGTTATGAAGTAGGTGGGGTGAGGTCCACATATATCATTGCCATTTATCTTGTTGAGAAAATGTATTTGCAATTAATGAGTCACTGTTATTGTTGTTGTTAAGTGCCATTGAGTCAATGCCTATTCATAGAGACCCTGAATAGTGTCTTCAAGGAACAACTTGTGAGTACATATAACTTTTCAGTGGGCACAGACTGGTAAGATCAGCATGAACAAGGAATCAGAGACAGAATCTTTGGTATGTTAATTAAGAAAATTTGAGAAATCCAATTTTTGGTACCATTGCATGTGAACAGGCAGCACTAATAAATAAAGGCATAAAGGTAAATTGTAGCTCACATTGTTCAGGTTTATAAATATAACTGTTACGATTATGTGATAGTTAAAATTTTGTGACAACTTGACTGGTCCAAGATTCTAAATGTTGGTTTGATAGTTGAGATAGTGTCACCCACTCATGATAAGATCTTACAATTTAATCACTTTTACACTGAGATGTGCTATAAGCAGTCAATCAATTTTGCAAGACCAGTGATTTATTCATTGTAACACCTTTTTAAAACAGCATAAAAGATGACTATACATATGGACCTCACCAGATGGAATACACAGAAATAAAGTTGACTAAATATGTGGGAAAAGACAGTAGAAAACTTCCATATCATAAGTGAAAATAAGGAAAGAGCATACAATGGAATAGACCATCAATTGTTCATATGCAAGTTCAGGTTGAGGAAAATTAAAACAACTTCATAAGAGCCAAAAATATTACCTTGAACATATTCCACTTGAATTTAGAGATCATCTGAAAGAACAGATTTGATGCACTTAGACACTAGTGACCTAAGACCACAAGAGCTGTGGATAACATCTAAAACATCTTACAGGAAGAAAGTAAAAGGTCATTAAAAAGACAGGAAAGAAAGAAAAGATGAAACTGGATGTCAGAAAGGAATCAGAAACTTGCTCTCTAGTATAGAGATGTTAAAGCAAATAAAAGAAATGAGAAGGTAAAAGAGTTGAAGAGAACATTTACAGGAAGACAGAGTCAAGTATTATTATGACATGTGCAAAGACCTGGAGTTAAAAAACCAAAAGGGAAGAATATAATCAGCATTTCTCAAACTTGAA
The DNA here is from genome assembly GCF_000296735.1 of Chrysochloris asiatica. Lineage (NCBI taxonomy): Eukaryota > Metazoa > Chordata > Mammalia > Afrosoricida > Chrysochloridae > Chrysochloris > Chrysochloris asiatica. The sequence goes on along the minus strand of NW_006408591.1, from coordinate 11,198,637 downwards.
GAATTTAAGAAAAAATTCTAGGCTTAAGATGAAATATTAAAGGATTCTATTGGTTAAAAAAAGAAAAAAAGGAGTCCTGGTGTAATGCTGTGGGTTAATGCGCTTTACTACAAAGTTGGTTTGAAATGTATGGTCAGTGGTTCAAGCTCACCAGCTCCTTCTCAGAAACCCTATACAAGGTCATTATGAGTCAGAACTGACTCAACTGCACTTAAAAACAACCACAACATTGGTAAAATACTGAATGATGAATGATGTTGTTGTTGTTGTTGTTGTCAGGTGCCATCGAGTCGGAACCGACTCATAGCGACCCCATGCACAGCAGAACGAAACAATGCTCGATCCTGGGCCAACCTCACCACCGCTGCCACCCCCGAGTCCATCAATGATGCCACCTGGCCGATCCATCTCTTTGGAGGTCTTCCTCTTTTTCTCTGACCCTCCACCCTACCCAGCATGACATCCTTCTCCAACGATTGTTTCCTCCGGACTACATGTCCAAAGTAGGAGAGACGAAGCTTAGCCATCCTGGCCTCCAAGGAGCACTCTGGCTGCACTTCTTCCAAAACAGATCTATTGGTTCTTTTGGCAGTCCATGGCACCCTCAGTATTCTCCTCCAACACCACAACTCAAAGGCATCAATTCTTCTACGATCCTCTTTATTCATCAAAAGAAGATGAAGGAATACACAGAGTTACTGTACCAAAAAGAAATGGTAGATATTCAACCATTTTAAGAGGTAGCGTATGATCAAGAGCCAATGGTATTGATGGAAGAAGTCCAAGGTAGACTGAAGCCATGGGCAAAGAATAAGGTTCTGGTGATTTATGGATTACATATTGAAAAATTTCAAGAAAATGATGCAGCCAGGGTCACTCATCTCTACTAAGAAATCTGAAAGACAGCTACTTGGCCTATTGATTGGAAGAGATCCATATTTATACCCATTCAAAGAGAGGGGACCCAATGGAATTCAGAAACCATCAGACAACATCATTACTGTCAAATGCAAGTAAATTTTTTGATAAAGGCTTTTCAAAAAATTCTGCAACATTACATTGACAGGGAAGTATCAGAGGTTTGAAGTGAATTCAGACAAGGACATGGAATAAGGGTTGTCACTGCTGATGGTATATGGGTCTTAACTGACAGCAGAGAATAATAAAAAAAGATGTTTACATATACTTTATTGACTGTGTGGATCATGGCAAGCTATTGATAACATTGCAAAAAAAAAAAAAAAAAGTAGAAGAATTGCTTTATTTGAGTTATGGTGTTGGAGAATAATATTAGAAGTTCTGCTGGACATAGGGTTCCTGTGAGTTGGAACTCACTGGTTGGAACCTAATAACAAGAATGATATCTGCTGTGAGCAGTCAATCAATTGAAAGAAAATTTCCATGGGGGAGTAGTCTTCTACCAATACAGTGGACACTTAAAAAAGCTTGCTGATTTCTGCTGGGTCTGAATCCATTATTTTGGACTTGAGCTAGTGGCCTGCCTTATTGTCTGCTGATTCTAGAAGTTGTCAAAAGTCTGCAGTCTTACCTACTGAGATTGACTGCCTGCTGATGACCTGCCAATCTTGGTTCATTAGCCTTGTAACTATGTGAGACAGAAGCCTCTAGCCTCACGTCTGACCAATGGATTTGGGGATAGGTTACTTCTAAAATGATATGTCCATTTCCCAGATATAATCTTCATCCCACTCTCTCTCTCATCCTCTCTCTCAGTATATATATGTCCATCAAAGACCACAGCCTTCAGTATGGATAAGAAAAAAAAAATCCTCACCACTGGACGAATAAGCAATATTCTTATCAATGGAGAAAAATTTGAATTTGTCAAGGACTTCATTTTTCTTGGATTAATCATCAACACTCATGAAGCAGTGATCAAGAAATCAAACGACGTATTGCATTAGGCAAATCTGCCACACAAGACCTTTTTAAAGTGTTGAAGAGCAAAGATGTCAGCTTGAGGGCTAAGGTGTTCTTGACTCAAGCCATGGTATTTTCAATAACCTCATATGCATGTGAAAGCTGGACAGTGAATAAGGAAGACCATAGAAGAAATGATGCTTTTGAGTTATGGTGTTGGAGAAGAGTCTTGAAAGTACCATGGGCTGCCAAAAGAACAAACAGATCTGTGTTGGAAGAAGTGCAGCCAGAGTACTCCTTGGAGGCCAGGATTGTTAAATTTTGTCTCTCATACTTCATACATATTTTCAGGAGGGACCAGTCACTGGAGAAGGATATCATGTTTGGTAAGGTGGAGGGTCAGAGAAAGAGGAAGACCCCCAGTGAGATGGATTGGCAAAGTTGCAGCATCAATTGGCGCAAGTTTGGCAACAATTGTGAGGTTAGCCCAGGACCGGGCAGTGTTTCATTCTGTTGTGCAAAGGGTCATTACAAGTTGGTACTGTCTCAATGGCACCTGACAACATTATATATATATATATATATATATATACATACATATTTGTGAAAGGTCGCTATGAATCCTGGAGTTCTGGTGTGAAGCTGTGGGTTAATGCGCAAGTGAAAAAATGGTTTGAACTGCAAGGTTGGTCAAACTCACCAGCTGCTCCTCGGAAACCCTATACAGGGTCTCTATGGGTCAGAACCAACTCAAGAGAAAGAGAGAGGCTATTGTTATTGTTAGGTTCTGTCTAGTTGCTACCAACTCGTAGCAAACTTATTCACAGCAGAATAAAACACTACCTAATCCTGCACCAGGCTCATAATTATTGTTCCACTGGAGCCCATTGGTGTTGCTGCTCTACTAATTCATTTCGGTGGAGTGTCTTTCTCTTTTTCACTCATCCTCCACTTTACCAAGCATGATGTTCTTCTACAGGGACTGGTCCCACCTGAGTATCTGAAATATGACAAACCATATCTGGCCATCCTGGCTTCTAAGGAGCATTCTAGTTGTATTTCTTCAAATACAGATTCGTTTATTCTTTTGAAAGCCCATGGTACTTTTAATATTCTCCTCCAATACCACAACTTAAAATCCATCAATTTTTCTATGGTCTTTTCTATTAATTGTCCAACTTTCACATGCATATATGAGGTTACTGAAAATATCATAGCTTGGGTCAGGTGCAACTTAATCCCCAAACTGACATCTTGGCTCTTGAACACTTTAAAGAGCCCAAAGCAATATGTCATTTGATTTCTTGACTGCTGCTTTCATGAATGTTAATGCTTGATATAAGCAAAATGAAGTCTTAGGTAACATTAATCCTTTCTCCACTAATCTTGATTTTATTTATTTTTGTTTTCTTTATGTTGAGATGCAATCCATAATGAAAGCTGTGCCTTTGATCTTCACCAGTATTTTAACTCCTCTTCGCTCCAGCAAGCAAGGTTCTATAATCTCCATATAATCTGCAAATGAGTCTTCCTTCAATCTTTATGCTACATTCTTCTTCATATAATCCAGCTACTCAAATTATTTGCTCAGCATACAGATTGAATAAGTATGGTGCACACCTTTCCTAATATAAACCATTCCATTGTCCCTTGCTTTCTTATAGAAACTACCTCTTGTTTTATGTACAGGTTACTCATGAGCTCAATTAAGTGTTCAGGAATACTCATACTTTGCAATGTTGTCTATAGCTTGCCATGATCACACAATTGAAAGTCTTTGCATAGTCAGTAAAGAACAGGTGAACATCTTTCTTGTATTCTCTGCTTTCAGTCAAGATCCATCTGATCTCAGCAATTCTATCCCTAATGCCACATCCTCTTCTGAATCAGGCTTGAACTTCTGGCAGTTCCCTGTGAATGTACTGCTGACGCCAGATTTGAATTATCTTTTCTTTTTTGTTTTAATGTTTTATTGTGAATTATGCGATAGTTTACATGGGAGAACATTAGCTTTACATTCATCCTATCATATATCATTTCATTGCCATGGTTACAATCCCTTCCATGCATGATCAACGAACCAAAGGGTATACCCTGCAAGCCTGTCCCCCACTCATCAGCACACAGCCCCTCTCCCTTTCTGGGTCTAGAGTCCCCAGCTGCTACATCTCTGTACGTCACCGTCTCTGTCTCCATCTCTGGTGTCACTGTTTCTCTGGGTAAGGTCTCGCCCTCTGCTCTTCTCCTGTGATGGTTCCAGGACCCTCCACTCCTGGACTACAAAGTCTATCCTTCCCCTCCTTTTGCTACAAAATGTCTACCTTTACATTTCCAACCCTCACAGTCAGTCCTGATAACAATTATTCACTATGGTACCACAGGAGAACTATCCCTATCTCCTTTCATCAGCCCCACTCAGACAGATTGGATACTACTCAGTGGGGATTCTACCTTCCTCCGCACCCTCTGGATCTAGGTTCCCTCTTGAAAGCTTGTAAGCCAGTCACTGCTTACCTTTGTAGCACCCGCATTTTGGGTAGCCAATGTCCAAGTTGCCCATCCCTGTCTACTCTGTGTATGGAGGTGGTGGGATTGAATTATCTTTTGAAAAATTTTATATACAAGGAACATTAATGATATTGTCCAATGGTTTCCACATTCTCTTGGGTAAACTCTTAGTAATGGTCACATATATGGATCTCTCCCAATAAGTTGGCCAGGTAAGTGTCTTCCAAATTTCTTGGGATAGTTTAATGAATGCCTCCATATTGCCTCAGTTTGTTGAAAGATTGCAATTTGTATTCCATCAGTTCCTACAGCCTTGTTCTTTGCCATTGCCTTCAAGACAACTTGGAATTCTTCCTTCAGTACCATTGGTTCTTAATCATGCTACCTCTTGAAACTCTTAAATATCAACTATTTCTTTTTGGTACAATGACTCAGTATTCCTTCAATTTTCTTTGGTTGCTTTCTGCATCATTCAATATTTTTTCCATAGAATTCTTCAATATTGCAAGACAAGGCTTGATTTTATTATTATTTTTTCTCTGTTCCCTTATCCTGAGAAATGCTAAGCATGTTCTTCCCTTTTGGTTTTGTAATTCCACATCTTTGTACATTTCATTATAATATTTGACTTAGTCTGCCCTTTGAAATTTTCTATTCAGTTTTTTACCTCCTCAATTCTTCCATTTGCTTTAGCATCTCTACACTGGATAGCAAGTTTGAGAGTCTTGCCTGACACCCATTTTGGTCTTTTTCTTCTTGTATTCTTAATGATCTTTCACTGTTTTTCTGAATGATGTTGTTGATGTCATCCCACAACTTTTCCGGTTTTAGGTCTTTATTGTCTAATGCATCAAATTTGTTCTTCAGATGATCTCTAAATTCAGTTGGAATATGTTCATGATCATATTTGGTCTCTTGGACTTCTTTTAATTTTCTTCAGCTTCAGCCAGTATTTTCATATGAACTTGGACATCTATTCCACAGCCTGCAGCTCATCTTGTTTTGCCTTATGTTATGGAGATTTTCCACCATCTCTTTCCACAGATGAAGGAAATTTGGTTTCTGTGTGTTGCATCTAGTGAGGTCCATGTGTATTGTTGTCTTTTATGTTATTTGAAAAAAAGGTATTTTCTGTAAACAATTAATTGGTTTTATTAAATCCAACCATGTGATCTCCAGCATCATTTCTATCACCAAGTCCATATTTTTCAATGACTGATCCTTCTTTTTGTTTCCAACATTTGCATTCTAATTGACAGTAATTATCAATACATCTTGATTGCATGTTTGATCTACTTCAGTCTGCAGAAGTTGGTATAAATATTCAATTTCATCATCACTGACTTTATTGCTTGGTGCGTAATTTGAATAATGTTTGTATTAACTGGTCTTCCTTATAGGCGTATGGATATTATCACAGAAAGCATTGTACTTTAAGATTGATCTTGAGATGTTCTTTTTGATGATGAATACAATGCCATTCTCTTCAATTTTTCATTCCTAGCATAGTAAATCACGTGATTGTCAAATTCAAAATGACAATACCAGTCAACTTCAGCTCATTAATGTATAGAATAGAGATGTTTATACATACTATTTCATTTTTGACAATTTTCAATTTTCCTGGACTCAAATGTTATACATTCCATGTTTCCGTTATTAGTGGATGTTTTCAGCTGCTTCTCCTCATTTTTAATTTTGCCACATCAACAAATGAATGTCCAGTAAACTTTAATCCATTCGTGCCATCAAAGTCAGTTCTAAATTGACGAGATAGCTCTTCTCCAATTCTATGTTGAGTCCCTTCCAACCTGAAGGACTTATTTTCTGACACTACATCTGACAATGTTCTAGTGCTCCTCATTTTATTTCAATATTCACTATTCTGATGTTATGTGACAGTGTTCACTGCTACTCTGAAGGTTTCCCATGACTAAACATTCAGAAACAGTCTTTCTCTCCTTTTTCCTAGTCTATCAGTCTGAAAGCTCAGCTGAAAACCTTCCAGCCTGGGTAACCCTACTGTTATTTACAATATCTGTGGTATAGCTTCCAGAATTACAGCAGTATGAAACTACTATAGTACAACAATCTAACAGATAAGTGTTGCATATATTTTATATATATATACATATATTTCAAGTATGACACTGTAGGCTAAGCACGCTACCACAAGGTCAGTTTGAACAGCAAGGTCGGTGGTTCAAATTCACCAGCTGCTCCATGGAAATCCTATACAAGATTTCTATGAGTTGGAACTGACTCAATGGCACTTAACAACAACATTATATATAAATCTATCCTTATCTGATTTTGCTTCTTCAGAGAACCCAGCCTAAAACAGATTATACTAGCTGGGATTTCTTTTCCCAAATAGGGTATAAGAGTTTTAGCATTCATTCCCACTGAAAGAAATGGATGAATCACAAAATTCTTGTTTTAAAAAACATTGTAGGCTTAAGATATCTTATCTCATAGGATTCTACTAAGGAATAGAGAAAGCAAGAAATTTTTTGGCCTTGTCATCTGGCATCATGACAGATTAAAATCTAGTGGAGAACTATACATACTGTTGGTTTTCCAAATAGCAAATTTGCTGAGTGCTGGAGTAATTCAAGGCATTTAGGCTGGCCATAAAGGGAGTGAATAAGGTGGACAGTGAATAAAGAAGATCATAGAAGAATTGATGCCTTGTGGTGTTGGAAGAGAATACTGAAAGTGCCATGGACTGCCAAAAGAACCAATAGATCTGTTTTGGAAGAAGTGCAACCAGAGTGCTCCTTGGAGGCCAGGATGACTAAGCTTCATCTCTCATACTTTGGACATATTGTCCAGAGGGAACAGTCACTGGAGAAGGATGTCATGCTGGGTAAGGTGGAGGGTCAGAGAAAAAGAGGAAGACCCCTAACGAGATGGATTGGCCAGGTGGCATCATTGATGGACTCAAGTGTGACAGCAGTAGTGAGGTTGGCCCAGGATCAGACATTGTTTCGTTCTGCTGTGCATGGGGTCGCTATGAGTTGGTTCTGACTCGATGACACCTGACAACAACAACAACAACATAAAGGGAAGGTGAATAAACTCCCATTCCCAGAGTGCTGTGGCATAAAAATCATTCTAAAGGATGGTTCTTGCAATATAGAGTTTGAATTACTCTCCTCCACTATATATATATATCCTATTTTGAATCTATGTGAAGTGCCCAGAAGAAAATGTTTCTGGTCAGAAGAAGCAGCAACATACCAGAATATTAACCAAACATATGGGGAAACTAATCTCAGAATTAGGAGAGTTCCAGAAGGTAGCCTTATGATACTTGGGTGAAAAAGTGGTACTATCAGGTGGATACTATAACAAACACATCTTTGGGCTTACTCTGAGACATCTGTGTACTCTTGCTAACTGAAGGTACATCTCAGGATCTACAAAGATAAATTTCTGTTTGAACTAGTGTGAACAGCCCTTCAAACTATTTGCTTAATAAAGAAAAAGTCTAATCATCTCTGGATAAAAGTAACATTTACTTTAGTGTCTATGCTGCTTTTTAAAACAATGTCTGAAATACGGTTTAGAGAAAAGTGTTAAGACTTGAGAAGGGTCAGATGCAACTGTCTAAAGAAATCAAGTGAAATAGCAGACAACAGATACAGACTCCCAATTTCTCCAATTATTGCTGATAAGAGGCAGACTTTAAGGTATCTATATAAAATTGTGGAAATAGCAAGAAAAGATAAACAAAATAAATATTAAGACATTATTAGTGGTTTTCATAGATTGCAAATTATAAAATATAAGAATAATGAACTTTAAGACAAAGTAATAATATATCCAAACTAAAGTATAAATAGAATAGAACAGTATAATTGTGTATTAATATGCTAGACTGCGAAGGCCAGCTTGGAAACCCTATACAGGATCACTATGAGTCAGAACCAACTACACGATACTTAAAACAACAGCAATTATGAACTTCGGAGTACTAGTGTGGCACTGCAGGATAATGCACTAAACTGTAAGGTCAATTTAAACCACAAAGCAAGTGGTTCAAATCCACCAGCTGCTCCTCAAAAACCCCATGCAGGGTCTCTATGGGTTGCAAGTGACTTGATGGCACTTAACAAAAATAACACTACCATAGAGACCTAGTATGTCACTTTAGGATCAGCACTGGACTGGGAACCACAAGGTCAGCAGTTCATAACCACCATCAGCTCCTTGGAAACACTATACATGTCTGCTATGAGTCAGAACTGACTCTAGGACTACTAAAATAATTCTTGAATGCAATGACATCTGTAAGAAACACAAACATTAAATATTAATCAAAGTTTTGGTTTTTGTTTTTCAAAATAATACCCTGATAATTTGATTATTAAATCATCTGACTCCATGGCACATAACAACAACAACAAACAAATGTTTAAGAGAAAGAAAGTACATGGTATTTTAATTATTATATGAACTGACTAGATGGCGCATAACAACAGTAATAACATTATGTACTAGAGATACTACAAGATAAGTACTGGACTGCTAGCCATAAAATCACTGGTTCAAACTCACCAGGCACTCTTCAGAATCCTTATTCCTATCACTATGGATCAGAAATGACTCAACAGCACTTAAAAATACTAATGTTATGTACTATAGGAGTGAGGTGGCTCTTGAGGCTAAGCACTGGACAGCAAACCACAGGTTAATGGTCAGCAACCATCAGCTACTCTGTGGGAGAAAGATGAGGCTTTCTGATCCCACAAACACTTACAGGCTCAGAAACCCTGTCAAGGGTCACTATGAGTCAGAACTGACTTGACAGTACATAACAGCAATAACAGTTAAATACTAAGGAGCCATGGTGGTGCGGTGGGATACGTATTCCTCTCTAACTGCGAGGTTGACAATTGAAACATACCAGTCCCTCCATGGGAGAAAGATGAGACCGCTCCTATAAAGATTTACAATGTGTGGCACTGTAAAGTCCTGGTGTGGCGCTGTACGATAAACATTGGACCGCAAGATTGATTTGATCCCTAGTGTCCATGTTTCAAACTCAAAAGCCACTCTTATAAATCCTAAATAGGGTCACTATGAGTTGAAACCAACTCAACAGCAGTTGACAACTATCCCTATGTAGGGTCACCATGAGTTTTAAATGACTCAATGACGGTGGGCTATTGTGTATTAGCAACTGTGTATACAGTAACCAAACCTACATTGTTGTTTTTGTTTGTTGTTGTTGTTAAGTGCCATCGAGTCGGTTCCGACCCATAGCGACCCTGTACAGGGTTTCCGAGGGTGTAAATCTTTACGGGAGT
>NW_006408591.1:11178535-11188083 GCF_000296735.1 Chrysochloris asiatica | reverse complement strand
AACAACATTATATATAAATCTATCCTTATCTGATTTTGCTTCTTCAGAGAACCCAGCCTAAAACAGATTATACTAGCTGGGATTTCTTTTCCCAATAAACTCCCTCTTGAAACCTTGTAAGCCAGTCACTCGTGCCTTTATCACCCTCTCATTTTAGGTCCCTATTGACCTTGTGTACAGAGGAGATAGCATTGATACTTGATGTGAAGACTCTTTCCCTCTGTGTTGGTATTTAGAGTTACTACCTCCATGAGTATAGGTCAGGTTCATCAAATTGTAGCAATTTACTCTTGTTTCCTTTATCAAAAGATTTTTTTTTTTTTTTTTCACTATCAAGCCATGGAGGCTAGGTCAAATGGGTACTATCTGCAAGTTTGGGTGTTCTTGTGCATCTCCCCTTACTTCATATCAACTGGATGCTTCACTCTCAGCTCTAGCCCTTTGTGGCTATGTCCTTGTCCATGGGCTCAGGTGTTTCCATGTCTCAACATACTTTGGACCAACCAGCCCTTCCTATTCTCTCTCTCATCTCCAGGTCAGCAGGAGTCTATGGAATGTGCTTGAACTCAGCCCATTTCTTCATTGATGCCTTTCCCCTCTTCCACTCACAAGTAGACCTACATGGTTCCCAGCAAGCTTACATGCCTTTCATGTGTTCCCTTTGAGTTTCAGTTTTAGAGGGGTGTTTGTCCTGAAGGAACTTAATTGCTTGCCTTGATGGCTTCCCGGCAAATAGCTTGCTTATTCATGTAGTAGCTAGTCATACTGACATTTAAAAATTTTTTTTGGGGAAAAGGGGTGATTCTTGATGAACTTTCTTTGAAGATGCATCGTCTATAGTGCTAGCCATTCCAGGCTGGTCTGCTTGTCCTTTCTAGTGGAAATGTCTCACCCCATAAGCTTCTGGATGGGACTCAGTATTCAACCTAAGGTCCTATACTCTGTAAAGGCTCTGCAAGAGGCCTATTTCACTTGGCAAGTTCTAGAAACACTTTTAGATATTCCAATCAGTTACAGGCTGAAGACAGGCTTTCAAGTTTTCTGTAATAATGTTTCCTGACATTCCTTTCTACCCCATTCAAGTGTCTATTTTACAATTGTAGGCAAGGAAATCCAATATTCACAAGACAGTCAAGCATCTTAGTGTTATTTCCCCTCTTCAAACTATGCCTAGATCCCTGTATCACAGAGCCCTATTATTCCAAGTTTGAGTATGCCTCACTATTTACCTCTGTCCCACGTAGCCCATGCAAACCTGTTTCAGTGTCCCCCTATCTACCTTGTTCTTCCACCTCTTCTCTCTTCTTGTATTGCCCTCCCCAACACCCAAACTATGATGAGTCTGCCCTTATTCTGTGCTCTACCTTCGCCTCCCTTCACCTCCCCCTAAGCTCCCCACCCCAACCCTGCCATTGTGGTTTACCTTATATTCCATTAACTTTTCCCTCCATTTAAGATACTCTATTTTATCCTGTAATCTACCTGACTTTCTCATTACCTGGCTCTCTGTTCCTTTATGTTTACCTTCTCTCACATTGTAATTGTTCTGATGATAGACTGAACTCCCAGATCCTCTGATTTTGTTTTTATAGTTTTATTCTGTTCTCAACTTTTCCATTTGTCTATTGAATTCTGGGTGATGCTGCCACATATGTCAATCTCTGGTTGTTGTCTGTTCTTCTTCTCAGTTCACAGCGCTCCCTTTAGGATGTTTTTCATCACAGGGTTGGCTTTGGAAAAATCCTTGAGCTTCTGTTTATCCTGGAATGTTTTGGTTACACCATCATGTCATATTTGATTGAGAGCTTTGCTGGGTAGAGGATTCTAGGTCAGCAGTATTTTTTCTTCCAGCATTTTATATATGCCTTCTTGTCTTCATGGTTTCTGCTGAGAGATCAAAGCTTAATCTGATTTGCTAGCCTTTGTTACACTTTTCTTTTCCCAAGCTGCTTTCAGGATTCTCCCCTTATCTTTGATTTTGGAGAGTGGGATTATTATACGTCTTGGTGATTTTCTTTCAAGGTCTATCCATCCTGGGGTTCATTGAGCTTCTCGAATTCTTATCTACTCACTTTTCAGGAATTTAGGGAAATTTTCTTCCAGCAGCTCTTCAACTATTCTTCTTGTTGTGGAATACCAATAATTCTTATTATTCCTCTTCACATTGTCCAACATGAATCTTAGATCATCTTCAGGTTTTTGTTTTTTTTTTAATTTTCTGCTTGTTCTTCTATCTTAGTTGTATTGAAAGGTTTATCTTCTAGTTCACTAGTTCTGGTTTCCATCTCTTCAATTCTACTCCTTTTCCCTTTCAGTGTATTATCCATTTCTGATATTCTATTATTAATTGTTTGGACCTCTTTCTGTAGGCTCTGCTTCCAATGCTGTATCTATCTTGGTTGTTTCTGTAGCACTTTTATGCCTTCTTTCTTATTTTTCTCAACTCCATTATAAACTGTTTTCATACATTTAATAATCATTTTTCTGAATTCCTTCTCAGGCATTTCCAAAGCCTGCCCTCCTTCCAGTGTGGAGTGTAGGTCTATCTCCTTAATCTTACTTCTTCTCCCTCTGTTTGTCTCATTTTCCCTTCTATGTCTGTTGGCTCTCCCTCCATCTCTCTGTTTTTCCTCCCTGCACATGGAGGAGATCCTTAAGTACTACTACAGAACAAAGAAGATACCTTGACAAATATGACCCACAGGTTATATAACAGTGTGACATCATTTTAATGTGGTGGTGTACATAGCAATGACTTAGCATTCCCTGGTTTCCCTTGGAACAACCAAGTTGTCCCTAGCTGGAAGGCAACCGTTCCTGATAAGCTATAGACACTCCCTGGCTATTCTCACCTTCTGACCCAACATTCCACCTCTTCAGGGATTCTGAACTTACAATATAAGCTACAAGACTGGAGTTGGATAACCAAAAGGAAAGAATACACTCAGCATTTCTTAAGCTGAGGGAACTGAAGAAAAAAAATCAAGCTTTGACTTACAATATTGAAGGATTCAATGGGCAAAATAATGAATGATGCAGAAATCATCAAAAGAATATGGAAGGAATATACAGAGTCACTGTACCAAAAATATTTTTTTGATGTTTAACCATTTCAAGCAATAGCATAGAATCAAGAGCCAATGATACTGAAGGAAGAATTCCAAGGTACATTGAAGGCATTGGCAAATATAAAGGCACCAGGAACTGATGGAATGCAAATTGAAATGTTTCCATAAACTGATGCAGTACTGGAGGCACTTATTTATCTATGCCAAGAGATTTGGAAGACAGCTACCTGGCCTACTGGCTGGAAGAGATCAATATTTGTGCCCATTCCAAAGTGAGGTGACCCAAAGGAATGTGGAAATCACCAGACAATATTATTAATACTGCATGCAATTGTAATTTTGCTATAGATAATTGAAAAACTTTTGCAACAATTCATTGACAGAGAAATGCCAGAGATTCAAGTAAGATTCAGAAGAGTACTTAAAATGAAGGATATAATTGCTGATGTCAGATGGATCTTGACTGAAAGCAGAGAATACCAAAAAGGTGTTGCATGAGCTTTATTGACTGTGCAAATATTTTTGACTATGTGGATTATGACAAACTCTGGACAACATTGTGGAGAATGAGTATTCCAGAATACTTAATTGTGCTCATGAGGAACCTGTACATAGACCAAGAGGCAGGTGTTTGAGCAGAACAAAGAAACCCCAACTAGCTTAAAATTAGGGAAGGTGTGTGTCTGAGATGTATTCTCTCTCCATAATTATTCAACCTGTATGCTGTGTGACTAATTCGTGGAGTTGGATTACATGAAGAAAAACATGGCATTAAGATTGGAGGAAGATGCATTAACAACCTATGATATGCATAAGACACAATCTTGCTTGTTGAAAGGGAAGAAGACTTAAAATACTTACTGATAAAGATCAAAGAGCACAGTTTCAGTATGGATTTCACCTCAAGGTAAAGAAAACAAAAATCCCCACAACTGGACCAATAAATAACATTCTTATAAATGGAGACAATTTTGAAGTTGTGAAAATTTTCTTGTTGTTTAGATTAACTATCAACACACATGGAAGCATCAGTCAAGAAATCAAATGATATATTGCATTAGGCAAATCTGCTGCCCAAGACCTTGTTAAGCTGTTGAAAAATAAAGACGTCAATTTGTAGACTAAAGTGTGCCTGACCCAAGCCATCGTATTTTAAGTAACCTCATATGCATGTGAAAGTTGGACAGTGAATAAAGAATACTATAGAATTTATTGATTCATTTGTGTTATGGTGTTGGAGGAGGCTATTAAGAGTGCTATGCACTGCAAAAAGAATAAATCAATCTGTGTTAGAAGAAGTACAGCTAGATTTCTCCTTGGAAACCAGGATGGTGACATTTCTTCTCTCATACTAGGACATATTATCAGGAGAGAACAGTCCCTGAAGAAGGATATCATATTTGTTAAAGTGGGGTACAGAAAACAGGAAGAGCCCCAAAAGATGTATTGGCGCAGTGATATCAGCAATGGGCTCAAACATTTGCTACATTTGTGAGATTGACTCAGAACCAGGCAGTGTTTCATTTTGTTGTGTGTAGTGTTGCTATGAGTCAGTACTGCTGTGAAGGCACCTAATAACAATAGGAACATGGGCAAAATATTGAATGATGCCAACAGCATTGAAAGAAAATGGAAGGAATACAAAGAGACACTATCACCAAAAGAGAGGTTTTATGTTCAACCATTTAAAGAGTTAGCATATAGTCAAGAACCAATGTTGCTGAAGGAAGAAGTTCAAGCTACACTGAAGACATTGATGAAAAACAAAGCTCCAGGAATTGATGGAATGCAGAGTGGTGTCTTTGATGAAGCACTGGAGGTGCTCACTCATCTATGCTAAGGAATTTGGAAGACAACTACCTGGCCAACTGATTTGAAGGGATCCATATTTGCACCCATTCCAATGAAGGGATATAGAAGTTATTGAACAATAACATTAATACCATTTGCAAATAAAATTTTGCTAAAGCTAGTTTTAAAACAGCTTCAACAGTACATCATCAGGGAACTTACAGAAACTCAAGCCTTATTTAGAAGAGGACAGAAACTAGGGATATTATTGCTGATATCAGATGGATCTTCGCTCAAAGCAGAGAATACCAGGAGGATGTTTACTTATACTTTTTGACTATACAAAGTCTTTAGACTGTGTGGATCATGATAAGCTATGGCTAGCATTGTGTAGGATGGATATTAAGGAACAATTGATTTTGCTCATGAGGAACCTGAACATAAGCCAAGAGGCAATAGTTCAAACAGAACAAAGGGTTACTAAATGGTTCAGAATCAGGAAAGATGTGCACCAGGGTTGTATTATTTCACCATACTTATTCTGTTTTATGTTGAATCAATAATCCAAGAACCTGTATTATTTTAAGAACATGACATCAGGATTGGAGGAAGACTCATTAACAACCTGTGATATACAGATGATAAAAACCTTCATTGCTGGAATTAAAAAGGACTTAAAATGCTTATTGTTTAAGATCAAAGATAAAGTCTTTAGAATGGATTACACCTCAATGTAAAGAAAATAGAAGTCTTCACACCTGGACCAGTAACATCATGATAAAAGGAAAAGAGAATGACCATAAAGACTTTATTTTGTTTGGATCCACAATCAGCATTCATGGGAAGGACAGTCAAGATATCAAAAAGACATATTACATTAGGTATATCTTCTGCACAATACTTCTTTAAAGCGTTCAAGAGAAAAGATGTCAGTTTGAGACTTAGGTGTGCCTGATCCAAGCTTTGGGATTGTCAATAACTTCATATGCATGTGAATGTTGGACAATGAATAAGGATAATATTAAAAGTGCTACGGACTGCCAGAAGAACAAACAAATCTGTTCTGAAAGAAGTACAGCTAGAATGCTTGTTAGAAACTAGAATGGTGAGACTTTGTACCCCATACTTCAGACATATTCTCACGAGGGACCAGTGCTGGAGAAGGACATCATGCTTGATTAAATAGAATTCCAACAAAAAGAGGAAGACCCTAACAAGATGGCACAATGGCAGCAGCAATGGGCTACTGCATAGCAACTGTTTTCAGTACTGCTAGGACCAGGTACTGTGCAGTTCTTCTGTGCATAGGGTTGATACGAATCAGAGTCAACTTGACAGCACCTAAAAAACATGATATCTGTGGGGAAAACAAAATGGAAGATCTTGATCTTATAAGCTAAACGAAATCCAGGAACTGCTTTTGGAACAGAACAACAATCAATAATTTATTTTGACACTCAGGTTTAAGCTGAAGAAAATTAAATCCCACATGAATTTAAAGATCATCTCAAGAATACTTTTGACACACTGAACATTAATGACTGAAGAACAGACAAGTTGTGGGATGACATCAAGTATATCATATAAGCATATAACAAAAGATCATTAAAAGTACAGGAAAGGAAGAAAAGACCAACATGGTTCTCAAAAGAGACTCTCAAACTTGCTCTTGAACATAGAAAAAGCTAAAGTGACTGGAAGAAATGATTAAGTAAAGGAGCAGAAAAAACTCAAAGGAAGTTCGAGAAGACAAAGTAAAATAGTATGACTGAATGTGTGAAGACCTGGAACTAGAGAACCAAAAGGGAAGGACACACTCAACATTTCTCAATGGGGAAAAAAAAAATAGCTGAATGAAAAAAATTCTAGCCTTGATTTGCATATTGAATTATTCTATGGGAAAAATATTGAATGAAGTATCAAAAGAAGATGAAGGGAATACACAAAGTCACTGTACAAAATATAATTGTAGTTGTTGTTTTTGTTATGTGCCATGCAGTCGGTTCCGACTCATAGTGACCTTGTACAGGGTTTCTGAGGCTGTAAATCTTTACTGGAGCAGAAAACCTCATCTTTCTCCGGCAGAACAGCTGGTAGCTTCAAACTGCAAATATAATTGGCTGATGTTTAATTATTCCAAGACGTAACATATGATCAAGAACTGATGATACTGAAAGGAGGGCAAGCTGCACTGAAGGCATTGTTGAAAAGCAGGGCTCCAGGAATTAACAAAAAAGTTTAAATCTGTAATCCTTGCCCATAACTCTAAATAACTTGGTTTTCTGGAGAGGATGAGTCTTTTCATTTCCTGGAAAATGTACAGAATTTCCTATTAAACCTTAAGCCATTAGACTTCTGACCATCTAGAGTCTTGCCTGATATCATCATTAAGAAAGAGGGGAATTTCTTATCTTTCCCTGTAGGGTATATGCAGTCTAACACTTAAAGTTGTTGAGGCTTGATATTGGTTGCACTAATGGATCCTGTTATAGCTTAATTGATGGACTTCCAAGAACAAATCACAACTCATCTGTTAATTTGTCATACTCTGGTGATTTGCATTTTGCTATGATGCTGGAAGCTATGCTACTGGTATTTCAAATAACTGTCACATTTGTTGCAAAGATTTTAGTGGACCTTCTAGACTAAGACAAACTAGAAAGAAATATCAGGCAATCTACTTCTAAGAAAACAAAACTAAACTAAACTGAAAAAGGCAATCAAAACCTTATGAATAGCAAAAGATCATTGTCTGTTATAATTGCAGGAAAGGATCTGTTCCTAATAGGAAACATTCAAAATACTTTACAAGAAGAGGTGCCTCTTCAAAACTACAGTCAACCTTAATGATGCAGATGGAATAAAGTTTTTAGGATCTTCATTTACTGATGTGGCATGACTAAAATAACAATAAACTGCTATAAATATCCATTTATAATGAGAACAATGAATGTCCAAAGCATGAATCTAGGAAAATTGGAAGCTGTCAAAACTGTAACTGAACACATAAAGATCTATATACTAGGCATCAGGAAGCTTAAATAGGCTGTTATTGGCCATTTTGATTTGCACATATTGTCTACAATGCAAGAAATGACAAATTGAAATGGAATGGCCTCATATCAATCATCAAAAAGAACACTTCTGAAATGCAACACAGTCAGTGATAGGATAATATACATATGACTACAAGGAAGACCATTTAGTATGAGTACTGTTCAAATTTATGCACCAAGCTTTCAGGCAGAAGATAAAGAATATGAAAAGTTTACAAACTTCTACCATCTTAAATCAATAAAACAATTATAAATTACAGTGATAATTGGTGGTTATATGAATATAAAAGTTGGAAACAAAAAACAATTAATATTTAGAAAATATGGACTTGGTGATAGAAACAATGCCAGAGAATGCCTGATCAAATTTTGTAAGACCAATTATTTATTCATTGCAAATCCTTTTTTTTTTTTTTTTTTTCAGCATCATAAATTGTGACTATGTACATGGATTTCATAGATTTTTCTTTTATCTTTCCTTTTATTTTGTGGGAAACTAAGATGTTGTAAAGGAAAGAGGAGAGTAATATTGGAAAGACACTTGGAAACTCAATATAACTTAAAGCCTTAAAAGTATTTTGTGAAATATACTTTGAGAAATATTTGGCCAAATCAAAAATGCTTTACCCATTTTGGCATACTTTATACAATATGTCAGTAATCCTATTGGGTACCCACCCCCCCTTCAAAAAAATTCTGATTTTGACTAGAATTTATTAATTCTGCCTCCAGGACATGATCCCAAATCCTTATCACCTCTTTCCTGTGTTACTGACATTCTTGTCTTCCTGGTCTTCTTTCTTATTATATAAGCAGAGGCTGCTGTGAACGTTCCATAGGTCAAACCAAATCTCCTTATCCTTCTACTCTTTCCTCTAAGTGCTTCCCATTTCACTGAATAACTCTATGATCTCACCTCCAGTAACCACACCCCACTGTGACTACATACTCCAACATACTCTACCTGAAACCCACTTCCTCTGAAGTCCCTCATGGCTTCCTCTTTACTATATATAGGTTATACATCAATGCAGCTTATCAGCGCATACTTGCAGATCAGTTAATTATTTATTGTGGCTTTGCTAGCCAAATTTCTCCATTTTCTGATGTATTGTAAATCTTTTCTTAGCTTTTATACCTGTGATATGGACTCATTTTGAAATGAGTTGCTAAGGAGTAAATATTAAGGTAGGAGTCCTTGTATGGGGCTGTAGGATAATGTGTTAGACTGCAAGTTCAGTGTTTCAAACCTACCAGCCAAACTTCATAAACCTTATACAGGGCCACTATGAGTTGGAACCAACTTGACAGCACTTAACAACAACAGCAACAACAAGGAATCACTGTGATTCAGAAGTGACTAGACGTTACTTAATAATTAACTACTAAGAACACTTAATTGTACTTCTGAGGAATCTGTACCTGGAACAAGAAGCAGTTGTTCGAACAGAGCATGGGAACACTAAATGTTTTAAAATTGGGAAAGTTGTGCGACAATGTTGTGTTCTTTCACCATACTTATTCAACCTGTATGCTGAGCAAATAATACGAGAAGCTGGGTTCTATGAAGAAAAATGTGGCATCAGGATTGAAGGAAGACTCATTAACAAACTGTGATATGCAGATGATACAA
>NW_006408591.1:11160754-11177844 GCF_000296735.1 Chrysochloris asiatica | reverse complement strand
AACGGTAGTGAGGTTGGCCCAGGATCGGACATTGTTTCATTCTGCTGTGCATGGGGTCGTTATGAGTTGGTTCCGACTCGATGGCACCTGACAACAACAACAACAAAACAGTAAAGATTACAGGGGGACTGGTGTGGTGCTGTGAGTCAATAGGGTGGACTGCAAAGTTGATTTTAACTGCAAGGTTGTTGGTTCAAACTCACCAGCCATTCTTCAGAACCCCTATACAGGGTTGCTTTGGTTCAGAACCAAATCAATGACACTTAACAACAACAACAACAAATATTAAGGATGCCCCCACCTTACTGGAGTTCCAGTGTGTTGCTATAAGCACTACATCCCAAGGTGGGTTTGAACAGCAAAGATGGCATTTCAAGTTCACCAATCGCTCCTAAGAAATACTATACAGGGTTGCTTTGGGTCAGAACTGAGTCAACGGCATTTTAACAACAACAACAACCTTGCTGGAGGGAGCGATTCAAGTTACAACTCTTAGTTTCCCTTGGGGCTATGGTCTGACTCCAATTTATAAGACTGCTTTGGACAAGCTCTCTCTCTAGCTCTGGATGCTGCATCTGGCTCATTATGTCTGACATTCAGTCCATAAGACTTTTGGCCAATTACCTGACCTGACCTGACCTGATTCATCAGCTCCTGCAGCCTCCTTCATCAACAGCTTGTTGTCTGACGTGCTGATTTGAGTTCCTCAGCTTCTGAGACTAAGTGGATGAGACTATTCCTCCAGATTGATATCTGAGCTACAGATTTGAGATTTGCCAGTGAATCATTACCTTTCATGGTAGTATTTTGTGAGATGCTGCAGCACATTGCAGAACCCTGGGACTTGAAGGAAGGGAACAGAGTTGATTGATATCAAGGACTATGGAGAGGTATAACATGTTGGAATGTTGAACAGCTGGAATATCTGTTACCTCCAACTCATAGGAACTGGTGTTGTGTTAATCTCTCTAAAATAATTTATTCATGCAATATTCCCCATCCAATTGCATTCCAAAAAAAATAACAGCCTATACAATTTTGACCAAAACCCAATGGTTGTTGTTTTTAGGTAACATCAAATTGATTTTGACACATCATGACCTCATGTACAACAGAACAAAACATTGTGCAGTCCTATACCATCTTCATAATCGTTATGAAGTCTGAGCTCATTGTTGTTGCCATTGTGCCAATCCATTGCTTTGGGGAGTCTTTCTCTTTTTCACTGAGCCTGCACTTTACCATGCATGATGTCCTTCTCCAGAGAATGGTTCCTCCTGACAATATGCCTAAAGTTTGAGAGATGAAGTTGGTATAGATGACTTATTTTATTTTTATTGTTTAAGTTTTTATTGTGAATTATGTGATATTTTACATGAGAGAATATTAGCTTTACATTCAGCCTATTGTATTTTGTTTCATTGCAATGATTACAACCCTCTCCATTCATCATCAAACAGCCAAAGAGTATACCCTGCAAGCCTGCCCCCCGCCCAGTCATCAGTACACAGCCCCTCTCCCTCCCTGAGTCCAGAGTCCACAGTCACTCCATTTCTCCATGTCACCATCTCTGACTTCGCTGTTTCTCTGGGTGGGGTCCTGTACTCAGCTACTCTCCCTTGATGGTCCCCAGGACCTCCTCTCCTGCAAAGTCAGCCACTCCCCTCATTTTGTTACAAAACATCTATCTTTTTTAAAACATTTTCAACCTTCACAGTCAGTCCTGACAGCAATTATTTACTATTGTACCACAAGAGTCTTATCCCATTTCCTTTCAGCCCTGTCCAAGCAGATTGGAAAACACTCAGTGGAGATTCTACCTTCCCCCTCACCCTCAGGAACTAGGCTCCCTCTTGAAAGCTTGTAAAACAGTCACTTCTTGCCTTTGTACCCCTCTGCCCCAGCCTTTTGTGGAGCCAATGTCTAAATTGCCAATCTCTGCCAACCCTATGTACCGAGGGGGTGGGAATGATCCTTGTTGTAAAGATTTTTTCCCCTCTTTTGAGCTAATACATCCATAAGTATAGGTCAAGGTCATCAAATTGCAACAGATTACTCTTCTTCTTTTTTTTTTTTTTGTCTCTCTCTCTCTTTTCTTCTTTCTTCTAGATGTCTTCCTGACCAAAGTTAAAATGGAGTCTGAACAAGACAAGGAAGTGAGAAAGAAAATGTTCTTAGTAATGTCATCCTAGAAAAAGTTATAAATTATCAAGACTGCAGGAACCTGGTTGAAGGAACCCAGGGATAACAGTCTATGATAAAGAAATACATTGCTTCTTTGTTTTTGTGAAATGTTACTTTTATGTTATGAAAAGATTCATTAATTTTCTAACTGTAACTTACCCTATATAGAGATTTTTGTGTCTAGCAAGGCAGCTTTGGGAAGCTATTCGCATTGTCTTATAAATTATTTGCTTTTTGCTAGTAAAGGATGTTGTTTGATCTCACCCCATCTCTGTGATTAACTACAGTGACAGGCAGTAAGCCCTTGTTTGCTTGGCAAAAAAGTCTCACCATCCTGACTTACAAGGACCATTCTGGCAGTACTTCTTCCAACACAGATTTGTTTGTTCTTCTAGCAGTCCATGGTACTGAATGGTAGTGAAGGAGAAGTCCTTTATGGTTAGTTGTGATGTCATACTCTGAGAGCCTCAGAGACTAACTGTAAGCTTTCCTATCTAGAATAGTCCCCTCCCTGTTTTCTTAGAAAGGTGATCGAACAGAATATGGATATTATTGAACAATTGTTGTTGTTGTTGTTAAGTGCCGTCGAGTCAGTTCCGACCCATAGCGACCCTGTACAGGGTTTCCGAGGGTGTAAATCTTTACGGGAGTAGAAAGCCTCATCTTTCTCCCGTGGAGCAGCTGGTAGTTTCGAACCGCTAACCTTAAGGTTCGCAGCCCGATTCGTAACCACTACGCTACCAGAGCTCCTGTTGTAACCACTACGCTACCAGAGCTCCTATTGAATAATATCACTAATTAATTTGTTCAAGAGCAAAGATGTCAGTTTGAGGACTAAGGTGCATCTGAACCAAGCCATGGTATTTTCAATCATCTCATATGCATGGAGTCCTAGCATAATGTTGTAGAATAAGCACTGTTTCTAACCAGAAGGTCAGTGGCTCAAACCTACCAGCTGCTCCTTGGAAACCCTACATAGGGTCATTATGGGTCAGAACTGATACCACAGCACAAAAGAACAACAACATACATATGTGACATTTGGAAAATGAATAGAAAGATCATAGAAGATTCAATGAATTTGAAATACAGTGTTGGAAAAGAATACTGAAAGTACCATGAAATTCCAGAAGAAGTGCAGCCACAATGCTCTTTGGAAGTGAGAATGGTGAACATTCATCTCTTGTACTTTGGATGTATTATCAGGAGGGACCAGTTCCTGGATAAGGACAACATGCCTGAAAGAGTGGAGGGTCAGCAACAAAGAAGAAAACCCCAAACATAACAATTGTGAGGATGGTCCAGTACAAGACATTCTGTTGTGCGTAGAGTTGCTATCAGTCAGAACTGACTTAATTGCACCTAACAACAGCAATCATGTCACTAATATCAAACCAAGTAAAAATTTCCTGAATATCATTCAAATCTGTAGTAGTACATTGGCATAATAATAATTGCAATAATGGTGCAGAAACAGTCATATTCTTAATCTTAAAGTGCATAAATATTATTTGCTGTTGTTGTATAAGTGTCATCGAGTCAATTATGACCCATAGAGACTCTGTACAGGGTTTCTAAGGAGCAGCTGGTGAGCTTGAACCACTGATCTTGCAGTTCAAATGACTTTGCAGTCTGGCACATTAGCCCACAATGTCGCAATATTATAGACTAATAAGTTTTCAACAGGAGTAAACATAAGACAGCAAAATAGAGAGTCAGTGAGAAAAAGGAAGAACCCCAATGAGATGGATTGGCACAGTGGTACTAGCAATGGCTCAAGCGTGGCAAGGATTTTGAAATTAGCAAGGGAGTGGACAGGGTTTCATTCTGTCGTGCATAGGGTCAGTATGAGTTGGTACCAATTAAACAGCACCTTATAACAATATAAGACAAAACAAACACAGATCATCTGGCTGAGGGAAATTATTGATATGACCCCATGATGAAAATTTAAAGTTCTGTTTCCATGAGGTGACCTTTTATAGGGTACAGAGAACAAAGAAGTCTAGTCCACAACCAGGACTGATGGGAACAATATGTTACATATGCATAGCTTGCCTAAGAAAACAGGGAGGGGACTATTCTAGATAGGAAAGCTTACAAATGGTCTCTGAGGCTCTCAGAGTATGACAGCACAACTAACCATAAAGGACATGCCTAAAAAAGTTTCTGCTGGGGAGTTTCTTGTCTTCCTGTGCTTGCTGGACCCAAACCCGCTTTCAAATATACTCTGTGTCTGACTCTGGTATTCAACCGTCAGAGGTGCAAGAGATACTCAAGAAAAATCAGCATCTAGGCACAAGACAAAATCAGCATCTAGGCACAAGACACAATTAAGCACTGTCTGGATGGAGTCATTTCACAAGGTGGAAAAGTCTTCAGATTTTATCCTGTAAAACACAAGAAAGGAATATTTCTTCTAGTGTTTTTAATTTGTAGGAGCAAGAAAGTTTTTAAACATAATAAAGTTGATTACCTGTTACTGTGAGTCTTTGCCAACACATGTACATGTGTTTTAAGAGTAGATGAAAAATTTAAAACATTAAACATGTAATAAAAATGGACTTGATAGAAAACTTAGATGTCAAATCAAGTAACGATAAAGTCCTTTCATAACAAATATATGCTATTCAAAATGATTCTACAGTGATACAATTTTATTAAAATGAATATATTGCCAAAATTCATACAGCTATTCCCTCTGACCTAAAGGTTAAATAAAATTGATGTTCATTTTCTCTCTTTGATAAATTAACAAGTGAAAAAGAAGCAAGAAATAGACCTCAGGCTGATTCCTCGTTTCTTTTAAGCTTCAGTACTTTATCTGACCTAAGTAAATTTATTTTATTTTTCCTAATAATCACTTGATCCCTGATCTGCCCTAATTAACGGGAGGGGGTTGGCATTAGATTTTTCTCTCTCTTTAGGCTTTCTCTTTCCTAATTGTCCATATATCCTAGGAAATTACTTCAAAAGGGGAGCGGGTTACTTCTGCTTTGAAATTAGAAGAGTAGAATAAGAAAAAAATTTAATCATTTCCCTACTGACACAGACCCTGAAGGGAATCCAATTTGTAGTTAAGTTTGCTACAAATTTTGAAACTCTTGGGTTATGCTCAGGTCACCAAACCATTTTCACCACCATAGATTATTTTCATTCAAGTGTCTTTTTTCCCTTTTCTGCAATGGATCCTTGGTGATGTCAGATAACTCTGATGCAGACAAGTCTATCTAATTGGGAATTTTATTCTTTTTCTTACAAAACGCCTACTGGGTTTCTCATGCAAACTGAGGTATCTCTTCTCGGGAAATAAGTATTTTTCATCAAGAGTCTTTATTTAGTGTCAGCCTATCACAAAAGATTCTGCCACACCTAATTCCAAGACCATAGGAGTTTGCTCATACTACATTTTACTTTAAAGTTCAGAATTTATATACTTTAATGAGGGAGATGGATTAAAACAGTTTTTTCAAACAGTGACTCACATAACACCAGTAGAATTGCCTGAAGTGCTTATTTGAAAAGTACATTCTTGGGTCTCACCTTAGATTCACTGAATTACAAATTTTTGAGGTAAGCCCTAGGGCATCTTCATTCTTAACAAGCGCCTTATATAATTCTTAAGTTCTAGAATTGAGAATCATTAGATCAGATGATTTGTAGAACTCTTTATAGACAACTCTGATATGAGACAGATGCAATATATAGTTGGTGTATTTACCCTCACTTTCCATTGACAAAAGACCTTTGGTGTCATGTTGAGTTAAACATTGTGATACTAACTCAAACGTTGGCAGTTTGTACCAACCAGATGCTCTGCTAGAGAAAGATAAGTCAGTCTGCTTCGTAAAGATCAAGTCTCAGAAATCCTATGGTACAGTTCTTCTCTGTCCTGTATGATTTGTGATCAACTTGACTGTAGTGGTCTTTGATTAGTAGACAGTTTTTCATCAAATAGAAAAGAGCATTATTCTGTGAATGTTCGTGTTTGCTGGTAGCCAAACCAGTTACCATGGAATCAACTATGATTCATGACAGACTATGTATGTTAGAATTGAAATATGTTCCATAGAATTTTCAGTAGCCAAATTTTTGGAAATAGATCACCAGGCCTTTCTTCTCAGAAGACTCTGGGTAGACTAGTATCACCAGCCTTTCATTTAGCAATCCAGTGCATTAACCATTGCTACATTCAGCTACAGCTTGTGGTGGGGGTGGTGGAGGTAGATTTTCCTGGAGCATTCTGTCAATATGGTAAGTCTACAAACTTTTTTTTTTTTTTTAATCCTGGGATCATTCTTCCCCATAACTTACCTGCCAGTAAAGTTTTGATGAAAGTGACTTAAAATTGTTAGCATGCTTTCTTATACTGTCAATCAATCAAAAAATTCTGTCATACTTCTCTAATCTTCTAAACAAATTTGCTGTTAATTTGTGGCAACAGTAGTGAGATTGGCCCAGGATTGGGCAGTTTTTCATTCTGCTGTGTATAAGGTTGCTATGGGTCAGTACCGACTCAAAGGCACCTAACAAACAACAACAATAACAGTGTGCCTTCTAGTTGGTTCTGACTGATAACAATCCGATGTACAACAGAACAAAACAATGCCCAGGCTTGCACCATTGTCACAATCTTTGTTACAAATGAGCCCATTGCTACTATCTCTGTGCCAGGCCATTTCATTGGGAGTTGAACTCTTTTTGCTGATCCTCCATGTTATGAAGCATAATGTCTTTCTCCAGGGACTTGTCCATCCTGATAATAAGCCCAAAGTTTGAGAGATGAAGGCTCACCATCCTGGCTTATAAGAAGCAATCCAGCTGCACCTCTTCTAACACAGGTTTGCTTGTTCTTCTGACAGGCCATGGTACTTTCAATATTCTTCTCCAAAAAACATAATTCAAATGCATCTATTCTGAAATCTTCATAATTCATTGTACACTTGTGATTTTTTTTTTTTTCTTTGCGTTGATGTGCAATTCATAATGAAGTTTGTGGTCTTTGGTCTTCATCAGTAAGTATTTTAAGTCTTCTTCACATTAAGGAAGTATCTGCATATTTCAGGTTGTTAAATAGTCTTCCAATCTTGATACCATGCTCTTCTTTAAATAATCCAGTTTCTCAGATTATTTGCTCAACATACAGATTGAATAAGTATGGTAGAAGAATAAACCCTGGCACACACCATTCTTGATTTTAAACTCTTGCCTCCTTGTCTATGTACAGGTTTCTCATGAGCACAATCAATTTATAGGAACCCCATACACACAATCAAGTATTCTGGAATACCCATTTATTGAAATTTTATACATAGTTTGTCATGATTCACATAGTCAAAAACCTCTTGCATAATCAATGAAGTGTAAGTAAATACGTTTCTGGTATTCTCTTCTTTCCGCTAAGATCCATCTGACATCAACAATAATAACTGTCATTCCATGTCCTTGTCTGAATCTGCCTTGAACCTCTGGCAGTTTCCTTTCTGTCAATGTATTGTTACAGATGTTTTATAATTATCTTAAGCAAAATTCTACTTCTATGTAATATCAATGATAGTGTTCATGGTTTCAGCATTCAGTTGGGTCATCCCTTTGGAATGGGCACAAACTTGAATCTCTACCAATCAGTAGGCCAGGTAGCTGTCTTCAGATTTCTTGGTATAGGTGAGTGAGCACCTCCATTGATGTATCTGTTTGTTGAAATATTTTGATTTGCTTTCCATCAATTTCTAGAACCTTGGTATTTACCAATGCCTTCAGTGTACCTTGGTTCTTTTCCTTTGGTATCATTGGCTCTTGATCATAAGCTATTTCCTAAAATGGTTGAA
Source organism: Chrysochloris asiatica (assembly GCF_000296735.1). Taxonomy (NCBI): domain Eukaryota; kingdom Metazoa; phylum Chordata; class Mammalia; order Afrosoricida; family Chrysochloridae; genus Chrysochloris; species Chrysochloris asiatica. The sequence continues at coordinate 11,169,832 of NW_006408591.1, read as the reverse complement.
CATCAACTATTTCTTTTTGGTCAGTGGCTTTATGTGTTTCTTCTATCTTCTTTCGATGCTTTCTGCATCATTCAATATTTTATCCATATAATACTTCAGTATTGTAAGTTGAAACATGCCTTTCTTATTAAATTCTCTCAGCTTGAGAAATGTTGACAGTGATCATTCCTTTTGGATGTCTAACTCCAGGTCTTTGCACATTTCGTTAAAATTTTTTGCTTTGCTTTTCCAGGTGCCCTTTGTAATTTTCTATTCAGTTCTTTTATCTCTTCATTTCTTCCGTTTGCTTTAGCCTCTTTTTGTTGGAGAACAAGGCTTCAGATTATTTTCTGAAATCCATTTTGGTCTTTTTCTTCTGTCTTGTCTTAATAACCTTTGCATTCTTCCTGTATGATACCCTGTATGTCATCCTACAACTCTTCTGGTCTTCAAACTTAAGTGTCTTATGCATCACCTTTATTCTTCAGATGATCATATGTTCAAGGTCATATTCTGGCTCTTTTGCACTTGTTTTAACTTTGTTTAGTTTTAGCGTGAACCTACTTACATAAGTAATTGATTGTTCCACAGTCTACCACTAGCCATGTTTTGGCTGATGATATGAATGAAGCTTTTCTACCATCTCTTTCCACGCTTGTGGTCAAATTGGTCTCTGTGCATTACATCTGATTAGGTCCACATTTATTTCATGTTGTTTAAAAAGGATATTTGCAATGAAGCAGTCATTGGTCTTGCAGAATTCTATCATGCAATCTCAAGCATCATTTCTGTTACCAAGACCATACTTGCCAACTCCTCCTCCTTAATCTTTGTGTTTAACCATTGCATTCTAACAGCCAGTAATTATCAATACATCTTGATTGCATGCATGATCAATTTCAGACTGAAAAAGTCAGTAGAATTCTTAAATTTCATCACACTGACTTCAGTGGTTGGTGTGTAATTTTGAATAATACTGGTATTAATTGGTCTTCCTTGTAGGAATGTGGGTATTATCCTATCACAGACAGCTTTTCACTTCAAGACAGATCTTGAACTGTTCTTTGTTATTCCCTGCATAGTAAACAATGTGATTGTCAGATTCAAAATGGCCACTACCAGTTCATTTCAGCTCACTAATACCTAAAATATTGATGTTTATGTGTTTCATTTTATTTTAGACAATTTTCAGTTTTTCACACTTTTTACATTTCCTGTCGTGATTAATAATCAATATATATCACTGTTTCTCTCATTTTGAATTGTGCTCCATCAGCAAATGAGGTCTCAAAGGCTTTTTTCTATTTATGTCTCCATGGTTAACTCTATTTTGACGATGTAGCTCTTCCCTAGTTATATTTTGAGTGCCTTCCAACCCGAAAGGCTCAGCTTCCTTGCACTATATCTGACAATATTCTAGTGATTTTCATCATGTGTCAATATTATATATTCTGCTGCTGTGTGACAGTGTTCCACTTCTATTTATAAGATTTTCAGTGACTGAATATTCACAAGTAGTTTGCCTCTCCTTCTTCCTAGTCTGTCTTATTCTGGAATATCACCTGAAAGCTGTCTACCATGGGTGACCCTGCTGGTATTTAAAATACTGTTTACAAAGCTTCCAGAATCAAAGCAACACCACATACCACACACTGACAGATGAGTGGCGACCAGTTTATTTACCATTAAGTCAGTTCTGATTCATGACGATCTGATGTGTTATAGAAAAGAATTTAAATCTTTTCCAAGGCCATGAAACTTTGAAAGCAGAGTGTCAGCCTTCTTTTTTTTTTCCTTTCAGAGTTATATTTGGATGGAAATGAAAAGCCAACTAATTTGGTTCTTACTGATTTACTTCAACTTACCACCTAAAACATGTATAGGGTATACTTCACAGGGTTGTTCAGGGATTAGGAGAGAGAAGACGTCAAAGAAAATAATTATTCTCATGTGTTTGTGAGGAGTAAGGAACTTTTGCTCCAATGTACATGAAAGTAGGGTGTAGGGATGGGGTGAAGCAGGTATTGGAGCAAACATTATTTCTAGTCTATCAACTCTTTCACTTGTTTCTTCCACTGGAATCTGTGTTAAGGCAATCAAGAATTAGTATTATTTAAATATAATAAATAAAAGGAAGGAAATTAGAAAGTTATTAATTACTTCATCCTAATATAACTAAAAGGAGCTCTTGTAGCATAGTGGTTACAAATCAGGCTGCAAACAGCAAGGTCAGCAGTTTGAAACTACCAGCTGTTCTGTGGGAGAGACTTGAGGTGTTCTGCTCCTGTAAAGATGTACAGCCTCGGAAACCCTGTTCAGGGTCACTATGAGTCGGAACCGATTCGATGGCACTTAACAACAACAATATAACTAAGAAATAGAAATGGAGTTCTCCCCTTTCTCATATGGAAAAATCAAACAGGTGGTTGTTGAGAGGCCTGGATGACATCATTATTGCTTCTCAGATAAATGCCTAAGTGGTTGCCACATTAATGTGTCACTAGATAACAATGTCTGGATTCAAAGGAAAGATCAATATGAAGAAAAGATATTTTACATCTCTATTTTTCTTTTTAGAAATACTATCAACTCATATGATATGAATTAAGGTCAAATAATTCATAGAGATTTCTCTATCAACATTCAGAACATTAATAAATATTTTGTGGTCATTTGTCTTTAGCACATTTGTCAGACAACCAATCCTGAAGCTGTAATTTCAGAAACTATGTGAATCTTGGGAATTGGGTCCAGATCAACTCACTGAACTTTTATCTTCAATGGAAATTTAATATTAATCAAGTATTGTTAGAAAATATGTCATGTTCTATTGTGGTGAGAGTGAGAAAATTAATACATCTGTTTGATTTGAGAATTTTCCTTTAATTTCATACCTTCATTGTTAAAGTCCTTTTAAAGAAGAATGATCTTTGAGAAGCTTACAAAGTGTATGATTCATTTAATTTGAGAAGATTTTGAGGATGGAAATATTAGAAATTATACATATTCCACCATTCTCATATTAACACAGGTGGGTAGACTTCTCTCAAGTTAATGTTTTGTCTATTTATTTATTTAGTTATTTAGTTAGTTAGTTAGTTAGTTAGTTGACAGATTACAAAGAAGGCTTGAGCAAAATATAGGTAGTGAATCCATAGTGGCATGGGGCCAAATGAAAGTTTCGGTCTGGGAATTGCAGACTTTCTATAGTGCCAACCATTTTACAGTGTCCTCATCTCATTAAAGGTGAATTAGCTTCCTTTCGATCTGTTGCTCTATGATATATTACTCAAGTCATAAAGATATATGAACATGTACTTGGCATGCAATTGTGGACTAACCATATCCAGTACTGGGGCATAAATCCACTACTCAGAGGCCATTTCTATTCTGACAACATTAAAATAGTTTCTAGAAAAATCAAACTGGGATGTTGTTCGTATCTCACAACTCTAGTAGTGAACCTGGTCTGTTACTATAGAGAAAATAAATTTCTCAGTTCCAGTGACAAAGTTATTCCCAATTTCAGTAGGGGACATGTGATTCAACATTTTATTATATTCTGCAGGAAATTCAATTTAAGATTCTACAACAATAGAAAAAATAATGAAATGAACTTGTCAGTGTTTCAATATTTCTGTGTTCAATTTATTACTACCATATAATTGGACATTCGCAGGGTAATAAATGGCAATAAAAACAAAAGAATATTAAAACCAGTTTTCTAAAACCTGCTTTGTTGTTGTTAGATACAGTCAAGGCAGTCTGACTCACAGAAACTCTATCTTCGTACAACAGAATGAAGCTCTACCAAGTTCTGTTCTCACAAATGTTGCTATGTTTGAGAGCATTGTGCAGCTACTGTGTCAATCCATCTCACTGAGGGTCCTCCTGTTTTTTGCAAACCCCTTATATTACCAATTTTATGTCCTTCTCCGGGGACTGTTTTCTCCTCACAACATTTCCAAAGTATGTGAGGAGTCTAACCATCCTTGCTTTAAGGAGCTTTCTGATTGTATTCCTTGCATGACAGATTTGTTCCTTCTTTTGTAAGTTCATGGTATAGTCAGTATTCTTTGCCAATACAATAATTCAAATGCATCAATTCTTATTAGACCTTCCTTGTCCATTGTCCAGTCTTTGTATGCATTTGATACAATTGAAATTGCCATGGGTTGGATCTGGAGCACTTTAGTCCTCAGAGACATTTTGGCTTTTTAACAATGTAAAGAGGTCTTTTGTAGCATATTTGCCAAATGTAATATGTCATTTGATTTCTTGACTGCTATTTTCTTGGGTGTTGGATCCAATTAAAATGAAATCCTTAACAATTTCAATATTCTCTCCATTTATTATGATGTTGCTTATTGGTCCAGTTGTGAGGATTTTTTTTTTTTTTTCTTTTACATTGAGTTGTAATCCATGCCTGATGCATGTTCTTCTTCATATAGTTAAGCTTTTCAGATTATTTTCTCATCATATGGATTGTCATTGATGTTGTTGAGTGCTGTCGGATCAGTTCTAACCTATAGTGACCTTGTATGGGATTTCTTAGGATCAGCTGGTGAGGTTGACCCACCAACCTTGTGATTCAAATGACTTTTCAGTCCAGCACTTTTACCCACAGGGCCACACCAGGACTCCCATCATATGGATTAAGTATGGTCAAATTGTAAAACTAACACACAGCTTTCCTAACGTGGAAGCGTATAATTCCCTTTGTTTTGTTCAGATGACTGCTTCTTGTTTAATGTACAGATTCTGCATGAGAATAAATGTTCACAAGGTATGTTGTTGTTGTTGTTGTTGAGCACCATTGAGTCAGTTCCAACTCATAGCGACCCTGTACAGCGTTTCCAAGGAGCAGCTGGTGAGCTTAAACCACTGACTTGTTGTTCAAATGACTTTGCAGTCCAGTGCATTAACCCACAGCACCACACCTGGATTCCTCGCATGATATAGATGGTGAAATTTGAAAAATAAGATCTGAATAATAATCGTTGTCATTTTAGTGTAAAGGGTTTCAATACAACCCTACATAACTAGAGGAAGAATGATTGTTTGGATAGCTCCCCAGAACATGCCATTTAAAAAATTTGATTCTAATAATATACCATACTGGTACTTCACCTTGAATATCTGTCAACTTTCTTCCTTCAATCTAAATTACAAAAATACATTCACATCATGTTGGACTCATGAACGATTGACATAAGGATTTTCCTAATAATGGTGTGAAAAGGAAATATTTGGGAACAATGTTCAAGGCTATATTGTATTTTAACATAGTTAATAGGAGCCTGCAGAGTGCAGTGGCTCCATACACTAGACACTGGACTTCGAACCACAAGGTCGGTGGTTCAAAGTCAATAACTGCCTGGGGGAGAAAGATAAGTCTTTCTGTTCCCCAAATGATTTACAGCCTTGTAAATTCTATATAAAGGAGCTCTGATAGCATAGTGGTTAAGAGTCAGAGTCGGGCTGCTAACCTCAAGGTCAGCAGTTTGAAACTACCAGCAGTTCTGCAGAAGAAAGATGAGACTTTCTGTTCCCATAAAGATTTACAGCCTTGGAAACCCTATGCAGGGTCGCTATGAGTCAGAACCGACTCTGCGGCCCACCACCACCACCAAACCCTATGTTGGATCACTATGAGTCTGAGCTGACTCAATGGCATTTAAAACAGCAACAGTAAAAGGAGTTTTGTTTGCACAAATGATTGAGCTGACCAAAGCTTAACGTTTCAAGTCCACCCAGTGTTCTGGGTTTGAACCTACCCCAAAACAATCTGTTTCCATAGATATTACAGCCAAGAAAACCTTATGGAGGCAGCTCTACTCTGTTGCATGGGGTCACTATTAGTTGAAATCAATAAACAATGGGAGTTTTGTATTCATTTCATTAACTGTAAGTTCTACATCTGGATATATGTGAAATACATTTTTCCAAATGATTATCTTTTCATTTCCAAGATGGTAAGTCATTTAAGATGAAAATGAATAATTAGCAGTTCCTTAAAATAAATACTCCAAAGACAAATAATAGTTTGTTAAATAACAAGAAAAGTAAATAAGCAGGATAATGATAACAATCTGTCAGTATTTAATAAGTAGAGAAAGATGACTTTTGCTTTATTATGGGTAGATGCAGCCAGTGGAACAGAATCAGGTTCCAGATGACTAAACCAAATTACTAACACTTCTAGACAATTATAAAACATAACTCTACTGTTATCTCAAGAATCCATGATGAACCTGTTTTGTCTTTCTATTTGTTGTAGCATGAATTCCAAGTTCACCAATAAGATTCAGAAAAGAGCAATATCCTTAAGTACTAAGGTATTTCTTATCACTCAAGGGGAAAAAATAATGGTCTTTTTTCTAATTTCCCCTGTCAATTGGAAAAATAATAATCTGGGTTAAAGATTTAAGATTTCATTTGATTAGTTCATTTTATTGATGCTAGTGGGCAGATGTATTTGAAAATTTTTTCATTCAAATAGTTTGCAATTAGAAGTCATATAGCCATGAAATATCCTTACAAATTCCTTGAGGTCCTATGCTACCTCTTCCAAGTTAGCTGTAACTAAAGTTCTTTCTCTGTTACTGGCTATTACATCTGACTCATGGTAACCTGATGTATAATCGGATAAAATGTTGCCTGGTCCTGTGCCATCTTCATGGTCATTGGTAACTCTATGTCCATTATCACAACTATTGTGTATAGCCTGACAACATAGGAGACTTGTTGTTCAGAAATGAATTGGACATTTTCTGTTGTGTTCTATAAGATTTTCATTGGATAATTTTTGGAAATAGATTTCCAGTCCTTTCTTCCTAATCTATCTTAGTCTGGGAGATTTGCTGAGCCCTGTTTCCCATGGTAGACCATGATGACATTTAAAATGCTAGTACTGCTTCAAGCATCACAGCAACACACAAGCCACCATGTTATACCTAAGTAACAGAAATGTGATGGGCTCTCTGATTAAGCTAAAATATAGTAAAATCTATGAATATAGAGGAGTCCTGGTGTGGCACTGTGGGCTAATGTGTCAGACTGCAAAGTCGTTTGAATTGCAAGGTCAGTGGTTCAAGCTCACCAGCTGCTCCTTGAAAACCCTATACTGGGTTAGAATCGACTCAACGGCTCTTAACAACAACATGAATATAGAAATACCTCTACTTGATTTTCATACAGAGAACTATGTTATTCATGTTAAGGTCACCATTCAAATGATGCTATGCCAGGACAGAACCAAAAGATTTATAAACAATAACTAGCCTTTTAGTAGCTCCTTCTATAAGTAAAAAATAATATCCTTGGTGTATAATTCAGTGCTGGGCCTTTTTCCCTAAGAAGAAGACACAAAGATTAGCAGAGTAGAAATGAGATGTACCTAATTAATTCCCTAGATTTCTTTAGATGATATTGCTGGTTTTTATTATGAGAACTTCAAAATAAATACATTTTCCCAGTATATATTTATATAAAATGATCAATATAATTTATAATTAAACATTATACTGTCAAACTTTTTAAATACCTTTATTTATATATTATAACTCTAAAAAGAAACTTATTTTAAAGATTTTTTTTTAAATTCCTTTTACTTATATTTCTATTTTATAAGACAAAATAGACATTTTTAGCTACTAGAAGTTATGTTTCACAAAGATATTAGGTACCAGTAGGATATTTATATTTCTTTGTGGTAATTACATAACTGGAAAAAGTGTCTTCTTTCCAACTGAAAAAGACAGGAATAATTTGGGAGCTAATTACCAATTATAATTTGGATCATTTAAACGTCTGCCATTTCCTTGTAGCTGTCATCAACCTACTGCGTTTGACGAGAATCTTAGCAACATCTAGATTTTAGAGAAAAAACAGCTCTGTGAGTTTTCCATTTGTTTCTCAGAATCTTAAAATAGAAAATGAGCTCAATCATGAAAAAATGAACACTCAATTGGGTTATGTCCTATTTAATAATAGGTTGATCTATTAGTCATCATAAGAACTCTTTTTTGCAGTTTGAACTTATTCACAAGTCCTTTTGCTTTATTTAGGTATAAAGTACAGCTGCATGCGGTAACAGTGTTAAATTTGCTAGATATCCTCAACTGTCATAGTAGCACATGATTCTCTCTCTTAAAGGAAGTTAAACGTTTCCCAAAGAGGATATGGAGAATTATTGTGAGCACATTTGAGCATATCGAAAAGATTAACAGGTCAGATGTTCTCCAAACATATCCTAAAAATGGATGGCACCTGATTGTAAGAGCTACATTAAAATAAAAGTTATAAATTTGTGGAAGTAAAGGAAAGAGAATCTGACATGTTCAAAGTTATCTGACTGCATATTTTACTTTAGTGATTTTTAGTGAGGTAAGGCTGGAGTTTGGACATATCTGAAGCTCACAGAGTATGGAAAAGAGTACTACTTTGTCTCAAATGATATAAATTTGTGAGGAGAAAGTATGAATTTTTAAGGAGAAAATGGGAGAAAGCTTCTATTTTCATAACACAAACTACAGAAAACAGAGTTTGACAAAATCTTTGAATTGATTGTTCATAGACTGCAAAAATGGAGGAATGCTGTGTATAGTTGTGAGGATATATGTTATATTTTATGTTAAAATTAGCCCAATGTTGATCAAATTGTGTCATTTTTTAATAAATTATAATTTTAACATAATTTTATTGTTAAATGTTGTTTTAAATTGTTATTAAGTGCCGTTGATTTGGTTCTGACTCATAGTGAGCCTTTGTGTAACAAAATGAAACTCTTCCAAGTCTTGTGCCATGTTCACAATTGTTGCTACACTTGAGCCCATTGTTGCTGCCATTGTGCCAATCAATCTCTTTGGATATGTCCCTCTTTTCCTCTGCTCCTCCATTTTTACCAAGCATGATGTCCTTCTCTGAGGACTGGTTCCTCCTGATAATGGGCCCAAAGCATAAGAGAACTCTGGCCATCTTGGCTTTTTTTTTTTTTTTTTTTAAATGTTTTATTGTGAATTATATGATAGTTTACATGGGAGAACATTAGTTTTACATTCATTCTATCGTATATCATTTCATTGCCATGGTTCCAAT
>NW_006408591.1:11157998-11160654 GCF_000296735.1 Chrysochloris asiatica | reverse complement strand
GTGTATTCCTTCCATTTTCTTTTTTTTAAAATGTTTTATTGTGAACTATATGATAGTTTACATTGGAGAACATTAGTTTTACATTCATTCTATCGTATATCATTTCATTGCCATGGTTCCAATCCCCTCCATGCATCATCAACCAACCAAAGGGTATACACTGCCAGCCTGCCCCCTACACTACCCTTCCCCTCCCTCCCCACCCCCAGTCTTCAGCACACAGTCGCTCTCCCTCTCTGGATCTATAAAGTCCCCAGCTGCTCTATCTTGGCTTTTAAGGAGCATTCTGGTTGTACTTCTTTCTACACAGATTTGCTTGTTCTACATTTGTTCAAATGTAGCGAACAGTATTTAATCATTGCCATAATCTTCATTAGAAAAAGATTAACTGAAGCTGTTAAGGATTTCATTTTACATAGACCAACAATTAATATGCATGAAAGCAGCAGTCAAGAAATCAAACATCATATTGCATTGGACAAATTAGCTGCAAAATACATCTTTAAACTGACTAAAAGCAAAGGTGTCACTCTGCAGACTAAGGTACATCTGATCCAAATTGTAGTCTTTTCAACCGACTCATATGCAAGTGAAACTTGGACAATGAATAATGAATAAAGAACTGATGTATTTGAATGAATGGTGTTTGCAAAGAATATCGAATATTCTATGGACTGTCAGAAGAAGGAACAAATCTGTTCTATAAGTTCAGTCAGAATGCACCTTTAAAGTGAGGAGAGAAAGGCATTGTCTCAAGTGATTTGGACATGTTATCAGGAGACATTAGTTCCTGTAGAAAAACATCATGCTTAGACAGATAGAGAGTACACACACACACACAAACAAAACAACAACAAAAAAGCAACCCCTGAGCCTTTCAAGGAAACTTACATAGTGGCTTCAACAATAGGCTTAAACATAGAATTTATTGTGAGGATGGGGCATGACCAGGCAGTATTTTGTTCTGTTCTATAAGAAGTTCAGCCAGAGTGCTCCTTAGAGGCCAAAATGGCCAAACCTCATCTCTCATACTTTGGACATATTGTCAGGAGGGACTAGTTACGGAAGAAGGATATCATGTTTGGTAAGGTAGAGGGGTCAGAGAAAAAAAGAAAGACCCCCAATGAGATGGATTGGCCAAGTGGCAGCATCGATGGACTCAAGCGTGGCAACAGGAGTGAAGTTGGCCCAGAATCAGGCATTGTTTTGTTCCGTCGCTGGCACTTAACAGCAACAATAGAGATACAGATCAGGACCTACTTGCTGATGTCTAATAGCATCATATTTCTACATTTGTTTGACATTCTCCTTATCTATAGTGGATTGAATGGTGGTTCCTAAAAAGATTATGGCCATGCTCAATCCTCTAGGACCTCAGAATTTCAACATAGAAAAAGGATTTTTTAAATATGTCATTAAGTTAAAGATCTAGAGATTAGATCATCATGGATTATCTAGTGAACTCTAAATCTGATTGCAAATCTCCTTAAAAAGACAGAAAACAAAAAGGCATACAGCAGAGAAGGCCATGTGATGACAGAGGTAGAGTTTGGAGTCATACATCCGTAAGTCTAGTAACGTTTACCTTTTGGATAGAGTGTGTCTATGCCAAGGCCATGGATTTGGACTTCTCACCTCTGGAACTGTGAAAGAAGACATTTATGTTTTTTAAATTCATCCAATTTGTGGTAAATTGTTATAATATCCCTTGGAAACTACACACTAGCCAATATAATGATATTCTGAGGGTTCTAGGCATACATTTCTCTGCCTCTTGGAAAATAATTCTGTATTATGATGGTGGTATTTCTGTACATTCTTATGATAAAGACAACTAGACATCAACTTTTTTATATAAATAAATATGGAACCATAATCCATAACTGTGTTCTTAATGTTTGGCTACTCATTGGCATGGCTCCAACACATTCCTTCATTGAATGAAACAATAAGGTAAGCAAGTTAGAGGCAGTATCACTTTACTGATTAGGCACAAAGGATTCATCTGTGAGTTTATGATAAATTTGTTTTCTTTAGTGATGTCTGAGTCATCAAATTGTCTTTAAAAGTTAATGTCCCTCCTAGAAGATATGGTAATATTGTTCTTGTTGTGAAGTGCCATTGAGTCCATTCTGACCCATAGTGACCCTGTATAGGGTTTCCAAGGAGCAGCTGGTGAGTTTGGACAGTCGTCCCTGCAGTTCAAATGGCTTTGCGGTTTGACATAGTAACCCACAGTGCTATATTATATATATATATAAAAAAAATATATATTTATATGTTGTGTCAGTTCTGATTCATAGCAACACTGTATAGGGGGTCCGAGGAGTAGAGGAGTAACTGGTGAGTTTGAACTGTTGACCTTGATGTTCAAACTGGCCTTGAGGTCCAGTATATATCTTACAATGTCACACCAGGAACCCATATACATATATATGTATATGTGTACATATATGTTGTTGCTAAGTGCCACTGAGTCACTTCCTACTCATAACAACCCTATATAGTTTCCAAGGAGTAACCAGTGGCTTTGAACCACCAACCTTGTGGCTAGCTATCTAGTACTAAGCTAATCCTATAGTATCACATCATTCTCTCTCTCTCTCTCTCTCTCTCTCTCTCTCTTTCTCTCTCTCTCTCTCTCTCTCTCTCTCTC
>NW_006408591.1:11138517-11157898 GCF_000296735.1 Chrysochloris asiatica | reverse complement strand
TATTTAAGTGTCATCAAGTTGATTCTGACTCATAAGGACTTTGTATAGGATTTCCAATTACCATCTGGTGAGTTTGAACCACCGACCTTGTAGTTCAAACAACTTTGCAGTCCAATACTTTATTCTATAGTGCCACACCAGGACTTTACATATATACACAGGTGTTTGTAGTTGTTAAGTGCTGTTGAGTCTGTTATGAATCATAACGACCCTATATAGGGTTTCTGAGGAATGGTTGGTGATTTTGAAGCATCAACTTCAAACTGACCTTGCAGTCCAGCATATTATCCTGCAAGGCTACACCAGGACACCATGGTGGTGGTGCTGTGTGATGAACTCTGTTCCCATTCATAGTGACCCTGTGTAGAATTTCTGAGGCTATAAATCTTTGCCAAAGCAGAAAGCCTCATCCTTATCCTGTGGAATGGCTGGTAGTATTGAACTGCTCGGTCCCTCGCCAACCTCATAATCATTGCTGCATTTGAGCTCATTGCTACTGCCACTGTGGCAATTGATCTCATTGGAACTCTTCAATTTTTTTCTCCAACTCTCCACTTTACCAAACATGGTATCCTTCTCCAGAGACTGGTCTCTCCTGACAATATGTCTGAAGCATCAGAGACCGAAGTCTGGCCATTCTGGGTTTGAAAGAGCATTCTGGCTGTACTTCTTCCAAGACATATTGGCCTGTTCTTTTGAAAGTCCATGATTTTAATATTCTCCTGCAACACCATGGCTCAAATGTACCAATTCTTCTATGATCTTCCTCTTCCTTATTCACTGTCCAACTTTGAATGCATATAAGGCTATCGAAAATACCATAACTTGGGTCAGGCACACACATTTATCTGAAGTCTGAAAGATGAAATCTCACCATCCTTTCTTCCAAGGAGCATTCTTACTGCATTACTCCTAAGACGTATTTGTTTATTCTTTGTCAGTCCATAGTACTTTTAATACTTTTACATAACACCAGAATTCAAATGCATCAGTTTTTCTACAGTCTTTTTCATTTATTGTCCAACTTTCACATACATATGAGGTTTGTGTCAGGTGTGCATTACTCCTCAAACTGACATCTTTGCTCTTAAACACTCGAAAGAGGTCTTGTGTGGCAGATTTGATTAATTAAATATGTTGTTTGATTCTTGGCTGTTGTTTCCATAAATGTTGATAGTGGACGCAAGCAAACAAAAGTCTTTGACAACTTCAATCTTTTCTCCATTTATTATGATGCGTAGTGGTTACGAATCGGGCTGTGAACCTTAAGGTCAGCGGTTCGAAACTACCAGCCGTTCCGCGGGAGAAAGATGAGGCTTTCTACTCCCGTAAGGATTTACACCCTCGGAAACCCTGTACAGGGTCGCTATGGGTCGGAACCGACTCGACGGCACTTAACAACAACAACAACAATTATGTGTTAGTCCAGTTTTGAGGATTTTTGTTTTCTTTACATTGAGGTGCCACCCATACCGAAGGTTCTGGTCTTTGATTTTCATCAATATGTATTTTGAGTTTTCTTCACTTTCATAAAGCAAGTTTGTATCATCTACAAATTACAGGTTGATAACGAGTCTACCTCCAATCCTGATGCCATGTTTTCCTTCATATACTCTAGTTTTACAGATTTTTTGCTCTAGTGTACGGATTGAATAAGTATGGTAAATGAATAAAACCCTTACATTCACATTTCCTGATTTTAAGCCATCCAGTACTCCCTTGTTCTGTTTGACTGACTACCTCCTGGCCTATGTACAGGTTCATCATGAACAAAATGAAGTGTTCTGGAATGCCTATTCTTTGCAATGGTATCCATAGCTTGTCATTATCCACACAGTTGAAATCCTTTGCATAGTTAATAAAGTACAGGAAAACATCCTTCTGGTACTCTCTTCTTACAGCCAAAATCCATCTGATATCAGTAATGATATCTGTTTCATGTCCCTGGATGAATCTGGGATAAAGCTCTTGAGGTTCCATGTTGATGTACTGTTACAGCTTGTTTTTAAATATGTTCAGCAAAATTTTACTTGCATGTGATATTAATGAAACTGTTAGTTGATTTCTGCATTAAGTTGGATCATCTCAGTTTGGAATGGGCCCAAATATGTATCACTTCCAAACATTTGGCCAAGTAATTCTCTTCCAAATTTCATGGAATAGATGGGTAAGTGCCTGCAGTGCTACAAAGTTTGTTGAAAGTTTTAAATTTGTATTCCATCAATTCCTGGAAGCTGATTCTTTGCCAGTAATTTGACTGTATCTTGGACTTCATCCTTCAGTACCATTGGTTCTTGATCATAACATACCTCTTGAAATGGTTGTACATCGACCACCCTTTTTGGTTCAGTGACTCTATTTATTCTTTCCATATTTTTTTTTTTTTATATGTTTACTACACCTTTCAATATTTTCCCCATAGAATCCTTCAACACTTCAAATAGAGGCTTGACTTTTTTCTTCAGTTCTTTAAGTTTGAGAAATGCTGAATGTATTCTTTCCTTTTGGTTTTCTAACTCTAGATCTTTGTACATTCCATTGTAATACTTTGTCATCCAGAGTTGTCCTTTGAAAATTTCTGTTCAACTCTTTTACCTACTTATTTTTTTCATTCATCAGAGATGGTAATTTCTGCCCTGGAAAGCAAGGTTCACAGTCTGTCTGACATCCATTTTGGACTTTTCTTTCTTGCTTGTCTTCTTAACTACCTTTTGCTTTCTTTCTGTATGTTGTTCTTGATGTCATCACACAGTTCTTCTAGTGTTCAGTCAATAGTGTCTAATGCATGAAATCTGTTTTTGAGTAGGTCTCTAAATTCAAGTGGGATATATTCACACTCATATTTTGCTCTCCTGGACTTGTTTTACTTTCTATTGGATGCTCTGTAATTGTACCCCAAATCATTCTAAAAAATTTAAGTGTAAAGAAAACTGTATATTAGACTTTGAAATACTGAAAATTTCACTACTTAATTTTGAAATAATGTCATAAAGTTGAAATAAACATTTGGAATTTAAGAATGACCTTAGCACTCGAGCCATATGACCTTAAGAAGTTGGGTCATAGGCTCAGAGAGTAAAGTACCTCACAGAAGTTTTTAGAAAATACTAAACTTGGTGCTGTAGATGAATAAAATGTTTATTAGTTGGTTAATTGAGACCTATCTGTGTAACAATTAGCTTGATGTTTTAGAATCTGTGTGATATAAAGAAAAAAAAATCACATAAAGTCTTTGGAACATGGGCTTCTGATTTAGGCATGTGATACTATGTCATCATTCTAGTTTTGTAATTACTATTGACATATTTCTCATTTATCTCATCAGTAAGATGGGGATAATAATAGGTTCTTTATGGATATTTTCTACATATTAAAAGAAGATAAAGTAAGATTACTTTAGTACCTGCTACATAGTAAATGCTAAAATATGAAAAAAAAATCCATTATACTAGTAACATAAAATAGCATTTTATATAGAACAAGTTACATAATTTTTCAATTTTGTTCTAGAAGTATGTAAAAATTTAAAAAAATATATTCTGCATGCATAATACTTCTCTTTATTCAGAAAGGTAAATGACTATAATAATAATAATAATCTAAAACATTATCAGCCTATTGGTTAAAGCCAATGCAGTGTGAACATCACTTTTATCCCTCTTTTGTAGGACAATTCTGCCACAGATATTATTTTTCACTTTCACATAGATTGAAAAATAAATAATATATATTTATAAGTGGAAAATAGCTTTCATTTCACCTTCACATTTTAAAGTTAATCTATAGCAAGTGTAGACCAGTAATTTAAGATTTTTCTGAATATTTACCATTGATTGTTTATTGAACATTTATTTAAATGTTTCTTTAGTTCTAATAAAGCACCCAAAGATTTTTTATTTGAACCAGACCCCAATTAAGAATTTGCATTTTATTCAGCAATGCAAATGATTCTGAGGAGAAATAGATATAATATGTCCATAGTATTATGCACATTTTGTTTTTACAGTCATTTAGTTTTCCCTAATACCTTATGCCATTCCTCAAGCAGTGTATTAAGCCATGGCAATGCTGACAGTAACAGACAAAAGCTGGGCTCCAGATCCTGCAGCTTCAGTCTAAATATATGGTTGCCTTAGGGGCATTCTACCTATTAATTTAAAATTCTAAGACTAATTATGTATGTCAGGGTGACCTCACTAATCTACATTCATCACAGAGTCTGAGCCGTCTGTCTCTATTGTTCCCATAATAAAATATCTACTGATAGGCTTGTATAGTTGACTATGTCAGAAGGAAACTTACCCTCCATTGTTACATGCAAATTGTGTAGCATCCCAGTAGAATAAAGATAAGCAAAAAATAATCCAACTATCTATAGTAATTAACTTTGGAGGTTTCATAACAGCAGTAGGAAATATATTTCCCATTGGCTTAAAAATGAAATTAGGGAGTGCATGGGAGTCACATCTATAGTAATTAAAAAAAAAAAAAAAAGTTTTATTGGAGAAAAATTGGATTAAAGAAATAATCCTTGGATTTCTTTATATAACACTTAACATACTTACTACTACTTACTCACAGCCTATAAACTCAATTAAAAAACAAGTAAATATAGCTGGTTGCTGTGTGTTATCCAAGTCATTCTGACTTACAGTGAGTCTATAAGACAAAAGTATAATTGCTTTCATAGGGTTTTCTACGATACAATTCTTACAGGAAAAGTTTACCACATCTTTCTTCTGAAGACCAGTTGGTCGGTTCAAAACACCAACATTTCAGATATCAGCTGAGAGCTTAACCACCGCTCCTTACCAACAGGAATCCTTAAATATACTTTACTAGGGGTCATTCACAATATTCTACATAGATTGGAAAGTTCATCTGTTGTGATACTATCAGAATTTGTAATGGGTCCTTATTTTTCAAAAACACAACTTATCCTGCTGATACCATAATGTATACTGCTTCCTTAAAGATGAATATGTTGCTGAGTTCATCCACGTTCCACAGATTCTCATTGACCTGGAGATGAGAGAGAGAAGAGGAAGTGCTGGTTAGTCCAAAGTGTGGTGAGAGCTGGAGACACCTGAGCCTATGGACAAGGACATAGCCACAGAAGGCTATAGCTAAGAGTGAAGCATCCAGCTGATAAGAAGTGAGAGTAGGAACACAAGACCACCCAAAGTTGCAGATAGTACCCATTTGACCTAGCCTCGATGGCTTGATAATCAAAACTCGACTAGAGGAAGATTAAAAAAAAGAACAAAACAATTTTTGAAAAGGAAATGAGTGTAAATTGCTACAATTTGACGAACATGACCTATACTCATAGAGGTAGTAACTCTAAATACCAACACAGAGGGAAGGGGTCTTCACATCAAGTATCAATGCTATCCCCTCTGTACATAGGGTAGACAGGGACAGGCAACTTAGACATTGGCTCCCAAAAATGAGGAGGCGATAAAGGCAAAAAGTGACTGGCTTACCAGGTCTCAAGGAGAGTTTAGTTTAACAGTGTGTGGGGGAAAAAGAGTCCCCACTGGATAGTTTTCATCTTGTCTCCGTGGGTCTGGTTAAAGAGATAGGGATAAGATTCTTATAATTCAATAGTAATTGTTATCATAAATAATTATGACTGTCACAATTGTAAAGGTAGAAGTTTTGTAACAAAAATAGGGGCATAGTTAATCTTACAGTCCAAAACAAAGAACCCTAGGATTATCAAGTTAGAAGAGCAAAAGCAGAATGTAAAACCTTATCCAGAGAAGCAGTGATACCAGAGATTGAGGCAGAGCTAGGGACATGGAGAGAGGGAGCAGGACTCTAGATTCTTGGGAAGAGAGGGATTAAGAGATGGCCATGAGGCTGGCTTGCAGAATTTGTCCTTTGTGGTATAAATTATTATATATGACTAAGTGTTAAAAAAAGAGCTAAAGTGAATAGAGAGAAATACTGTTAATTGGTGGTACATGGAGGGAATTATAATCATTGCAATGAAACAAGGTGTATGATTTGTTGAATGTAAAACTGATGATTTCCCCTGTAAACTATCACTCAATCCACAATAAAAACCTTAAAAGCCAATTAATATGTTGGTTATATTAAATTCATTTTATATGTAAATAATTTCCCTTTTGTTTAAAAAGGTTATCTTGACAAAAACAACTGTTTGTGGAGACTGTCTACTACAAATATTGTTTATGTGGAATTGTATGTTGAGGATCGTACTAGGCTGATAGTATTTTGGAATAATATTATAACATTTTGTTATTTACCTCTATAAATAAAGAGAAGAATGATGTATGTAGAAGAAATGTTAAAAATTGTCACATACTTCCAGGACAAAATTGAAACCATGGTATAATTTATACTATATAAAAATTATATAATTTTTGTCTGTGAGAAGTCTGTTGTTCTTAAGAAACGGTATCCTTCTTTCAGAAGCTATGGAATCAATTTAATTCATTCTCTCTGGAATGTTCTTCCTATAGAACTTATTTGGAATTTAAAACCTTCATTGCAGGTATAGAAAGAAATAAACAAAACATGAAATTTGATTATTTTCTTAAGAGACCCTTCTCAGAGAGCTAGTGCAAGGTGGTTAGGAGTTATCCCTGTGTGATACTCCCTTCCCACGCCCCTGGCTTTAAATCCTGGCCCTGACTTTTCATAAGTTTCTCTATCTGTAAAGTGACTATAATCATAGAGTCTGCTTCACAGTTATTGAGAGAATCATATTTTAAAAATCTAGATTGTATACTTAATAAGAAATGCTCAATAAAATTTAGCTATTACTTCCTTTGATGTGAGAGGTATAAATACTGAGAAAACAATGCAAACAATTATATAACTAAATTATTAAAAGGAAATTTACAGACAATAGCAAGGTCAGGTGATCTGTAAAAATTACAGTGAAGAACTCCATATGGAGTGGTTCTACTCTGCAACTCAAGGGGTTGCCACGTATCACATATGACTGTGCAGAAAAAGGTTGGCTTTTTGGTTTTGTTTTGTTTTCTCCTTGTGAGTGGTATTTTTTGATTATTATAATCAGAACAACAATTGTGTCAGTCTTATATGACTGACTAGAAATAAAATCAAATAATGATATGTCAACCTCTTGGCACAGTGTCTATTGTTCGGCAGATCTGAGGAAGTTTCTGTGGTTTTGTTTTGGTTTTAAGTAATATTATCATTGGACAACAGATAAGGTTAATAAGGAAAAACAAAAGTTTCTTGGATGGTGATAGACTTTAACTAACCTGGAAAAAAATGTGAATAGGTGTGGTGCCGTGAGATAATGCCCTGGACCTCAAGATCGGTTTGAACTATAAAATTGGTGTTTCAAATTCACCAGTTGCTCCTTAGAAACCTTACACAGAGTGCTATGAGTTGGATCACTAGATGACACTTAACAACAACAACAAGATTAGTATATGTCATAAACAAAATTATTAAACTATCTAGGCTGTCTACCACAAATTTAAATTTGACAATTAGGCATAGGTCAGCAGTTCGAAACTACCAGCTGTTCTGCGGGAGAAAGATGAGGCTTTCTGCTCCCGTAAAGATTTACAGCCTTGGAAACCCTGTACAGGGTCGCTATGGGTCGGAACCAACTCGACGGCACTTAACAACAACAACAACATTAGGCATAAAGCAATGAAAATAAAGTGATATGTTTATTACCACCACCCATCTCTCAGTTTGACATACTCTTGTGTCTTGATTGTTGATATGATGCTGAAAGCTAATGCTATTTCAAACCCTAGCAAGGTAATTTTTGTGTTTTTTTTTTTTTTTTTTAAATTCTTTCACACTCACTGAGTACCTGCCAGATTGTCATGTTGTTTCTGGAATACCAGGATAACTAAACTCATTCTTGATTGAAAGTTACATCTCAGGGTTTCTTGTCCTGAATAAGTTTATACAGTCACAGATGAGCTGCTATATCTTCTTTCAGCTTGTTATTGAGTACCATCGAGGTGATTCCAACTCAAGGTCAAAAAAGTTAATCTCACCCTACTGGTTGTGGCAGGCAGTACTAAAGTAGTGGAAGCCCAGCTCTCTTCAGACTCTAGCTCAGATTTTGATATTTTTGAATGGCATGTTGTTGCAGGTTAAATTATGTTCACAAAAAAAGATATGTTGAAGTGCTATCTGTGAATGTGACCATGTTTGCAAATTGATCTTTGAAGCTTAGTTATTTCTTCTCATTTTGAGGCATGCCATATCAGCAAATGAAGGTACATTCAAGTCAGCATTATACAGCAAACTGACAGGCAAGTAATGGAAGTCATTAGTTAAATCATTAGTTTTTACTTAAGTCATACGAGAATAGAATTGTTGTTGTTCTTACACGCTGTTGAGCCAGTTCAGACCCATAGCAATTTTCTGTACAATAGAATGAAACACTGTCCGGTCCTGCGCCAACCTCATAATTGTTACACTTGAGTCCGTTGCTGCTGCCATTGTGCCAGTCCGTTTCATTGGAGGTCTTCTTCTTTTTCGTTGACCCTCCATTTTACCAAGCATGATGTCCTTTTCCAGAGACTGGTTCCTCCTGATAATATGTCCAAAGTCTGAGAGATGATGTCTGACCATCTTGGCTTCTAAGGAGCATTCTGGTTGTACTTATTCCAAAACAGATTTATTTGTTCTTCTGGCAATCCATAACACTTTTAATATTCTTCTCCAACACCATAACTCAAATGCATGAATTCTTCTATGGTCTTCTTTATTCATTATCCAACTTTCACATGCATATGAGGTTATTGAAAATACCAAAGCTGAGGTCAGACACACCTTAGTCTTCAAACTGATATTTTTGTTCTTGAACACTTTAAAGAAGTCTTGTGCAGTAGAGTTGCCTAAGGCAATATGTCATTTGATTTCTTGACTGCTGCTTCCGTGAATGTTGATGGTGGATCCAAGCAAAGTGAAGTCTTTGACAACATCAATCTTTTTTTCATTTATCATGTTATTGGTTCAGTGGTGAGGATTTTTGTTTTCTTTGCATTGAGGTGCAACCTATAATGAAGGCCATTGTCTTTGATATTCATAAGTAAGTATATTAATTCCTCTTTGTTTTCAGCAAACAAGGTTGTATTATCTGCTTATTGCAGGTTGTTCTTGAGTCTTCCTCCAAAACTGATGCCATGTTCTTCGTCATATATAATCCAATTTCTCAGATTATTTGCTCAGCATACAGTTTGAATAAGCATGACACACACCTTTCCTAATTGTAAACCATTCAATGTCCCCTTGTTCTGTTCGAATGATTGACTTTTAGTCTGCATACAAGTTGTATATGAGTAAAATGAAATGTTCCGGAAGTCTCATTTTCCGCAATGTTATCCATAGCTTGTCATAATCCACTTAGTGAAAAGCCTTTGCATAGTCAATAAAGCACAAGTAAACATCTTTATGGTCTTCTCTGGGTTTTGTTGTTGCTAAGTGCTGTCAAGTCAATTCCAACTCATAATGATCCTGTATAGGGTTTCCAAGGAGCAGCTGGTGGGTTTGAACTGCTGATATTGTGGTTCAAACTGACCTTAAATTCCAGTGCTTATCCTACAGTGCCACACAAAAACTGGTAGTTCTATTATGGGATTTATTAGGGAAGTGAACAGGGTACAATTCAGGAGCAGAAATTACTGAGGATACAGCAGTTCTCCAGTCAGGAACGTCCCATCTTTTCCATATTGCAGGTATGCCTTGATCTGTCTTTAGCCTTTTAACCATGTGGCCCTTGGTCTTTTCCCAGCTTGGACAGGTGTTACAAAGTTTCTTTAGAGCTGCCTGTAAATGTCACAATTACATTTACAGACTTGTAGGTACTCAACTAAGGAGCTTTGGTAGTATAGTGGTTATGAGCCTGGTTGCTAACCTCAGGGTCAGCAGTTCAAAACTACCAGCTCTATCATGGGAGAAAGATGAGGCTTTCTGATCCCGTAAAAGATTCACAGCCTCAGAAACCCTATTCAGGGTCTCTATGTCTGGGAATCGACTCCATGGCACAATGCCACCACCACCAGTAGATACTCAACTTTACTGGGTCCATGGGCCAGGAAGTCTGCAGCTGCTCTGTCTTTCCATGTCATTGCTCTGAGACTTCCTCTACTATTGCCATGATTCTGGGTAGTGATCTCATATTTCCACTCATGTTCTTCTTGGTGGTACTGGGATTGTCTTGAAAGGTCAGTTGTATTAGATAGATTTCAACAGAGCTTCCATACTAAGAAAGACTTGAAAGACAGGCTGCCTGGCAATATACTTCTCAAACCTATTCAACAGATACTTTGTGGGTGACAAAATATTACCCAAAATAGTGTTGGAAGATGAGCATCTTAGGTTGGAAGGTATTTTACAATAGTCAAACCAAAAAAATAATATCATGATAAGTGGAGAAATTATGGAAATTTTCAAAAACTTCATTTTGCTTGGGTGAATCAATGATCATGGAAGCAGTAAGGAAATCAAATGGCATTGCATTGGGCAAATATGCCACAAAAGACCTCCTTAAAGTATTAAGAAGCAAAGATGTCATTTTAAGGATTCAGGTGTACTTAACCCAAGCTATGGTATTTTCTACTGCCTCAAATGCATACAAAAGTTGGATAATGAATAAGGCAGACATTAGAAGAACTAATGCATTTGAATAATGGTGTTGGTGAAGAGTATTGGAAGTACCAAGAACTGCCCAAAGAACGAACAAATTTGTCTTGGAAGAAGTACAAACAGAATACTCCTTAAAAACAAGGATGACAAAACTTTGTCTCTCTGCTTTGGACATGTTATAAGGAGGAACAAGTCACTGGAAGATATTACTCTTAGTAAAGTAGAGGGTCAGCAAAAAAGAGGAAAATCCTCAATGAGGACCACACAGTGTTTTGTTCTGTTCTGTATAAGGTCACTTGACAGAAATTAACCAACTTGATAGACGTTAATAATAAGAACAACACACAATAGACACAATAATGTATTAAAAAATGAATGATCATGAAGGTGGTAGAGTACTGGGCAGCATTTTGCTCTGTTATTTATAAGATTGCCATGAGTTTCACTGTTTTCTAAAAAAGAACTGTAGGGCTGCTGTGGTTTTCTTTTCTAGAAAAAAACCATAGGTGCTGACTCAATGGCACCTGACAACAACAACAATATGAGTCAGAGACAACCCGATGGCATTATCAACAATATTTATATTTATCACTGAAAAACTGATGATTATAAATTTAAAGGCAATCCTGATTTGAAAAAAGACAAGGAAGCTGTGTAAGTGCTGATTTCCTATTAAAATATTAGAATCCTTCTTTTTCCCACAATAATGTAGGGCTAAGTGTGAATATAAATGGTATCTAGGTCTGCTTCCTCTTCTTCACAGCTCTTTCATTTGTTAAATAAGGTACTAACAGTTCCTTCCTTAAAAGAGGTTGAGAGAAATGAATGGACTATTTTATATAAATCCTCCATTTAAATAAATATGTTAACCCTTATTTTTACAACTATTATCCCACAGATTTTATTATTCCTATGTGAAGAAATTACAAAATAATTGGTGGTTATATCTAAATTTCCCACTACTCTAATTAATTTAAAAAAATCTTTCTCTAGATACTTTCCAATATTTTCTAATTTTCTCTCATCACTTTCTTATTTCTCTGACAGATTTACTGTCATTTTTATCTTTTATTGTATCATTATTGTACCTATCCCAAAAGAATTTTTGTTTGTTTATGTGCTTGCAAAACTGATAATTGTGTTATAATTATGTTTAGCTAATTCTCTCCCTGTTTAATTATTTTACTGTTTGTTTTTAGAGGATGTTCTAGGTCATGTGTTAAGCTTTGAGTCTACAACATAGCCTTGAGGTATTCATAATATGGTGAGAATACAGTCATTTACACAGACAAGCAAGTAAGGATTCAGTGTGATCAGGGCTTAAGGAAACAAACACCTTTAAAGTGAAATTGGTAAAACTTCCAAGGAAGTGACAGTGAGATTGATTATATTTTTTAATGTTTTATTGTGAATTATGTGATAGTTTACATGGGAGAACATTAGTTTTACATTCATCCTATTGTATATCGTTTCATTGCCATGGTTACAACCCCTCCATGCATCATCAACCAACCAAAGGGCATACGCTACAGGACTGCCCCCAGTCATCAGGACACAGTCCCTCTCCTTCTCTGTGTCTGAAGTCCCCAACTGCTCCATCTCTCCATGTCATCATCTCTGACTCCATCTCAGGCATCACTGCTTGTCTGGGTAGGGTCTCACTCTCCACTCTTCTCTCCTAATGGTCCCAGGGACCTCTGCTTCTAGACTGAAAAGTTAATCACTCCCCTTCCTGCTACAAAACTTCTACCTTTACATTTCCAACCCTTACAAGCGGTCCTGATAACAATTATTCACTATTGTATCACAAGAGACCCATCTGTATTTCATTTCATCATCCCCACCTAGACAGATTGGATACTACTCAGTCGAGATTCTACCTTCATTCAAACCCTCTGAATCTAGGTTCCCTCTTGAAAGCTTGTAAGCCAGTCACTTCTTGCCTGAGATGGATACTTAAGGGTTTATTAGAAGCTTTTCAGAAGGAGGTTTGAATGCATTTTAGGTTTTACAATGTATTCTAATCCTGGCTCTTGTTCACTGTAATACATTCTTGGAGGCCTCTTTAATTCTGTAACTAAAATATTTGCAAGGTTTATATGGGTTTGAGATCCTTTGCCAATTCCAAACTGCATTAATATAAGCTACAGTTCCTTCGGAGGTCATCTGTCTTTCTCCATTTAATATGATTCTCCTGTTACATGTTTTTCATGTCTTATTATGTTGCTAAGCGTTGTTGAGTCAGTTCCAACTCATAGTGACCCAATATAAGATTACCAAGAGCAACTGGTGAAATTGCATTACCAACCTTTTAGATAAAACTGACCTTGCAGTCCTGCGCTTATCCTACAGCACCACACTTGTTGTTAAGTCCCATTGAGTCAATTCTGATCCATAGCGACCCTGCATAGGGTTTCAATGAGCAACTGGTGAGCTTGAACCACCAACCTTGTGGTTCAAACCAACTTTTCAGTCCAGTGCATTAGCCCACAGTGCCACACCAAAACTCCACAACACCACACTTAAGCATCCTCAAATCAGTATGTTTATAATTTGTCTTAGAATTTTTGGTAAAGGACATAATTTTGGGAAGCTAAAATGACAAATTGTACAAATGAAGCATAATTTTCCCTAAGGAAACTTCCTATTTCCTTTCAGCATGCAATCAGAAATATTTTTGTGGCCCTCTGTACTGTGGTACTTCCATAGGATAAGCATTGAAATGCAAACCACAAGATCAGTGGTACAAGTCCACATGAAAGAAAGATGGAGTTTTCTGCTCCTGCAAAATTATGTTACATTGGAAAGTATACACTGAGTTGCTAGGAGTTGGAACTGACTCAATGGCACTTAACAGCAACAATTGTTGTCAGGTGCCATCGAGTCAGAACTGACTCATAGTGACCCCATGTACAGCAGAACGAAACAATGTCTGATCCTGGGCCAACCTCACTACCGCTGCCACACTTGAGTCCATCAATGATGCTACTTGGCCAATCCAGCTCGTTAGGGGTCTTCTCCTTTTTCTCTGACCCTCCACCCTACCCAGCATGACATCCTGCTGGGGACAGCATATGCAGACCCTGGGTTAATCAGTGGCAGCCCCATTAAACCACCTCTAAATATAACCAGTTTAACCCAGATGTTCTTCTTCCTCCTGAAAGTATATAGGAATATAAAGAATAATGTAACATTTTAGGTATAGATAAATGAAACCCGGTGCCTGAGATCTTGATCAGAAACAAAAGCTTGCAAAGTGTTCAGAGACAGCTTGGCTCCTTTCAGGAACCTTACTTTATGTTATGTATCCTTAAGAAACCGCATGTTGCTACTCTAGATCATTTAAGCCTAAAAATTAATATATAACAGCTTGATTGAACCTTTTTTTTCTGTAAAAATAAAATGTTAGATTGTTAAGAAAAACTATGAAAATATCTTAAAAGTTGTTTCTGTGAATCATTATGTCCTGTTTTGAATGATTCATCACATTTCAGTTCCGTATCCTGTCTTAATCACATTCTCCCTTTGTGACATCTTTCCTGAGTGAATTACATCCTTCCTTTGTAACAAATCCCTCCCTAAAAAAGTGGATAAAAGGCTGAGGTAGAGTGAATTCTGCAGGCAATGATGTGCAATGCTAGGCAAAATGTTTGCAGATCTGTCTACCTGCCAGCGTGCATCATATCTGTGTGTCTGTCTTTTTTGTATATATTTCGTCTCTGTCTTTCTCTATCACTTTCACCGCCAGATCTCCCTTCTTTGTGACACCAACACTTCCTTATCGAGGTGGGACCCCGATATAGGACCTTGACAACATCCCTCTCCTGCGACTGTTCCCTCTGGACAATATGTTCAAAGTATGTGAGATGAAGCTTAGCCATCCCGGCCTTCAAGGAGCACCCTGGCTGCACTTCTTCCAAAACAGATCTATTGGTTCTTTTGGCAGTCATGGCACTTTCAGTATCATCCTCCAACACCAAAACTCAAAGGCATCAGTTCTTCTACGATATTCCTTATTCACTGTCCAGCTTTCGCATCCATATGAGGTTATTGAAAATACCATGGCTTGGTTCAGGCACTCCTTAGTCCTCAAGCTGACATCTCTGCTCTTCAATATTTTAAAAAGTTCCTGTGCAGCAGATTTGCCTAGTGCAATATGTCGTCTGATCTCTTGACTGCTGCTTCCGTGAGTGTTGATAGTTGATCCAAGAAGAATGAAGTCCTTGACAACTTCAATCTTTTCTCTATTGATAAGAATGTTGTTTATTGGCCCAGTGGTGAGGATATTTGTTTTCTTGACATTGAGATGCAATCCATACCGAAGGCTGTGTTCCTTGATCTTCATCAGCAAATGTTTCAAGTCCTGTTCACTTTCAGCAAGCAAGGTTGTATCATCTGCATATCGCAGGTTCATAACGAGTCTTCCTCCAGTCCTGACACCATGCTTTTCATCATAGAATCCAGCTTCTTGTATTATTTGCTTAGCATACAGGTTGAATAAGTATGGTGAAAGAACACAACCTTGTCGCACACATTTCCCAATTTTAAAATATACAGCAACAATACAATGTAGGAACTATAATGAAGTTTGCCAGACCTGACAAAAGTTGTGATGTGTTGTAGTTTATTGTTATGTGCCATGGAGTCAGTACAGATTCATAGTGACTCTGTGCAGAACAGAATGAAACATTGCCCAATCCTGTGCCAACTTCACAATTGTTGCTAAGTTTGCTGCTGCCATTGTGATATAGGAGGAAGGAATTAAGAAGTTCAAAATAAGCAATTTAATAAATCCATGACATAAAGGAAAATTCAATTTAGTTGGAGAAATAAAGCAATAACCAAGATTAGTACTTGTTGCTGTTGTTAATTGACATCAAGTTATACTAATGGTTATGATCTGTGATATTAGTATTTTTACTCCTTTTCATTTCCAAAAGCAAGGTTGTATCATCTGCAAACTCACAGTGACACTATGCACAACAAAATGAAACACTGCCCGGTTCTGTGCCTTCCTCAAAATTGTTGTTACTCTTGAGCTCATTGTTGCTGTCACTGTATAAACCTATCTTGTTAGTAGTCTTCCTATTTTTGCTGGTCCTTCACTTTGCCAAACATGATGTCCTTCTCCAGCGACTGGTCCTTCATAATAACATGTACGAAGTGTGAGAGACAAAGTCTCACCATTCTGAATTCTAAGACTCGTTCAGGCTGTACTTCTTCTAACACAGATTTGCTTGTTCTTCTGGAAGTCCATGGCATTTTAATATTCTTCTCCAACACTATAACTCAATGTATCAATTCTTCTACAGTTTTCCTCATTCATTCTCCAACTTTCAAGTGCATATGAGGTGATTGAAAGCATTATGACTTGGCTCAGGTGCACCTTAGTCTTCAAGCAGTTTTCTTTGCTCTTGAATATTTTTAAAGAGGTCTTGTGCAGCAAATGCAATATAGCATTTGATTTCTTGACTGCTCTTTCCATGACAGTTGATTGTGGATGCAAACAAAATGAAGTATTTAATAACTTCAAACTTTTTTTCCATTTATCATGATGTTTTTTACTGGCCCAGTTATGAGGTTTCTTGTTTTGTTTACAATGAGGTACAACCCATACCAAGGACTGTGGTCTTTGATCTTCATCAGTAAGTATTTTAAGTACACTTCATTTTTAGTAAGCAAGGTTGTATCATCTGCACATCACAGGTTGTTAATGAGTCTTCCTCTAATCCTGATGCCACATTTTTCTTCATATAATCCAGTTTCTCAGATTATGTGCTCAGCGTACAGACTGAACAAATATTATGAAAAGATACAACTCTGGCACTCACCTTTCCTGATTTCAAACCATTCAGTGTTCCCTTGTTCTGCTTGAACAATTGCATCATGATTTATGTACGTTTCTTATGTGACCAATTAAGTGTTCCAGATTACCCATTCTTTGATTGTTATCATGATACACACAATATAAATCCTTAAGATAGTATATAAAGCACAGGGAAATATTCTCTACTTTCAGTCAAGATCCATCTAATGTCTGTAATAATATTCTTCATTCCATGTCCTTTTATGAATTTGGCTTCATTTTTTTTTACATTCCCCCGTTGATGTACTCTTGCAAATGTTTTTGAATTATATTCAGCGAAATTTTACTTGCATGTAGTATTAATGATATAGTTAGATGATTTCCATATTCCATTGATTGGGTCACTTCAATTTAGAATGGATGAAAATATGGATCTCTTCCAATTATTTGACCATGTAAGCTATCTTCCAAATTTCTTGGCATAAATGAATGAGTGCCTCATCAGTTTGTTGAAATATTTAAAATTGTATTCCATCAATTGTTCAAGTCTTGTTTTTCAACAGTGCATTAAGTATAGCATGTGCTTCTTCTTTGAGTATCATTTGATCATACACAACTTTTTTTTTATTGTGTTATTGTGAACTATGTGATAGTTTACATGGGAGAACATTAGTTTTACATTCATTCTATCATATATCATTTCATTGCCATGGTTACAATCCCCTCGATCAACCAATCAAAGGATATACACTACAAGCCTGCCCCCCGGTCCTCAGCACACAGCCCTTCTCCCTTTCTGGGTCTAAAGTCCCCAGCTGATCCATCTCTGCCTCCATCTACGGCATCACTGCTTCTTTGGGTAGGGTTCCACTCTCCACTCTTCTCCATTGATGGTCCCAGGGTCCTCTGCTCCTAGACTGAAATGTTAATCACTCCCTTCCTTCCTATAAAATGCCTGCCTTTACATTTTCAACCCTCACAATCAGTCTTGATAACAAT
Source organism: Chrysochloris asiatica (assembly GCF_000296735.1). Classification (NCBI taxonomy): domain Eukaryota; kingdom Metazoa; phylum Chordata; class Mammalia; order Afrosoricida; family Chrysochloridae; genus Chrysochloris; species Chrysochloris asiatica. Next base: position 11,140,473 of record NW_006408591.1, on the reverse strand, counting down.
TATTCACTATTGTACCATAGGAGACCCATCTGTATTTCGTTACATAAACCCCGCCTAGACAGATTGGATGCTACTCAGTGGAGATTCTACCTTCCTCCATGCCCTTTGAATTTAGGTTCCTTCTTGAAAGCTTTAAACCAGTCACTTCTTGCCTTTGTAACCCCATCCCCACCCCCCATTTAGGGTAGCCAATGTCCAAGTTGCCCATTCCTGTCTACTCTGTGTATGGAGAGGATGGGAATGATCCTCACTGTAAAGATTTGTTCCCTCTTTTGAGCTACTGCATCAATAGGTGTAGTTCAAGTTCATCAAATTGTATCAGATTACTTTTTTTTTCCTCTTCTTTCTTCTTATGGTTGAGCTCTGATCATCCAGTCATCGAAGCCAGGTCAAGTGGGGATTACCTGCACGTATGGATGTTCTTGTGCATGTGCCCTCTCTTCTTATTAGCTGGAAGCTTCACTCTCCATTCTCGTCCTCTGTGGCTATGTCACTGATTCTGCCCAAGAGACCCCAGGTGTTGCCACACTGCTGGACAACCACCCGGGTTCACAGGAGTCTATTGAACGTTGTAGGGCTTAGCTCGCTGCTTCATTGCTGTCTTTCCCTCACTTCCCCTTATCGGTGAGGAGTGTGGTCACCAAACTGAGCATGTATTCCCATTGAGTCTTAATCTTGGAAGGGGGTTTCCACCAAGGGGATCCAACCACTTGCCTTGATGTCTCCTGGGCAAGCAACTGGCTTGATCTTGTAGTAACTGTTGGTCTGCCTGTATTGTTTTGTATTTTTCCTGGCAGTGTTTCTTTTAAGAAGTGTCTTCTGTTCTTCTAGCTGCTCCAGGCTGGTCTGAAAATCCTTTCAAGTGGAAATTTCCCATCTCTGAAGATCTGGATGTGGTTCAGGCTTCCACCTATAGTCTTATGTAATGCAGAGCCTCTGTGGGAAGGCTCCTTCACTGGGCACGTTGTAGCCACATGTTAGGTAAGGAGTTCTGGTAGCGTAGTGGTTATGAATCGGGCTGCGAACCACAAGGTCAGTAGTTCGAAACTACCAGCTTTTCCGCAGGAGAAAGATGAGGCATTCTGCTCTCATAAAGATTTACAGCCTCGGAAACCCTGTACAGGGTTGCTACGAGTCGGAACTGATTCCACAGCACATAACAACAACAACAACAACCAGTTATAGGCAGAAGATGGACTTACAAGCATTCTATGGTGATGTTTCTGGCTATTCCTTTCTCTCCCCCTCCAGTGTCTATTTTATAATATAATGCAAGAAAAAACAAGGTTCAAAAGATAGCCAAGCATCTTAACATTATTCCCCTCTTTTCCCCATTCCAACCATGTTTCAATCTCTGTATCCCAGAGCACTGTTATTACAAGGTTGTGCATACATCCTTATTTATCTCTGTATCACTTCGCCCATGCAAACCTGCCTAATTGTTCTCCCATCTGCTTTGTTCTTCCATTCCCCTCTCCCTTCTTGTATATTGAACCCTCCCCAGCACACAAACAATCCTGTGTCTATTCCCTGCCCTGTGCTCCACCTTCCCCTCCCTCCCCTCACCCCAACCCCACATCACAGCAACCAGCAAAGAATCCACTCCCGTTTAGTAGGGGTTCTTTTTCTTAGTCTTTTACAGTAGTGGTCCTATGCAGTATTTCTCCTTTTGTGACCAACTTATTTCATTCAAAATAATGTCCTCAATGTTCATCCATGTTAGGTGGTGGCTTGCAGCTTCCTTGTTATTTTTCAAGGTAGCATAATATTTCGTTGTGTGTATGTATCACAGTTTGTTTATCCATTCTTCAGTTGATGGGCACTTTGGTTGTCTCCATCTTTTTGCTATTGTAAATAGTGGCTCGTTTTTCTTGTGGGTAAATACCAAGTAGAGGAATTGCTGGATCATAAGATATTTCTATTTTCAACCTTCTGAGGAAGCACCATATTGCTTTC
>NW_006408591.1:11136305-11138197 GCF_000296735.1 Chrysochloris asiatica | reverse complement strand
CTGTATATTTTATAAATGAGTCCCTTGTCTGATATGTCATGGCAAAAGATTTTTTTCCCATTCTGTGGGTTCCCTTTTTACTCTTCTGGTAAAGTCTTTTGATGCACATAAGTTTTTAATTTTTAGTATGTCCCACTCATCTATTTTGTCTACTTTTGTTTGTGTGGTTTTCAAAATGCTCTGTAGTCTGTGTATTCCCTGAATTAGTCCCGATTTTTGTCCCGACAAATGCCCTCACATTTGTCCCGATTTTTTCATTGATGGCCTTCATAATTCTGGGATTCGTATTTAGGTCTTTAATCCATGTTGAGTTGGTTTTTGTATAAGGTGTGAGGTGAAGGTCTAGTTTCAGTCTTTTGCATATTGTTTTCCAGTTCTGCCAGCACCATCTGTTGAAGAGACTATCACCTCCCGATGTGATATATTTAGGTGTTTTGTTAAAAATCAGTTGGCTGTATGTAGATGCGTTAATTTCTGGATTCTTGATTCTGTTCCATTGATCTATGTATCTTTCATTGTACCAGAACCAAGCTGTTTTGACCACTGTAGCCATGTAGTAAATTTTGAAGTCAGGAAGTGAGAAGCCTCCAACCTTATTCTTTTTCTTATGCAGTGCTTTGCTTATTCTTGGTCTCTTTTCTTTCCATATGAAGTGTGTAATTGTTTTTCGCATCTCTTTGAAGAATGTCATTGGAATCTGGCTTGGGATTGCATTATATATGTAAATTGATTTGGGCATTATTGACATTCTCACAATGTTAAGTCTTCCAATCCAGGAGCATGGTACAGTCTTCCATTTTTGTAAGTCTCTTTTAGTTTCTTGTAGTAGTGTTTTGTATTTTTCTTTGTATAAGTCCTTTGTTTCTCTGATTACATTTATTCCTAGAGATTTCATCTTTTGGGAGGATATTGTAAATGGTATTGTTTCCTAATGTCTTTTCAATGCTGTCATTTTTGGTATAGAGGAATTCAACTGAGTTTTGTATGTTGATCTTATATCCTACCACTTTGCTGAATCTTCCAATGAGGTCTAGCAGCTTTTTTTATTGAGTCTTTGGGGTTTTCTATGTATAGGATCATATCGTTTACAAATAGGGAGAGTTTTATTTGCTAATTTGGATGCCCTTAATTTCCCTGTCTTGCCATATGGCTCTTGCTAAGACTTCCAGCACAATAGTGAATAGGAGTGGTGACAAAGGACATCCTTTTCTGGTTCATGTTCACAGAGGGAAGGCTTTCAGTTTCTCTCCATTGAGAGTAACGTAGGCTGTTGGTTTTATATATGTGCTCTTAATTATGTTGAGGAATTTCCCTTCAATTGCTATTTTGTTGGGTGTTTTTATCAGGAATGGATGTTGGATTTTGTCAAATGCCTTTTCTGCATCAATTGATATGATCGTGTGGTTCTTTTATTTTTTGTTGTTGTTTATATGGTGGATAACATTGATCATTTTTCTAATGTTGAAACATGCTTGCATCCCTGATATGAATTCCTCTTGATCATGATGTATTATCTTTTTGATGTATTGCTGGATTCTGTTGGCTAGTACTTTGTTGAGAATTTTTGCATCTATTTTCATAAGTGGTATTGGTCTACAATTTTCTTTCTTAGTGATGTCCTTCCCTGGTTTTGGTATCAGGGTTATGCTTGCTTCATAAAATCTTTCAGGAAGTTTTCCATCCTCCTCTATCTTCTGGAATAATTTGAGTAGAACTGGTGACACTCTTCCCTGAATGTTTGGTGCAATTCACCAGTGAAGCCATCTGGACCTTGACTTTTTTTGGTTGGGAGTCTCTTGATGACCTGATCAATTTCTTCTTTTGTTATGGGTCTGTTCAGGTTTTCTACTTCACTGTGTGTAAGTTTAGGTAGGTTGTGTTTATCTAAAAAT
>NW_006408591.1:11133129-11135736 GCF_000296735.1 Chrysochloris asiatica | reverse complement strand
GAGAATGTTCCATGTGCACTGGAAAAGAATGTGTATTTTGCAGTTTTGGGGTTGAATGCTCTGTACACATCTATGATGTCCAGATGGCTGATTGTGTTTTGTATTTCTTATTGTAGATTCATCTATTTCTTTCTTTAAATCTATTAGAGTTTGCTTTACATATTTTGGAGCTCTTTCATTGGGAGCCCAGATACTTATTATGTTTATTTCAACTTGTTCAATTGTCCCTTTAATCATGACATAATGTCCGTCTTTATGCATTCTGCTGGGTGGTTTTTTCTTTTTTTTGCCTTAAAGTTTATTTTATAAGAGATAAGTACTGCCACCCTGTTCATTTTTTATTGCAATTAGCTTGGTATATTTTCTTCCATCCTTTAACTTTTAATCTGTTTTTGTCTCTGTGTGTGAGATGTTTCTCTTGCAGATAGCATATTGAAGGATCTTGTTTTCTTGTCCATTCTGCCACCCTCCATCTCTTAACAGGTGCATTTAATCCATTTATATTCAGTGTAATTATCGATAGGTATTGATTAATTGCTGCCTTTATTTATTTATTTATTTATTTATTTATTTTGTGGTGTTACTGTTTTCTTTGTTCTGTGTGTCTTTTTTGTTGAATTTATGATTTTTTAATTCTTTCTTGTGAATTTCCTTATAATTTTAATGTTTCCATGTTCTTCTTGGATTTTCATTCTCTTGGTGTGTTGTGAAGTGTTAATATTCTTTGAGATTGCCTTATAGTCCATTAACTTTTCTTTCCTTTAGTGCAGTCTATTTTGTTCTGTAATCGACCTGAGCTTCTCACTATCTGGATCTCTGTTCCTACGTGTTTACCTTCTTTTACATTGTACTTGTTTTGATCATATACTGACCTCCCAGATTCTCTGAGTTTGTTCTTACAGTTTTATTCTGTTCTCAACTCTTTCTTCTGTTGACTTAACTCTGAGAGGTGCTGCCACGTATGTCAGTCTCTGGTTGTTGTCTATTCTTGTTGGTTCTCAGTCCACAGAACTCCCTTTAGGATGTCTTGTAGTGCAGAGTTGGCTTTGGCAAAATCTCTTAACTTCTGTTTATCCTAGAATGTTTTGATTACACCATCATATTTGATTGATAACTTTGCTGGATAAAGGATTCTTCATTGACAATTTCTTTTCTTTCAGGGTTTTATATATATCTCCCGATTGCCTTTTTGCTTGTATGGTTTCTGTTGAGAGATCCAAGTTTAATCTCAGTTGTTTGCCTTTGTATGTGAAACTTCTGTTTTCCCTCGCTGCTTTCAGAAGTGTCTTCTTATCTTTGATTTTTGGAGAGCTTCATTATAATACGTCTTGGTGATTTTCTTTTGGGGTCTATCCTTCCTGGGTTTTGCTGAGCTTCTTGAATGTTTATCTTTTCACTTTTCAGGATATTTGAGAAATTTTCTTCCAGCAGTTATTCAACTATTTCCTCTGTGGACTTGTGTCAATCTTGTTGTTTTGGAATGCCGATAATTCTTAAGTTATTCTACTTCATGTTGTCCAACATGAATCTTAAACCTTCAGATTTTTTTTTATCCTTTTTTGTGTTTGTTCTTCTATATTAGTGGTATTGAGAGATTTGTCTTCCAGCTCACTGGTTCTGCCTTCCATCTCGTCTATTCAACTCCTCTGCCCTTCCAGAGTATTGTCTATTTCTGATATTCTCTTATTAATCATTCAGACCTCTTTCTGTAAGTTTAGAATCATTTCCAATGCCGTATCTATCTTATTTGATTGTTCCTGTAGCACTTTCCTGACTTCGTCCTTGTTTTTCACAACTCCATTGTAAAGTATTTTGAAACATTTTGTAATAATTTTTCTGAATTCCTTCTCAGGCATTTCCAAGACCTACCCTCCTTCCAGAATGGAGTCCAGGTCTACCTCTATGTCATTTGTCTCAGACATTTTATCTTTTTTCTGGACATGTGCTGATATGGTCATCTGTGTTTGCTTCTTGGACATGTTTAGTGTTTATCTGTGGCCTTAATACTTAATTGAGTATGTATTTTGTTACTTTTTATGGTTTCTGATCACTTCCAGGAATATGTGATCAGGTTGTGGGCTTCCCTTTTCACTCTTCTTTTTGCTTAACTCAGAGTAACTTTCACAGGTGTTGTCACTTTACCTATTATATGGTATTTGGTATTGTTCTTGCCAGGGTTTTTGTGTTTTATAGTGTGATTTTAGCTTGGCTTTATGGCAGAAGTTGCTGACTCTTCTTGTGTAATATAAGGAGACAAAGAGTCTTCCAAAGGCAGAAGGGGGGGCTTATAACAGCAAAACAGCACCAGTGGAAAAAAACAAGAGAAAGAAAGAAAGAAAAAATAAGACTAAAAAAACAGCAAGAACAAAAACTAGACTGAATACTGCAGTCTCTAATCACAGAAAAGGGAGAGGGAGAGAATAAAAAGAAAAAAAATCTGTAGCCTAATATGTGAATATGAGTATGATTTTATTGTCTTCTCTTCAGCTTCTTGCTTTCAAAGCTGCCTGAGAGATTACAAGATGCCAGTGTTGGTTGTTATGGTATACCTCAGTATTTAATTTAATTTTTGGCCTGTTTTGTTTTTAAACTCTCTTTCCCTCTCTA
>NW_006408591.1:11126350-11131758 GCF_000296735.1 Chrysochloris asiatica | reverse complement strand
GTCTGTGATAGGATAATATCCATGTGCCTACAGGGAAGACCCGTTAATACCACTATTATTCAAATTTACACACCAACCACTAAAGCTAGTGAGGATGTAACAGAAAAATTCTACCAACTTCTTCAATCTGAAATCGATCACACTTGCAATCAAGATACATTGATCATTACCGGTGATAGGAATGCTAAGGTTGGGAGTAAAGAGGAAGAATCAATAGTTGGAAAATATGTCCTTGCTTATAGAAATGATGCTGGAAATCTGCAAAATCAATGATATATTCATTTCAAATACATTCTTTAGTCAGCATAAGAGACAACTATACACATGGACCTCACCAGATGGAATACATAGAAATCAAATTGACTACATCTGCCAAAAATGACAATGCAAAACCTCCATATCATCTGTTAGAACAAGGCCAGGGACAGAGAGTGGAACCATCAATTGCTCATGTGCAAATTCAAACTGAAGCTGAAAATAAAAACAAGTCCACAAGAGCCAAAATATGACTTGTATATATACAACCTGAATTTAGAGTTCATCTGAAGACAGATTGGAAACATTAAACATTAAAGACCAAAGACCAGAAGAGTTTGGGGATGACATCAACAACATTGTAAAGGGAGAAAGCAAAGAGTCATTAAGAAGACTAGATAAAAGGAAAAGGTCAAAATTGGTGTCAGACTTAGAGACACTGAAAATTGCTCTCTACCATAGAGATACTAAAGCAAAAGAAAGAAATGAGGAGGTACAAGTGCTGAACATAAAATTTCAAAGGCCAACTTGAGAAGATAAAGCCAAATATTACAACAAAACTGTGCAAAGATCTGGAATTCGAAAATCAAAAAGGAAGTATACGTTTAGCATTTCTTAAGCTTCAGGAACTGAGAAAAAAAATTCAAGTCTCGACTTTAGTTATTGAAGGATTCTCTAGGCAAATTATTGATTGATGCAGAAAGCATCAAAAGAAGATGGAAGGAATACAGAGTCACTGTACCAAAAGGAAATTGTTGATGTTCAACCATTTCAAGAGGTAGCATATGATCAAGAGCCAATGATACTGAAGGAAGAAGTCCAAGGTGCATTGAAGGAATTGGCAAAGAACAAGGCACCAGGAATTAATGGAATAAAAATTGAAATCTTTCAACAGTGAGGCAACACAGCAGACACACATCTATTACAAGAAATTTGGAAGACAGCAATCTTGCTGACTGATTGGAAGGAATCCATATCTGTGCTCATTTCAAAGAGAGATGGCCCAACGGAATGCAGAAATCATCAGGTAATCTCTTTTATAGCCCACGCAAGAAAAGTTTTACTAAAAGTAATACAGAAATGGCTACAAGCGTACATTGACAGAGAACTTTCAGAGGTTCAAGTCGGATTCAGAAGAGGACGTGGAATGAAGGATATCATTGCAGATGTCTTATGGATCTTGGCTGAAACCAGAGAATATCAGAAAGCTGTGTATTTGTGCTTTATTGACTATGCAAAGGCTTTCAACTGTGTGGATCATGACTAGCTATGACAACATTGAGAAGTATAAGTATTCTGGAACACATAATTGTGCTCATGTTGTTGTTGTTAGGTACCATTGAATAGCTACTGACCCATAGCGACCTTATGCACAGCAGAACGAAACACTGCCAATCCTAGTCCAAATTCACGACAGTTGCCACGCTTCATCAATGCTGCCACTTGGCCAATCCATCTTGTTGGGGGTCTTCCTCTTTTTCTCTGACCCTCCACCTTACCAAACATGATATCCTTCTCCAGGGACTGGTCCCTCCTGGCAATAAGTTCAAAGTATGAGAGACGAAGTTTGGTCATCTTGGCCTATAAGGAGCACTCTGTTTGCACTTCTTCCAAAATGGATCTATTGGTTCTTTTGGCAGCCCATGCCACTTTCAATATTCTCCTCCAACACCATAATTCAAAGGTATCAATTCTTCTACGGTCTTCCATATTCACTGTTCAGCTTTTGCATGCATATGAGGTTATTCAAAACACAATGGCTTGGGTTGGGCACCCCTTAGTCCTCTAGCTGACATCTTTGCTCTTCAACATTTTAAAAAGGCCTTGTGCAGCAGATTTGCCTAATGCAATATGTCATCTGATCTCTTGACTGCTACTTCTGTGAGTGTTGATAGTTGATCCAAGAAGAATGAAATCCTTGACAACTTCAATCTTTTATCTGTTGATACAAATGTTGTTTATTGGTCCAGTGGTGAGGATTTCTGTTTTCTTTACATTAAGATGTAATCCATATCAAAGGCTGTGTTCTTTGTTCTTCATCAGTAAAAGTTTTAAGTCCTCTTCACTTTCAGCAAGCAAGGTTTGTATATCTTCAAATCGCAGGTTGTTAATGAGTCTTCCTCCAATCCTGATGCCATGTTTTTGTCATAGACCCCAGCTTCTCTGATTATTTGCTCAGCATACAAGTTGAATAAGTATGGTGAAAGAATACAACCTTGTTGCACAACTTTCTTAATTTTAAACCATTCAGTGTTCCCATGTTCTGTTCAAACAACTGGATTCAGGAAAGAGTTCTCATGAACGCAATTAAATGTTCCAGAATACTCATACTTCACAATGTTGTCCATAGCTTGTCATGATCCTCATGAGGAATCTGTAAATGGACCAAAAGGCAGTTGTTTGAATAGAACATGGGAACTTTGGATATATTGTCAGAGGACCAGTTACTGGTGAAGGATATCATATTTGGTAGGGTGAGAGAAAAAGAAGTCCCTCGGTGAGATGGATTGGCAAAGTGGAAGCATCAATGGGCTCTAGCGTGGCAATGATAATGAGGTTGGCCCGGGATTGGGCAGTGTTATGTTCTGCTGTAAGTAAGGTTGCTTTGAGTCTGTACCAACTCTATGGCACCTAACAACAACAACACTGATTGTAAAGATATTCTGAAACGTTTTGTTTGGAAGAAGCCAATGTAAGTGTGATTTGGAACCCTAGTAATGATACTTTTTGACTTCTCATAATTCTATGGCACTTCACTTTTTTGGTTTTCCTCCACCAAATCCTTAACTCCCAAAAATACTTGACAAAGAAAACAAATCAGAAAAACTCAAAACGATGTAGGGGGCAACTATAGAATACCTGGCCAGTGTTCCTTAAAACTGTCAAAGTATTCAAAACCAAGGAAATCTGAGAAATTGCCACAACCAAGAGCTGCCTAGGATGCCTACAACTAAATGTAATGTGATTTCCTGAACAGTAGTTTAAATAGAAATTGCAAGATGACATTCAGTAAGAAACTAATGAAATTTGAATTTAGTGTGATATTGAACTAATATTAATTTACCAAGATTGTTGCTTAGTTGAGGTATAAGAACTGTGGTGTTAAATATTTAGAAGAAAAAAAAAAGTGCTTTTCTGTAATTTTAAGGTATTCTAAAATTAAAAGTCTGTAAAAAACAGATGTAACAATAAAACAATAGTTGTCTGTCATTGAATATCTTTGGACAGGATTAATTTGGTACATATACTATTATATTTGTAAGGTAAATTTATTAAGCAAAATAATGAGACATAGGATTATGCAGAAACCCAGATGACATCTATGAATCTTATAGTCCTTTTCCTCCCAACATTTACTTTCTTATGAAATCCACTTTTCACCTTCAAAATATACCAGAATCTGACAATTCTCATCACCTCTGTAATTTTACTGTAGTAGTAATGCCTGTGTTATGATAATAGCCCTTAAATTACCTCCCTGCTTTCACCCTTGACTCCAATTATTTATTCTCTAGCAGCAGTTTAAATGATCTTTCTAAAATGGGAAGTTAAGTCTTGTCGTTCCTCTGTTAGGAAGTTTACAGTGTCTTCTCATGTGTTTTATTGTGAAATGCAAAATCCTTACAAAAGCTTTGCATGATCTGTCTAGAATTATGACTTTAAATTCATAATCTATTTTCTTTCTTTACTATCTCTCATGGTACTCCTGTCGCCCTCAATCCCTTGTTATTTTGAACTCATAAACCACACTTTTGCCTCAGGACCTTTGCATATATGCTTCCTATTGTTTATAGTCTCTTTCCATCAGATATCCTTAGACTTCCTCGTATTTTCAAGTATTAGCTCTAACATTGTTTTCTCAGTGAAACCTTCACTGACCACTTAGGGTATATCCAGGGTGATCCCCAGTGAATCATGCCCTTGGTAATTCCCTACACTAATGTGACTTGCTTCTAGCCAATTACATATAGCAAAGGTGATGCTATGTCACTCTTGTGATTATGTTACCTTATAATACAAAGATGAAAGGATTTTTAATATCTATTTAACGTCCGACTCGATGGCACATAACAACAACAACAAAATTTAACGTCTGTAATTAGTTGACTTTGAATTAGTAACAAAGGAGATTATCTTGGGTGTGTATGACCTAATCAGGTAACATTTTAAAAAGAGTGTCTTTGCCGGCTCAGAAGTCAGTAAGTCTAAGGATTTGTCTCTCTTCCCCTCTGTGTCTATCTTCAACTTTCTTAAGTTGACTTTGAAGAAGGAAGGTAACACAAATTCTACAGTTGCAAGGAAATTCATATGTCAACAATGTGGAGGCACTTGGAAATGAATTCTTGTCTACTTAGTCCAATGTTGGTGTTAGGTTCCATCAAGTTATTACCAACTCATAGTGACCTTATGCACAGCAGAACGAAGCACTGCCCAATCCTGGACCAACCTCACAATTGTTGCCATGCTTGAGCCCATTGATGCTGCCACTTTTCCAATTCATCTTTCTGGGGTCTTCCTCTTTTTCTCTGACCCTCCACCCTACAAAACATGATATCCTTCTCCAGTGACTGGTCCTCCTGACACTATGTCCAAAGTATGAGAGAAGAAATTTGGCCATTCTGGCCTCCAAGGAGCACTCTGGCTGCACTTCTTCCAACACGGATCTGTTGGTTCTTTTGGCAGCCCTTGACACTTTCAATATTTTCCTCCAACACCATAACTCAAAAGCATCAATTCTTCAGTGGTCTTTCTTATTCACTGTCCAGCTTTCTCATGCATATGAGGTTATTGAAAATACCATGGCTTGGGTCAGGCATACCTTAGTCTTCAAGCTGACATCTTTGCTCCTCAACACTTTAAAAAGGTCTTGTGTGCAGCAGATTTGCCTAAAGCAATACATCATTTGATTTTTTGGCTGCTGCTTCCATGAGTATTGATAGTTGATTCAAGAAGGATGAAGTCCTTGACAACTTCATTCTTTTCTCCATTGATAAGAATGCTGAGTGAGGATTTTTGTTTTCTTTACATTGAAATGCAATCCATACCAAATGCTGTACTCTTTGATCTTCATCAGTAAATATTTTAAGTCTTCTTCACTTTCAGCAAGCAAGGTTGTATCATCTGCATATCGCAGGTTGTTAATGAGTCTTCCT
>NW_006408591.1:11072295-11126250 GCF_000296735.1 Chrysochloris asiatica | reverse complement strand
TGTCGTCTGATTTCTTGACTGCTGCTTCCATGGGTGTTGATAGTTGATCCAAGAAGAATGAAGTCCTTGACAACTTCAATCTTTTTTCCATTGATAAGAATGTTGTTTATTTGTCCAGCGGTGAAGATTTTTGTTTTCTTTACAATGAGATGCAACCCTACCAAAGACTGTCCTCTTTGATCTTCATCAGTGAATATTTTGTCTTCTTCACTTTCAGCAAGCAAGGTTGTATCATCTGCATATCGCAGGTTGTTAATGAGTCTTCCTCCAATCCTGATGCCATGTTTTGCTTCATACAACACAGCTTCTCAGATTATTTGATCAGCATACAGGTTAAATAAGTATGGTGAAAGAGTACAACCCTGTCTCACACCTTTCCTAATTTTAAACTATTCAGTGTTCCCATGTTCTGTTTGAACAACTGCCTCTTAATCCATGTATAGATTCCTCATGAGCACAATTAAGTGTTCCAGAATACTCATACTTTGCAATGTTGTCCATAGCTTGTCATGATCCACACAATCGAAAATCGTTATAAAGCACAGCCCAAAATTGATGTCAATTTTGACTTATTAACACCCATGTGACACATTAGATCTGTGTCAATTAGACATTTCTACTGTGTTACAAGGAGCTCTGGTAGAGTAATGGTTACTAATCGAGCTGCAGGCCTCAAGGTCAGCAGTTCAAAACTACCAGCTGTTCCGTGGGAGAAAGATGAGGCTTTCTGCTCCAGTAAGGAATTACAGCCTCAGAAACCCGGTGCTAGGTCGCTGTGAGTCAGAACTGACTCCATGGCACATAACCACCAGCACTGTGTTACATGGGTGTTGATAAGTCAAAATTGACTCAAAAGCACCTAACAACAACAGCAAGCACAATGATAGGAAAAATGCATCGCATTATTAAAATTGTCATGCCATGTCTCTAGAATATCTATTCCATCCTTGCACTTAATTTATCTCCTTACCACTTACCACCATATGAAACTCTAGACATTGTAGTAGTTTGTTTCGTTTGTCAAATGTGTGCCTCCATTAAAATGTAAGTTTCATGAAGCCTGAGTTATGTGCCTATTTTATTCACTGATGTATGGTGCTATAGGATAAATACTGGACTGCTAATCCCAAAGTTGGTGGTTCAGACCTACCAGTCATTCCTTGGATACTTTATATAGGGTCACTTTGAGTTGAAATAGACTTCATGGCACAGAAAAGCATCAGTTGAATCCGACTCATTACAACTCCATGTATGTCAGAGTAGAGCTTTTTAATGACTGATTTTTACCAGGTCTTGTTTTCACAAGGTGCCTCTGGTTGTTGTGTGATGTTGAGTAGATTCTGACACATAACAACTCTGTACAGTTTTTCCCAGGAGCGACTGGTGGGTTTGAACAGCTTACTTCGGCATTAGAAGTTCAGTACTTATCCTACAATGCCACATTAGGACTCCACAAGGTGCCTGTAAATGTCCTCAAATCAACATCCTTTTGATTAGCAGCAATGTACATTAATTGATTGCACCACCCAAGAACTTTACTCTAAAACTGGGACTGATAGAAATGGATTCTGTTGCATATTAATAAATGTCTGTTGAATGAGTCAATTAATAGGTGAATGATATTTAACAACTATAGAAATTTTTTAAATGACCAGAAGTCATACAATTTGATACACCATTTTTATTGCTCTGTGCACTGATTAAGCACTGTTAACTTGTATTTCTGAAAGTTTGTAGTAGAGAAAATTTATAGAGACAAAGGAAACACTCTGAAAATATCTTACAGGGTTAGAAGTCAAGATAGTATTGTGCTGTTGCTTACATGAAGCTTGAAATATCTTGAGATGAGTTTGGAAGATTGGAATCACATTCTGTGTAGATCATTCAGTAATACAGATATTGAGGGCATATAGACTCAAGTGTGGCAAGAGTAGTGAGGTTGGCCTAGGATCGGGCAGTGTTTCGTTTTGCTACGTCTTCTTAGGAAGGCACTATGGAACCTTGAGTAGGAGGAAAAGAGTAGACATGCTGGAAATATATGGCATTTTGTCAAATATCTGGACCAACAGGGTTGGTACCCAAGAGGGCTCTGCTATTTACAAAGTGTGAGATATCGGAGGAGAGTCATATATTCTTAGACAGATTTTATCATGATTCAAGCTGCAACAATAATTTAATTCAGAAGGATCAGCAAGAAACTGGTCCCAATAAGGTGAAGGTTAGAGACATTCCAAATGTCCAACTTTTCTAAAATGCTATGTTGTTAAATGCTGTCAAGTTGGTTCCAATTAATAGTGACTTTGTATAGGGTTTTCATAGAGCAGCAGATGGATTTAAACCACTGATTTTGTGGTTAGCAGCCCAGTGCTTATCCTTAAACGCTACACCAGGACTCATCCATAATCACTAATGTCGACCACTACTTCTCCATTCAGTGTGTTCCCTCATGTACCAAGGAGCTCTGGTTGCATAGTGGTTATGACTCGGGTTGCCAACCACAAGGTCAGCAGTTCGAAACTACCAGTGGGTCCGTGGGAGAAAGATAAGGTGTTCTGCTCCCATAAAGATTTACAGCCTTGGAAACCATATGCAGGGCCACTATGAGTCAGAACCTACTCCATGGTACTTAACAACAACAACCAGGGTTGTATAATTTGCTACAATGTCTTATAGAACTCATTTGCCTTCAAGGAAATGCCTCCTATAGTTGTGGTGTCCGAAAAGTCCCAATCTTCTGATCAGACATCTGGAATATTCTCCTCACTCATGTAGAATTAGACTGTTGACTAACCAGACTGTTGACTCAGAAGACTGTGGAAGCTAGCAAAGCAGGTATGTATCAAGTCCTAAAGACCAGAGGACAGAGGGAGGCATACTTGGTTAGTTAAGCAAAGGAACAGACAGTCCACTCATAACACTTAAAAGACTCGTTTTATGTGCAGCAGGATGGCAAAATTGAACAAGACCCTTGATAGATTTGCTAGTTTTTACAATCACAATTGTGTCTGGTACAGTGCTGTAGGATAAACATTAGATTGCAAGGTTGATTTAAATATCAATGTGGTGGTTCAAACATATCAGCTGCAGCTGCTCCTTGGATACTCTATGCAGGGTAACAATGAGCTGGAATAGGCTTGACAGCATTTTGTAACAACAATCACAATTACTCTTTTAATAGTCACTCACAAGTGAACCATATAGTCCTTTCAACATCTCTTACCCAGACACATCAGGATAAAGTTGTTTGGTGGGAGTTACAAAACATAGCTAGAAGACCATCCTGGAACAGCAAGTAGAACAGAAGATATTCTTGAAAGAAAGACTGACAGGAAAAATACAAAACAATATAGGCAGACTGACTAATTATTACAATAACAAACAAGTGGCTCTCCTAGGAGACATCAAGGCAAGTGGTCGGGTCCCCTCAGGGCAAACCTCCTTCTAAGACTAAGACGCAATGGGAATACACTCTGATTGGTGACCACATTCGTCACCAATAAGGGAAAGTGAGGGAAAAACAGCAATGAAGCTGCAAGCTGAGCCCTACAATGCTCAATAGACTCCTGTGAACCTGGCTGGAGACCTGGTTGGCTAGCAGTGTAGCCAGATCTGGGGACTCTTGAACCCAGAGTCAGTGACATAGCCACAGAGGACTAAAGTGGAGAGTGAAGCATCCAGCTGATAAGAAGAGAGGGCACATGCATAAGTACACCCACACTTGCAGATAATACTCACTTGACCTGGCTTCAATGATTGGATGATCAGAGCTCATCTAGAAGAAGAAAGAAGAGGAAAAAAAGAGTAATCTGATACAATTTGAGGAACTTAAGCTACACCTATGGATGCAGTAGCTCAAAAGAGGGAACACATCTTCACAGCGAGGATCATTCTCATCCCCTCCGTACGTGGGCTGGACAAGGATGGGCAACTTGGACATGGCTACCCAGAATGGGGGGTGGGGGAGCTACAGAGGCAAGAGGTGACTGGCTTACAAGCTTTTAAGAGTGAACCTAGATCAAGAGGAAATGGAGCAATGTAGAATCTCCACTGAGTAGTATCTAATCTGTCTAGGAGGGGCTGATGAAAAGAAATGCGAATAGGTATCTTGGGATACAATAGTGAATAATTGTTATCAGGACTTATTGTAAGGGTTTGAAATGTAAAGGTAGACATTTTGGGGCAAAAGGAAGAGAATGATTAACTTTGCAGAGGTCCCTGGAACCATCAAGCAAGAAGAGCAGAGAGTGGAACCCTACCCAGAGAAGCAGTGATGCCAAATATGCAGGCAGAGATGATGATGTGAAGGGATGGAGTGGCTGGGGACTTTGAACTCAGAGAGGGAGAGGGGCTATGTGCTGATGACAGGGGGGTAGTCTTGCAGAGTATACCCTTTGGTTAGTTGATGATGCATGGAGGGGATGGTAACCATGGCAAGTAAGCAATGTACGATAGGATGAATGTGAAGCTGATGTTCTCCCAGGTAAACTATCATATAGTTCACAATAAAGCATTAAAAAAAAATGCTAGAAGAGACATATTAAATAATTTACTAAACTGCCACAGTCCAGAGCAATGCTACTTTTTCTGAGGATCACTAGAGGTAGTATATGAATATAGCACAAAGATAACATGGGTTGGGTTTGGGGCTTCAGGTCTGGACTGAGCTTGACAAGATAATATCTTTCATCCAATACTTGTGTGACTTTTGACTTATTATTAATCTTTTTGTGCCTGACTTTTGTCTCTTCTAGAAATTGAGGATTGTTTTTCTCTTACAGAATTTTTTTGAAGATTAAATGGGGTTGTTGTTGTTAAGTGCTGTCAAGTCGGTTCTGACCTATAACAACCCTGTATAGGGTTTCCAAGGAGCAGCTGGTGAATTTGAACTGCTGACCTTGAGGTCTCAAGCTGACTTTGCAGTCCAGTTCATTAGCCTACAATGCCACACCAGGATTCCATATTAAATGGAATAATGCATGTAAAAAAAAAAAACCAAGTTTGTTCCTAGCCTTAATAGATGTTCATATTTCTGGTGTGGTGTTGTAGGATAAATCCTGAATGGTTAACCACAAGGTCAGTGGTTCAAACCCAACAGCTGCTCCTCAGAAACTCTTCATACAGGGTCTCTATGAGTTGAAACCCACTCTATGGTACTTAACAACAACAACAAAGATGTATTTATTTGCTTTTGCTTTGCCTTATATATAAAAATGCTTTACAAAATGAAGAACTTTATTAATGAAAAGTATTATTATTTGGGACATTTGTAGATTCTTATTCCAGTCAGGGATATAATATGCAATATAATGCAATCTGTCATGCCCTAAGATTAGAAAATATTTTTTCCAAAATACTATTTTCTTTAAGTATAAAATACATTTTGAATGAGTTTCAAAGGAAGAGTTTTCATTTAAATTTAATGTGATGCACCCACATGTTTTCTTGCTGGCAGTATCTTATTTCATTTTTAGCTTTCACCTAATTCCTTATACTTTTTATTGTGGATTCATTACTATGCAAATATATATGCAATATATTCAAATACATGCTATAAAGATTATGTTACATTATATCATTTTACAATTAAACAGCTTGCTTCAGTTTTCTCAAGTTACAAATGTTTGATATAAGTTGCTAAAAGTAACAAATCAAATCAGTAACCAAAATCTTTAATTTGAACAAGGAAAACACTGAAAAGATTCTCTCTATATATTGATTATGAGCACATGAAAATGTGGTTATAATTCATTTTAATATTAAAAGGTGTATAATGGTGATTGAATTATAGGAAAATGCAATTTCATCTTAACAAAAATATATTTATATTTGTTTATAAGATCTATGCAGGATAGTTATTCTCATTTTCCAGGTTTTATATCATCTCAAATACTCACCTCTGGTGTTTACTCTCAGGTTGTCTTTATGATAGTTTTAGTAATTCACAATATATCTAAGATTCTATGTTTGGTAAAAAAAAAAAAAACAAAATAGAAGCGAAAAGAAATAATATAATAAGCTCTTTCATTTGTTACCTTCATTAGGATCCACAATCACTCAAAATGGCTAAAGCAAAATTTTAGGGCTTTTCATTACTGCTTTTAACCTTAATATCTTAAAGTAAAAGACACTGAGGAAATGGTTATTTTCCCTTTGTTTCTAAATTAAATATAAGTGTATTTCACTTTACTATGTATGTCCTAGAGTCGGTTATGACTTATAGCAACCCTGAACCCTATATAGGGTTGCTATGAGTCAGAACTGACTCGATGACATTCAACAACAACAACGAATAAGCTTTTGAATCTGCAATCCTTATGAGATCAGAAAACCTTATCACCTTACTTTAGAACATTGTAAATATTTAAAACACATATGCCGTGATTTCTGAGATAGCTGAAAATTTATTATAATAAAATGGAATGTTGTTGTTTTTTTTGTAGTTGTTAGGTACATTCTAATCAGTTCTAACTCATAGTTACCTTATACATAACCAAATGAAACATTGCCCAGGCCTTTGCCATCCTCACAATTGTTATTAAGTTTGAGAACAGTGCTGCTGCCACTGTGCTAATCCATCTTGTTAGGGGTTTTCGTCTTTTTCACTGACCTTTCACTTTACCAAGCATTATGTTCTTCTCTAGGGACTGGTCTCTTGATAATATGTCTAAAGTAGGAAAAAGAAGTCTCGCCATCCCAGATTCTAAGGACTGTTCTAGCTTTACTTCTTCCAATACAGATTTGTTTGTTCCTCTGGCAGAACATGGTACTTATAATATTCTTCTCCAACACCATAATTCAAATGCATCAATTATTTTGTTATCTTCCTTATTTACTGTCCAATTTTCACATATTTATGATGCTATGGAAAATATAATGATCAGGTGCACCTTAGTTCTTAAACTTACACTTTAAAGAGGTCTGGAAAGCAGGTTTGACTAATACAACACATTTGATTTCTAGACTCTTGTTTCCATGTTGATAGTGGATCTAAGCAAAATGTCTTTCACAATTTCAGTCTTTTCTACCTTTTTCAAGATATTATCTATTAGTCCAATGATCAGGATTTTTATTTCCTTTACATTGAGGTGCAACCAATACTGAAGACTTTGGTCTTTGATCTTCATCAGTAAGTATTTTAAATATTCTTCATTTTCAGCAAGTAATGTTGTATTATCTGCATATCACATGTTGTTAATGAGACTTCTTCTATTCCTGCTGACTTGTTCTTCATATAAACACTTCTCAGATTATTTGCTCAGTATACAGATTGAGTAAGTAGGGTGAAAGAATACAAGCCTTGCATACCCTTTTCCTTATTTTAAACCATTCAGTGTCCCCTTGTTCTATTAGAACCACTGATATGTGCAGGTTCCTCGTGAGCACAGTTAGGTGTTCCTGGACACTCATTTTCTGCAATGTTGTCCATTGTTGTTGTTGTTGTTGTCAGGTGCCATTGAGTCGGAACCGACGCATAGTGACCCCATGCACAGCAGAACGAAACAATGTCCAACCCTGGGCCAGCCTCACTACCCCTGCCACACTTGATGCCATCAATGTTGCCACCTGGCCAATCCATCTCCTTGGGGGTCTTGCTTTTTTTCTCCAACCCTCCATCATACCAAGCATGATATCCTTCTCCAGTGACTGTTCCCTCCTGACAATATGTCCAAAGTATGAGAGATGAAGTTTAGCCATCTTGGCCTCCAAGGAGCACTCTGGCTGCACTTGTTCCAAAACAGATCTATTGGTTCTTTTGGCAGCCCATGGCACTTTCAGTATTCTCCTCCAACACCACAATTCAAAGGCATCAATTCTTCTATGATTTTCCTTATTCAGTATCCAGCTTTTGCATCCATATGAGGTTATTGAAAATACCATGGCTAGGGTCAGGCGCACCTTAGTCCTCAAGCTGACATCTCTGCTCTTCAACACTTTAAAAACTTCCTGTGCAGAAGATTTGCCCAATGCAATATGTCGCCTGATCTCTTGACTGCTGCTTCCGCGAGTGTTGATTGTTCATCCAAGAAGAATGAAGTCCTTGACAACTTCAATCTTTTCTCCATTGTTAAGAATGTTGTTTACTCGTCCAATGGTAAGGATTTTTGTTTTCTTGACATTGAGATGTAGTCCATACTGAAGGCTGTGCTCTTTGATCTTCATCAATAAATGTTTTAAGTCCTCTTCACTTTCAGCAAGCAAGTTTGTATAATCTGCAAATTGCAGGTTGTTAATGAGTCTTCCTCCAATCCTGATGTCACGTTTTTCTTCATAGAACAGCTGTCCATAGCTTGTCATTATCCACACAGTTGAAAACATTTGTATGAAATAATGAATAAAACTCAGGTAAACATATTTTTGACATTCTCTTCTTTCAACTAAGATCCATCTGACATCAGCAATGATATCTTTGGTTAATATATATAGTACAAAATCTGTTCTTTAGATGATCTCTAAAGTCAGATGGGAAATATTCAAGGTCAAATTTTGGTTCTTGTGAACTTGTTTTAAATTTATTAATCCTCAACCTGAACTTACATATGAGCCATTAATGGTCTATTTCACAGTTGGCCCCTGATCTTGTTTTTGCTGATGACATAGAACTTTTCCACAGTCTCTTCCTACAGATGTAGTCAGTTTGGTTTCTGTTTATCTGGTGAGGCCAATGTATAGAGTCATCTTTTATATTATTAAAGAAAGATATTTACAATGAATAAGTCATTGGTTTTACAAATTCTATCATGTGATTTTGGGCATCATTTCCATCACCAAGGCTTTATTTTTCAACACTGATCCTTCCTCTTTGTCTCCAACTTTGCATTCCAACCACTAGTAAATATCAATTTCAGACTGAAGAAATTGGCAGAATCCTTCAATTTCATTATCACCAGTTTTAGTGATTGGCACATAAATTTGTATAATAGTAGTGTTAACTGATCTTCCGTGTAGGCATATGGATATTATACTATTACAAACAACACTATACTTCAAGATAGATCTTGAAATCATCTTTTTGATGATAAATATGATGCCATTCCTTTTCAATTTGCCATTCTTATCATAGTAAGCCATATGATTTTCAGATTCATAGTAGTCAAGTTCAGCTCACTAGTGCCTATGATATCAATATTTGTATGTTCCATTTCATTTATAATGATTACTAATTTTCCTTCACCCACACTTTATACATTCTATGTCCTGATTATTAATAGACATTTATAGGTGTTTCTCCTCATTTCATAGAGTCCTGCTGTGGCACCGCAGGTTAATGTGCTGTATTGCAAAGTTGGTTTGAACCAGAAGGTTGGCAGTTCAGGCTCACAGCTGCTTCTAGGAAATCCTATTCAGGGCCACTATGGGTTGGAACTGATTGATGGTACTTAACAACAACAAAAACTCCTCATTTTTGAGTTGTGCCCCATCAGCAAAGTAAAGACCCAAGATCTTTACTATATTTGCATTATCACAGTCAAATCTACTTTGAGGAGGCAGCTCTTCCCCAGTCATATTTTGAGTATGTTCCAACCAGAGAGGATCAACTTCTGGCACTATTTTTCAAAGTATTCTAGTGCTCTTCATAATTTTTCAATATTCCATAGTGAACTGCTGACAGTGTTCCACTGTTATTCATAAACTTCTCAGTGATTAATAAACAGTCAGAAGTAGTTCACCTCTCCTTCTTTCTACTTTGTTTAACTCTGGACGCTTACTGAAACCAAACCACCATAGGTGTACCCTGCTGGTATTTTAAAATACCAGTTACACAACTTTCAGCCATCAAAGCAACATGCAAGCCACCACAATATGACAAACTGACATAAGAATAGAATGCTGTTGTTGTTGTTGTTAAGTGCCATCGAATTGGTACCAACTCATAGCAACCTTATGCACAGCAGAATGAAACATTGCTCCCATCCTGGGCCAACCTCACTACTGTTGTCGTACTTGAGTCCAACGATGCTGCCACTTGGCCAGTCCATCTCATTGGGGGGTCTTCCTTTTTTTCTCTGACCTTCCGCCTTACCAAGCATGATATCTTTCTCCAGTGATGGGTCCCTGCTGACAATATCTCTGAAGTATGAGAGACAAAGTTTGTCCATCTTGGCCTCCAAGGAGCACTCTGGCTGCACTTCTTCCAAAACGTATCTACTGGTTCTTTTGGCAGCCCAGGATACTTTCAATATTCTCCTCCAACACCATAATACAAAAACATCAATTCTTCTACGGTCTTCCTTATTCACTGTCCAGCTTTCACATGCATATGAGTTCATTGAAAATACCATGGCTTGGGTCAGGTGCATCTTAGTCCTCAAGCTGACTGACATCATTGTTCTTCACAACTTTAAAAAGATATTGTACAGTAGATTTGCCTAATGCAATACGTCATTTGATTTCTTGACTGCTGCTTCCATGAGTGTTAATAGTTGATCCAAGAAGAATGAAGTTCTTGACAACTTCAATGTTTTCTCCATTGATAAGAATTTTGTTTATTGGTCCAGTGATAAGGATTTTTGTTTTTTTTAATATTGAGATGTAATCCATACCAAAGGCTGTGCTCTTTGATCTTCATCAATAAATGTTTTAAGGCCTTTTCACTTTCAGCAAGCAAGGTTATATCATCTGCATATCGCAGGTTGTTAATGAGTCTTCCTCCAATTCTGTTGCCATGTTTTTCTTCATAGAACCCAGCTTCTTGGATTATTTGCTCAGCATACAGGTTGAATAAATATGGTGAAAAAATACAACTTTGTCGCACACCTTTCTTAATTTTAAAGCATTCGGTGTTCCCATGTTCTGTTCGAACAACTGCCTCTTGGTCCAGGTACAGATTCCTCATTAACACAATTAAGTGTTCCAGAATACTCATACTTCTCAATATTGTCCATAGCTTGTCATGATCTATACACTAGAAAGCCTTTGTGCACTCAATAAAGCACAGGTAAACACCTTTCTCTTATTCACTGCTTTCAGCCAAGATCCATTGGACATCAGCAATGATATCCCTAGTTCCACGGCCTCTTCTGAATCTGGATTGAACCTCTGGAAGTTCTCTGTCAGTGTATGCTTGCAGCTGTTTCTGTATTACCTTCAGTAAAACAGATCCATGAGAGCCAAAATATGACCTTGAATACATCCCACCTGAATTTAGAGATCATCTGAAGAACAGATTTGATACATTAAACACAAAAGACCAAAAACCAGAGAGTTGTGGGATGACATCAAGAAAATCATACATGAAGAAAGCAAAAAGACATTAAGAAAACAAGAAAGAAGAAAAAGGTCAAAATGGATGTAAGAAGAGACACTGAAACTTGCTCTCCAGTGTAGAGTTGCTAAAGCACATTGAAGAAATGAGGAGGTATAAGAGCTGAATAGAAAATTTCAAAGATCAACTTGAGTAGATAAAACCAAATATTACAACAAAATGTGCAAAGAATACAATAGAATACTTGAAATTAGAACATTTAAGACATATGGTCTCTTTAGCTAAATAGCAATTAAACAAACATTGTGAAATATTCTTAACTGAGTGTTTTATTGGCTTATATTTAAAATAACAATTCTGTAGTGATTTTTAAAATCTTACTATAATGAAGAAACAATCTGGTATATTTTGAAATGTTTTAAGAATCCCACAGCATGGACTTACTGACTCTTTTTATCTTTCATGGACTCCTGGTGTGCCACTATAGTATCAGGACTAGACTGTAAAACACAAGATCGGTAGTTCAAACTCACCAGCTGCCCCTTGGAAAGTCTGTACAGGGTCGTTGTAGCTCAGAATCTACTTGATGGTACTTAACAACAATAACATTCCCCTGCATAAAGTGGATATTCTGGAACACTTAATTGTGCTCATTGTTGTTTTTGTTGTTAAGTGCCCTCAAGTGGAGTCTGATCCCCAGTGACACTATTGTTGTTATGTGCCATGGAGTCGGTCCCCACTCATAGTGACTCTGCACAGGGTTTCCAAGGCTGTAAATCTTTAAGGAAGTCTCCTTCAGAACAGCTGGTAGTTTCAAACTACTGACCCTGAGGTTAGCAGCCCGATTTGTAAACACTACGCTACCAGAGCTCCTGTGACACTATTGCTGTTAAGTGCTGTCAAGTGCATTTTAACCCATAGTGACCCTGTACAGGATTTTCAAGGAGCAGCTGGTGAGCTTGAACCATTGACCTTGCAGTTCAAACTACTTTGCAGTCTGATGCATTAGCCCACAGTGCCACACCAGGACTCCATTAAGAACCTGTAAATAAAGCAAGTTGTTAGGTGCCATTGAGTTGGTCCCATCTCATAGCGCCTCCATATAGGGTTTCCAAGGAGTGACTGAAGAGTTTGAACTACTTACCTTGCCACTGAAATCACTCCTGTGGTCCAGTACTTATCCTAAGGCAACACCCCAGGACTCCTAAATACAGCAAGAGGAAGCTGTTATTACGGAACAAGGGGATAATGAATTAAAATAAGGAAATGTGTGTGTCAGGGTTGTATCATTTCTCTATACTTATTCAATCTGTATGCTGAGCAAGTAATTTGAGAAGACGGATTATACAGAAGAATGTGGCATCAGGATTGAAGGAAGACTCCTTAGCAACCTGTGATGTGCAGATTATACAACCTTGTTTGGTGTAAGTGAAGATAACTTAAAACTCTTACTGAAGATCAAAAACCACAGTTGACAGTATGGGTTAAACCTCAATGTAAAGAAAAAACTCCTTACAACTGGACAAATAACTGATGTCATGGTAAATTGAGAAAAGATTGAATTTGTCAAAAACTTAATTTTGCTTGGAACCAATATGAACATTCATGCAAGCAGCAGTAAAGAAACAAAACTATGCATTGCATTAGGCAAATGTGCTACACAAGATCTCTTTAAAACGTTCAAGAGCAGTGATATCAGTTTGAGGACTAAGGCGTGTCTGACCCAGCTATGGTATTTTCCATAGCTTCATATGCATATGAAAGTTTGACATTGAATATGGAAGAGCTTAAAAGGTTTTACACATTTGAGTTATAGTGTTAGAGAAAAGCATTAAAAGTACCATGTTCTGCTAGAAGAACAAACATATCTTTGTTGGAAGAAGTGCAGCCAGAAGAATCTTTAGAATCCAGGATGGCGAGAATTTGTCTCATACATCAGACATATTATCAGGAGGGACCAGGCTCAGGAGAACAACATCATGCTTGGTAAAGTGGAAAGCCAGTGGAAAAGAGTTAAACACCCAAGGAGATAAATTGACACAGTGGCAACAGCAATGAGCTGAATCATGGTAACACCTGGGAGTATGATGCAGAACGGGGCAGTATTCATTCTGTTTTGCATAGTCAGAACCATTTCAACAGCACCTAACAACTCCAATGTTGGGAGAAGATTTTATGTAACTTTTGTTTTAAAACTAGGTAAAAGTTATATTCCAGTGAGCAAGAATAACTATGAAACTAAAATGGATAACACCTTTATCATTAAAACCCAACTTTATAGTTCAGCACATTAACCTACAGTGCCACACCAGGAGTCCTGGAAAAAGAGTTAGGGAAATGGAAACACTGCCTTCAGAGTGTATAGACCTAGATGGAGGATATATCAGGAAACAAAGATTTCTATGATTTTTTAACAATACACTTTGACTTACTGTTGCATATTCTAAATATTGAGCAAAGTGTTGTATTATTAGTTAATTTATTTCAAGTGATATATTATTCTGGAGGATATTTGTGAGCAATATCAATAAAAACCCTTTAAACGATTATGAAATGTTGATAGTTGCACCTGTGTTAAAGTTTAAAAATAAATATTTCACAAACAGTTTCTCGGATGGTTAAAATTTAAGGAGATAGAAAAATGTGTCATTATGTATATAATTCTAGTGTTCACATTTAAATTTTCTTACAATGTTTTGTTTTCCTTTAATAGTGTATAATTTAGTCCAGATGACTGAGACAACAGTCCCAGATTAAGAATACTTGGCTAATAGAATACTCATTATTTTTGATGTGTGAAATTTCCCTTTTTATTTGTCTTCTGCTCAGCTACTGGCAGGTCTTTACAAAGTTAATATGATGACAATGACTTGCACATACAGTAGGTGACATTATCAGTCAATAAAATGGTACCATTTTTCCATGTAATACAAATTTTTATATATAATAAGATTGTTAATATAATAGGAGAACCATCAGCACATACAATAGCTTTGCTTTATTAACATCCCTATTCATGTTAGCAATTTTGATGTAATTTAAGTGATGTCCCCATTAGAGTGGCAAATTGTGTTTTCATTAATAGTGTGAGAAAGTCATTAATATGAAAATTGCTCTTTCAGAATCACATTAGTGAAATACTTATCCTATTATCACCAAGCTGATTTTCACCCAGGTACTAAGCATTCTGAGTTGAAGCATCCTATAGCAAAATAATCAGTCACCTCATTCTCTTCAGAAGATCTCATTGGCTTTACATGGTTTCTTTACATCCTTCACAATATTACTAATAAAAGTCATGAAAGTTAATGTTACTAAACTATCATTATCAGCGTATTTCTGGATTTTATTTTAAATAATTTGCATGTTATATACTTCCATTAGCATACATATGGATAATACAATTCCACCAAGTATAATGAGTAAGTAGTGTGTATGGATAAATTAGTTGTAAGCAACAGACCCCAACTCCATTATTCAACTTCCATCATGAAGATCTTGAAGAAATTCATAGAATAAATGATTCGAATATACTTACAAATTGTTAAGTGCTGCCAAGTTATTTCTGACCTATAATGACCCTGTATAGGGCTTCCAAGGAGTAGATGGTGACCTCGAACCACCAACCTTGCAATTCAAAGGACTTTGCATTCCAGCACATTAGCCCACAGAGCCACACCAAGACTCCATACTTACAAAAAGGAAGAAAGACATTTCTAGAGGAAAATAAGTCTTTACCATTTCTAAAAAGTATTCTGATGTATTTGGTTTGGGCTGCATAACTTGATTATTCTGATAGTAATACACTGATTTCACGCTCCAAAATTTGCATTCATATTCCAAAAACCTTCATAATTATAAGACATTTGCCACAGTTGTGAGCTATCTAAATAAATACATAAATAATCCAAAAAATTATTGGAGTTTAAGTCTGTCTCATTTATGATACCATTCTACTTATTTTTCTATTTTGTGCCCAAAAAGTATTTTGACATAATTTCATGAAGAGACGTATCCCGGGGAAATACTATCTTTTGTTATTACATTTTTTTTTTCTTTTTAACATGTAGGAAAAATTATGATATCTTTTAAATTAAAGACAAGACACACTCCATGAGGAAAAAATTTCCTTGTTGTGAAAAGTATAAATAAAATAATGCGTTGGTCGGGTTACCTATACTTCATATCTTTTAAATAGAGGTGAAAAAGCACTAATTTATTATAGATTGTGATTTTCCCATCATTCCATTTTGGCAATTAGTTAGAAAATATGCACACACTTTTATCTCTCCATAAAGGATTTGGTTTTGAATGAAAGTGTTCCTCTGTGTATGTGTGCACATATATGAGGCATATTGCAATGTTATTAGCAGTGATACAACAAAACTTATTAAACTGAAAAAGAGGATTAGTTACCTTTTACTTTCCAAATGAGCAAACAGATCTGTGTTGGAAGAATTGCAGCCAGAGTGCTCCTTGGAGGCCAGGATGGCCAAGCTTCATCTCTCATACATTGGACATATTATCAGGAGGGACCAGTTGCTGGAAAAGGATATCATATTTGGTAAGGTGGAGGGTCAGAGAAAAAGAGGAAGATCCCCATTGAGATGGATTGGCAAAGTCATAGCATCAATGGCAAAAATTGTGAGGTTGGCCCAGGACCAGGCAGTGTTTTTGTTCTTTTATGCATAGGGCTGTTATGAGTCGGTACTGGCTTGATGGCACCCAACAACACCAACATATATGAACTAGGTGAAATATTTTCTTCTGTATATTTATTTTCATCTTGGATTAGATTTCTTTTTTCTTGTTTTATCATGTGTATACACACTTCATGCTATAGAATTAGGCTGAGCCAACCAACCTATTAGAAGAAACCTGCTGTGTTTTCAATATAGTTACTGAAGAAAGAGGATTTCAAGTTGGAATGTTTCCCTGGATCATGCCTGGGTGGGAGCCAATCACTATGGCAAGTGTTGAGAGTTTATTGCCAATCACAGAAGAAAACGGTTATGTAGACCTCTGGGAGCTCAAGAGTTTCTCTTCTCTTTTAGGGGACAGATGTGTCATCTGAGTCATAGGAATAATTATGTACATAAACTACAGATTGGGAGCAGATGTATTCAAGAAGAATGAGTCAGCATCAGCATCATATCCAGTGCAATCTAGACTATCCACAGGTCATTCTCTTCTTCTTACTCACTGGATTGTCTCCAAAAATCATTTTAATGAGATTTGTATTGAATTTTAAATCTTTATGTCATCCAAGAGAGAAAGAAGGGAGTTAAAAAAAAAAAAAAAAGAATGCAAAGGAATTACAAAATGGATAGCATAATTATCATTGGCTATAAAAATCACATTTTATTGTTATGTTTTATTTTTTCAGAAGGTGTGAATGTGATATTTGTCCTTAGTCCTTATTTTAAAATTAAAGTAAAATATTAACTAACTGTTGGGGTTGGGGAAACATATTATTGGTTATTATTTTATTACCCTCATAGGTTTGTTCTGCCTTTTCCTATTGGCAATGTGCTTCTGTCTGATACATTTTCTTCTGTCTGTTTCCAATTGTGTTATTCCAAGGTGAGGTTTTCCTATTTAGGATTTAACCTACTATTCCTGAGAAAAGATATTCAAATTTCTGTCTTATTTCAGGCATGCATATCTGTTGGCCTTATGTTTTTAAATTTTTTTTTCTGGATTTGCTTTTGACCTTCCTAAAATTTGAGAATTCAGAAGATCCTACTCTTTTTTGGCCCTATAGTAAGCAATCACCAGTAGAGTTGCTACAGAAAGCAAGTTATGGTTTAAAAGCTATTACACTTTAAACTGAGGTTTCTTGGCAGCTTCTTTCCAAATTTCTGATAGCAAAATTTGCCCAAGTTAATAGAACTATTCTGCTTTTGTTTAATGGGGTGGGGGGAGGGGAGTGAGGAAGCTTATCTTATACTACAGAAGATATTGCTGCATGGTTTTGTACATATACAGGTAGCCTTTGTCAATTTCTCATATGTATTTGCTCATTAACTACAGAATTATCTCCAGAAGTCAAATTGTAGAACTGTTGAAGAACACAGAATTTTTTAAAAGGACTTTATGGACAGGGAAAGAAATGCAAACACACTTCATCTAAAAAAAAAAAAATTAAATGTATTCATTAAAATGCCTCACTTTTATTTGGGACTAGCTTCTTAACTTTAATCAAATTTTTCTCAGTTATTTTCACTCTAAACTTTGCTGTTATGACCCTGTTAGATCCCCTGTTATTTTTTTCCTTATCCCACATATCTTCATTGCTTTTGTTGCCCTTACAATAACAGAATCAGATTCTAAGGCAAGGATGTGAGTATAAGAAGTTCACTTGAGGAGTGATCCCGGAAGCCATGGTTGAAGGGTGAGTTAGTGAGACACTGACAGGAAGGCAGCCAAAACAGGGTGACTTAATGAGAAAATTGTTGTTGCTGGCAACTGGGAATAAGGCATGTTGAGGACCTTTCTGGAAATGATAAAGAATATGTCTCAGACTGACCCATACCAAGGATGAAGAAGCTGGGGTACTTAGTCTTCCACTCTCTTCCATTATTGATTGATAATTGCTTCCTGGAGGTCTTTAACTTCTTAACCCTTTATATCTGTTATGTGTTTGGAATGAGGATGATGGAGAAATCACAGGTGGACAGTACAGGTACTAGCTGTAAAGAGCCATAGGTAACAGGACGTCATCAGTGTGCACAGAGCATTAAGATACAGGAGAAATGTCTCTTTTTTCTCATTCTGAATGAATTTTGCAATTTGCATTTCACTTCTTGCTAATGACACTTCTGCTGGACTTGGACCCTATTTCTACATTTCTTGAAGTACCATCTAAACAAGGCTAGGAAACCAGCTGAGTTTGAGATATAGATGACAAATTCACAAACTCCAACACATTTTAACCCTCAGGAGAGCTGTTAAACACAGATTACTGGACCCTACCCCTACCACCAGAGATTCTGATTCTGTAGGTCTGGGGAGTACCTGAGAATTTGTATTTCTAACAAGTTTCCACATAACACCAAGAATGCTAGTTAGGAGATCGCACTTTAAGAAGCACTGACTTAAAGTGGTTAAACTGGGGAAGGGTTTATTTCTATTCACATAACTCGGAAACCCTGTGCAGTGTTGCTATGGGTCAGAACCGACTCGATGGCACTCAACAACAACAACAACTTACAAATTTGGCTGCTAACCTCAGGGTCAGCAGTTCAAAGCTACCAGCAGTTCCGTGGGAGAAAGATAAGGCTTTCTGCTCTCGTAAAGATTTACAGTCTCAGAAACCCTGAACAGAGTCATTATGAGTTGGAACCGACACCAAGGCACACAACAACAACAACTTGAATTAAAATTTTGTTTGTTGCTGTTTAGTGCCATCAATTGTGACACATACTGACCCTGTACATGGTTTCTGAAGAGGAATTGGTAGGTTTGAACCATAGACCTTGTGGTTCAGAGTCCAGTGCTAATACTACAGTACCACATCAGAAGGCCATTAGACTTTTCTTTTTAAAGTCCTTAGAATAATTTTAACCTTCAGGAATTTGTCAAGTTAGAAATAAGATCTAATATTCTATCTCTTCCTTTTCCTTTTTCTCGTTTTTCTGACTCCCTCATATCTTTCTGAAGAATTGAATTTGGTATCTCAAAAATCCTAGTACTTTATTGTACAGAACACTTGACCAAACCTGTTGTTAAGTTTCATCTAGTCAGTCCAAACTCATAGAGAGCACATTTAGGATTGTGAGAGAGTCTGGTGGATTTGAACTGCCAGTCTTGCAGTTACCACTTTAGTACTTATTCTAAAGTGCCACACAGGGCTCTCTGACTGAATCTAGAGGCTATTTATTTTTCCAAAGTCCTTTCTGAAGTACATATAGTTTTTTTTTTTTAATTCACTTATTTCTGCTAATGTTTCTTAAGTCAACAGTTTTAGCTTCTCAGTGAAATTTCATAATAAAATGCTGTGGACTTTAATTTGTTGGTTTATGAAACTAAATCTTCATGTGTGCTTTTAGCATATTTACATTTTTTCTTGTTGCATGCAAGGATTATGCAATCAATATAAAATGGACTAGCATATACATGAATTTTTATATTGAACATTAGATATTGTATAACATAGCACATGTTCAGAGTGAAACAAAACCAGAACACTGAAATGATACTTTCTAAGTACCAAGACTGTAATGACTGTCAAGCAAAGTGGTAATGTGGTTAAAATCTAGATTATTATCTAGGAAGTCAGACTGTCTGGCTTTAAATGCAACTGTTACATTTTCTAGCTGTGTGATCTTGCAAACATATTTAACCTCTCTGGGTCTGTTTCTTTTTCTACAAAATTACACACATTTTAGCTGTAGAATTTACTTTAATAAACTTTTAGGAAAGACAACTACATCATTTTCAAAATAGTCTCCTTGCTTTTCAATATATTTTGTCCCTCTGTCAACAAGATTTCATATTTCCATATTTAAAAAACGTTTTTGGGTGAGCTGTGAGCCACGAATGCGCTTCTGTCTTCACTTCTTCATCAGAGTTGACTTTTCATCCTCAAAGAGTTGCATTTAGGGGAACAAACAGTTGAAAGTACAATAGACCAAGATTAGGGATACAGGAAAGATGCTTGAACATCTCAAAATGAAGTTTTTGCAGTGTGTCAACAGTATGGGGAGAGGTATGTGGATGTGCATTGTCATGCAAGATTACAAAACCCTTGGGTAGAAATCCTTTGCATTTAATCTGAAGTTTAGGTTTCAGCTTTTTAGTGAGCATCTTACTGTAAAGAGTAAGGTCCAACTGTTGATTGGTGGATCTTTTTCTTGCTAGTGTTTCAATACTGGCCCTTGAGAGTCCCAGAAAACTGTAAGCATCAATAGTCCAGCCAATGGTTGACTTTTGAACTTTTGCTTGGTTGATGATCAAGGATGTTTCCATTCCATACTTTCCCATTTACTCTCAGGCTCATAATGATGAATTCATGACTCATCACCAATAACAATTTATTTCAAGAAACTTTTATCTTCCTTTGTGTATCTGTCCAAATTTTTTTTTTGCAAATGCTCAAATGCCTGTTTGTACTCTTCTGTGAGTTGTTTTGGTACCAATCTTGCATATATTTTTGAAACTGAAGTCTGTTGTGGATCATTTCCTAGCAGAGCCATGGCTGATTTGCAAATGATTTGCCACATAATCCACTGTCACTTGTCTATTTGACAGAATCATTTCATGTGCATGTACAATCTTGTCATCAACTATGGTCATAGATGAACACTTTTAATATAACTGAGTACAGATAAATTTTGACTCATCCTCATAGCTGTTTATATTATCTTCATTAAAGTGCTATTATATGAATTAAGTAATATCATAAAGTAATTTTTAGATTAGTGATTGGTACATTATAATGACTAAATATCATACTAATAAAGAAGTTATATAGCTACCATATATGCTGTTAGTATTAAGCGCCATCAAGGCAATTCTGATTCATAGTGACACTCAACAGGGTTTCCAGGAAGTAGCTGGTAGGTTTGAACTGCTGACCTTATGGTCCTCAACCCAGTGCTTATCCTACAGTGCCACATAAGAAATCCATAGCTAAATAAAAAAGTTGTATAACTAACAAATATTTGTTGTTGTTGTTAAGTTGAGTTGGTTCTGAATCATAGTGGCCTTGTGTAGAGCTTCCAAGGAGCACCTGGTAAGTATGAACTACTGTCCTTGTGGTTCTCATTCCAGTGCTGATCCTATAGTGCCACACCGCAAGTCTGCTAACATATATACCTACCATTGACAATGGTGAAAAACAAAGCACAGGAATTGACAGAATACAAGTCACAAATAGCACTTACTTGTTTAGGCTAAGAAATTTGAAGGACAGCTATCAGGTCAACCAACTGAATATGATCAATGTTTATACCTCTTCCATGAAAAGATAATCCAACAAATGTGGAGATTATCAAACAATGCCATTAATATCACATGGTAGTAAAATTTAACTGGTGGTAATTTAAAAAGTATTGCAGCAATATATCAACAGGGAACTTCATGAAATTCAAACCAGATTAAGAAGAGGAGGTTGCTCAATATCATTGTTGATTTTGATAGATTTTGACTGTCAGAGAATACCAGCAAGATGTTGATTATATA
This sequence comes from Chrysochloris asiatica, assembly GCF_000296735.1. NCBI lineage: Eukaryota > Metazoa > Chordata > Mammalia > Afrosoricida > Chrysochloridae > Chrysochloris > Chrysochloris asiatica. Next base: position 11,104,862 of record NW_006408591.1, on the reverse strand, counting down.
AAGGCATTCAACTGAGTGAATCAAAACAAATTATGGTTACCATAGTGAAGCATGGGGACTCTAGAAAACATCATGGTGCTCATGCAGAACTTTTTCATAGACCAACAAGCAGTTAGTCTAACAGAACAAGGGGATTTGTTAGGTAATGTTGAGTCTTTTTTGACCTACATCTACCTTATGCATAACAGAACAAAACATGGCCCTGGTCTGCACCATCTTCGTAGTTGCTATATTGCAGCCGATCTTCCTCTTTTACACTGACATTATACCAAACAAGATGTCTCTTTCCAGGCACTGGTATCTCCTGATAATAGATTCAAAATAATTAAAACAAACTCTTGCCATCTTGACATCTAAAAGGCATTTTGGCAATACCTCTTCCAAGACAGATGCATTTGTTCATCTGGCAGTACTTTCAATATTTTCCATCAACACAATAATTTATATGCATCAGTTATTCCTCAGTCTTCCTTATTTATTGTTCAGATTTCACATGCATAAAAAGCAAATGAAAATATTATGGCTGTGTCAGGGACACCTTAATCCTCAGTGACATCTTGTTCTTTAACACTTTAATGAGATCTTGAGCAGTAGATTTGCACAATGCAATATGTCCTTTGATTTCTGCCCTGTTTCCATGAACACTGATTGTGGATCCAAGTAAATGATGTTTTTGACAACTTCGATCTTTTTTCCATTTATTGTGAAGTTATTTGTTGGTCAAATTGTGAGGATTTTTGTTTTCTTTACATAGAGTTATCTATAATTAAGGCTGTAATCGTTTATTTTTACCAGTGGATCCTTCAAGTCCTCTTCATTTTCGGTAAACAAGATTATATCATTGACATATCACAGGTTATTAAGGAGCCTTCCTTCAATTCTAGCACCATCTTCTTCTTCATATAGTCCAACTTCTCAGATTATTTGCTCATTATATAGATAGAAAAAGTATAGCAATAAGATACAGCCATGATATACACCTTACCTGACATAAAACCAGACAGTATCTGTTCTGTTCTGTTCTGTTCTGTTTCAATGACTGCCTCTTAGTTTATGTACAGGTTCTGTATTTGCATAATTAAGTATTCTAGGATAGCCTTTCTGCCCAATATTGTTTATAGTGTTTTATGATACACACAGTCATCTGTTTTCATTTAATCAATAAAGCACAAGTGAATATCTTTCTGTTATTCTCTACTTTCAGCCAAGAACCATCTGATATCAGCAATGAAATCCCTCATTATTAATCAGGCTCAAATTTCTGGCAGCTCTATATTTATGTGCTGCTATAACCAATGTAAAGAAAACAAAAATCCTCACCACTGGACCAATAAACAACATTCGTATCAATGGAGAAGAGATTGAGGTTGTCAAGGACTTCATTCTTCTTGGATCAACTATCAAAACTCGTGGAAGCAGCAGTCAAGAGATCAGACGATGTATTGCATTGGGCAAATCTGCTGCACAGGTACTTTTTAAAGTATTGAAGAGCAGAGATGTCAGCTTGAGGACTAAGGTGCACTGACCCAAGCCATGGTATTTTCAATAACCTCATATGGATGCAAAAGCTGGACAGTGAATAAGGAAGATCGTAGAAGAATTGATGCCTTTGAGTTGTGGTGTTGGAGGAGAATACTGAAAGTGCCATGGACTGCCAAAAGAACCAATATATCTGTTTTGGAAGAAGTGCAACCAGAGTGCTCCTTGGAGGCCAAGATGGCTAGGCTTTGTCTCTAATACTTTGGACACATTGTCCGGAGAGAACAGTCGCTGGAGAAGGATGTCATGCTGGGTAAGGTGGAGGGTCAGAGAAAAAGAGGAAGACCCCCAACGAGATGGATCAGCCAGGTGGCATCATTGGTGGACTCAAGTGTGGCAGCAGTAGTGAGGTTGGCCCAGGATCAGACATTGTTTCGTTCTGCTGTGCATGGGGTCGCTATGAGTCAGTTCCGACTCGATGGCACCTGACAACAACAACAACAATAACCATTTTTAAATTATCTTCAGAAAAAATATACTTCTTTGTGACAGTAATAATATTTTTTAAAATATGATCACATTATGTAGGATTACTTTTCTTGGTAATGGGCACAATGATGGATCTCTTCCAATCAGTTGGCCAAATATCTGTCTTCTAAATTTCTTCACATAGACCAGTGAGCACCTCCAGCACTGCATAAATGCTTTGGGATATTTCAATTGATATTCCTTCAATTCCTAGAGCCTTGTTTTGTTTTGTTTTGTTTGCAAATGCCTGCAGTGCAGCTTGAACTTCTTCCTTGAATACAATTGGTTCTTGATTATAAGCTATCTCTAGAAATGGTAGAAGGTTGGTAAATTCTGTTTAGCACAATAATTCTGTATATTCCTTAAATCTTCTTTAGATATTTCCTGCATCATTCAATATTTTGTTCGTAGAATTCTTCAAGTTGAAGCTTGACTTTTTTCTTCAGTTCTTTCACCTTGAGAAATGTGTAGCATGTTCTTTCATTTTGATTTTCTAGTGCCATATCTTTGCACATTTCAGTATAATACTTCACTTGTCTTCTCAGGCTGCTCTTTTTAGTTTTCTGTTCAGTTCTTTTACTTTAGCATATTTTCCTTTCACTTTAGCTACTCTACGTTCAAGAGCAAGTTTCAGACTCTTTTCTGATTTTCACTTTGGTCTTTTATTCCATTCCTGTTTTTTTTTTTTTTTTTTTTTAATTATCTTTGCTTTCTTCATATATGATATCTTTAATGTCATCCCACAATGCCTCTGGACTTTGGTCATCACTGTTCAATGCATCAAATCTGTTCTTAAGGTGGTCACTAAATTTAGGTAGAATAAACTCAAGGTCGCATTTTGGTTCTCCTGGACTTATTTTAATTTCCTTCATCTTTAACCTGAACTTGCATATGATCAATTAATAATCTGTTTCTACTGTTGCCTCTGGTCTTCTTTTTACTGATGATATTGAACTTCTCCATCATCTCTTTCCACAAATGTAGTCAATTCAATACCTGTGTATTCCATCTGGTTAGTTCCATGTGTATAATCGCTGTTTGAGTTGTTTAAAAAGATATTTACAATAAAGAAATCACTGGTTTTGCAAATTCTACCATGTGACCTCCAAAGTCATTTATATCACCAAGGCCTTTTTTTTCCAGCTACTGATATTTCCTCCTTGTTTCTACCTTTCATGTTCCTATCACCAGTAGTTATCAATACTGGTAAATTGATTGCATAATTAATCAATTTCAAACTAAGAATTGTTAGAATTCTTTTATTTCTTCATCATTGGCTTTGATGGTTGGTACATACATTTGTATAATCGTTATACTAATGGTATTTCCTTGTAAATGTATAGATAATATCCATCACAGACAGCATTGTACTTCTAGATATATCTTGAAATGTTCTTTTTGACAATGAATGTGGCACCATTTTTCTTTAATTTGTCATTCCTGACATAGTAAATCACATAATTGTTTTAAAATGGTCAATAATTTTCCATTTTAGCTCACTAATGCCTAGGATCTTTACATGGTCCATTTCATTTTGACTACTTCAAATTTTTGTAGACTTACACTTTGTACTTTCCACATTCTGATTATGAATGCATGTTTGCAACTGTTTCTTAAGTCATGCTTCATCCACAAGAGAAGATTTCAAAAGTTATGCTGTAGCCATGTTGACTGTTTTGAGGAAGCAGCCCTTCTCCATTCATATTTTGAGTGCCTTCAAACCTCAGGGGCTCATCTTTTGGCTCTATATTAAACAATGTTTCACTGCTATTCATACACTTTATAGTGGTTAATCCCTCAGAAGTAAACCACCTCCGCCTTCTTCCTATAACAAGAGGATATTGCATGGTTTAAAATCAGGAAAAGTGTTGTATCCTTAACCATACCTTTTCAGTCTGCATGCTGAGCAAATAATCCAACAAACTGAACAATATGAAGAGGAATGTAGCATCAAGACTGAAGGACAGTTCATTAATAACTGAGATACATAAATAACACAACCTTGCTTGCTGAAAAAGGGAGGTTTTGAAACAATTAATGATGTAATTTAAAGATTACAGTGCTCAGTATGGATTGTAATCATAAATACACAAAAATCCTCATACCTAGATCAATAAGCAATAGCATAATAAATAGAGAAATGATTGTAGACATCAATAATCTCATTTTACTTGGATTCATAATCAATGCCATGGTAGCAGAAGTCAAGAAATCCAACAATTTATTGCATTGGGCAAATCTTCTGCAAGAGATGTCTTTAAAGAATTGCAAAGCAAAATTGTCACTTTTATCATGACCCAAGCCATGGAATTTGAAATTGCTTCAGATGTGTGCAAAAACTAGGCAATGAAAATGATAGACCAAAGAAGAATTAATAAATTTGAATTATGTTGTTGGAGAAGAATATTGATTATACCATGAGCTGCCAAAAAGAACAGACAAACCTTTTTAGAAGTACAGTTACATGCTCCTTGGATGTAATGATATCCAGACTTTGTCTTGTGTACTTAAGTCATGTCAACAGAAGAGACCAGTCTCTGGAGAAGAACATTGTGGTTACAAAAGATGAGGGTCAATTAAAAGAGGAAGATGCTGAATGGTATGTGTTGACCTCGTGACTGAAGCAACAAACTTGAGCACAGTAAAGATTGTGATGATGGTGCAGAAAGGACCATGCAGTGTTTCATTCTGATATATGTAGGGTCACTATATACCAACTTGATGCTACGTAACAACAGCATAGTTAACAAATATCATTATCAGTTCCATTATTTCTGGTTACAATTGTGTCATTAAGTTAGATACTTCATTGCTGTTGTTATTGTTGAATCAGTTCCAACCCATAGCGACCCTATATGTGGTTTCCTAGGAGCAGCTTGTGAGCTTGAACCATTGACCTTGCAGCTCAAACCAACTTTGCAGTCCAGCTCAGTAACCCACAGAGCCACACCAGGACTCCAAGGATATACTTCATAGTAGATTTTTTAATGTATCAGGAAAGATAAGCCTTCATTTAGGTAAAACTCTAGAAGAACTTGAGAACATACTGTTGTATATAATAATCAGACAGCTGCAATATTGCATTAATTTCTTAAATCGTATTAGTTTCATTCTTTAGCATGGTATAATTTATCTAAATGAAGGATTATCGTTCCTGACACATTAAAAATCTACTATGAAGTATATCCTTGGAGTCCTAGTGTGGGGCTGTGGGTTACTGAGCTGGACTGCAAAGTCGGTTTGGGCTACAAGGTCGATGGTGTTAAGGAACAGGTTTTCATGATGCACAACATTAAGTGGTAGATTATGCCAAATATTTACAATTTATTGTAGGAAAGGCCAAAGATGAATTATAAGGTACCAGACACTTCTGAAATTTATTTTCTCCTGTAACAGATAGCATTCAAAGTTGTCACAGGAGAATCATATCTCGTTGTTGTTTTTTTGGAAACTGGAGAAATTCTGAAAATAAATTGTGTCAGAAATGATTTTGAATTGGTCTCAAGAGCCCTTTGGGCTAATTGGTACATGTATATATGTGCAAGTGTGTGTATATATGTGTGTGTATACAGAGAGAGAGAGAGAAATAGACAGATGAAAGCTTGGTGGCAATAGAGTTCTACTGTTAATCAAAAAAAATGAGAGTTGCAACCCACCTAGAGGTTCTGACAACCTGTTCCTGTGATCTTTATTACAGTCTAGAGAACCCTACTGAGTGATTCTACTTGGTTACATATGATTATTATATGCTGAGAAAATATTTGATAACATCCAAAAAAAAAAAAACAACAACAAAAAATCCCCCCAAAAACAAGGGATATCAATGCTGACATCAGATGCATCTTGTTTGAAAGCAAAAAATACCAGAAAGATGTTTATTTATGCTTTATTGATTATGTAAAGACTTTTGACTATGTGTATCATGACAAGCTGTGGATAATTTTGTGAAGAATGGGTATTCCAGAACCCTTAATTGTGCTCATGAGGAACCTATACAGAGAATAAGAAGCAGTCATTCTGGATACTGAATGGTTTAAAATCATGAAAGGTTTACACCAGTATTGCATTTTTTCACCATATTTATTCAATCTGCATGATAAGCACATAATCCGAGAAACTGCATTATATGAAGAAGAACATGGCATCAGGATTTGAGGAAGACTCATTAACAATCTGTGATGTACAGATGATAAAACCTTGCTTGCTCGATTCAAAGAGGGCTTAGAATACTTACTGAGGAAGATCAAAGACTACTTTCTTCAGTAAGGATTGTACCACAATGCAAAGAAAACAAAAATCCTAACAACTGAACCAACAAATAACAAGATAAAAGAAGAAAAAATTGACCGTGTCAAAGACTTCATGTTGTTTGGATTCACAATCAACACTCATGGAAGCAGCAGTCAAGAAATTAAATGATGCATTAGGCAAATCTGCTGCACTAGGGTTCTTTAAAGTGTTCAAGAGTAAACATGACTTGACATGATATTTACAATCACCTCACATACATGAGAAAATTGGACCATAAATAAGGATTATTACAGAAGAATGATGCATTTGAGTTATTATGTTAGAGAAGAGTATTAAAATACCATGGACTTCCAGAAGAATAACCAAATCCATATAGGAAGATGTACAACCAGAATGTTCCTCAGAATCAAAGATGGAAAAACATTCTCTCTCGTACATCAGACATGCTTTCAGGGGGATCCCATCTTTGGAGAAGGACATCATGCTTGGTAAAGTGGAAGGAAAATGAAAATGAGGAAGCCCCACAATGAGATGGATCAACACAGTGGAAGCAGAAAGGGGTTTAAACATCACAGTTGTAATGATGGTGCGTTGCCAGGCAGTTTTTTGTTCTGTTGTGCAAAAGATAGATATGAATCAGAACCGACTTTATGGTACCCAACAACATCAACAACATGATAAAAGAAGCAAACCACATACACACATCCCCACACATACAGCATATGTATATATATACACACACATTGTATGTATGTATTTATACACATATCTATACTTTGTGTGTGTTTGTGTTTCTATGAGTAGAAACTGACCTGATGGTACTTAACAATAATGTGCCAGACTGCAAAGCCATTTGAACTCCAAGGTCAGTAGTTCAAGCTCACCAGCTGCTCCTCAGAAACCCTATACAGGATCACTATGGATTGGAACCGACTTGATGGCACTTCACAACAACAAAAAAATATATATATGAGTTCTGGTGTAGTGTTATTGGGTAAGTACTGAACTGCTAACTGCAAGGTCAGAAGTTTAAGCCCACCAGTAGCACCTCATAAACATTATGCAGGGTAGCTATGAGGTAGAATTGACTCAAGGACACTTAACAACAACAAAAACATATATTTTGTTTTCTACCATTTGTATCATTGAAAAGATTACATAATTTACATCATAATTATTTTCCTATATTTAATCAGAGGCATAGTAGTTTCTGGCATCTTCCAGTAATACATGCTAGTCCAAATCATTTTAATAATATAATATCAAGGTAAATTGTCATTTTCATTCCCTTTAAATAAAGAGACCCAAAATAAAACATTCTCATGAAGTTTTCACAAGAGAGCTTTTGGGGATTAATAAATAATGTGTCTATTGCTTTTGCTTATCTTCTTGCCTTTCTTTCTTTATCTGAGAATTATGTTCCTTCAAGAGACATATATACATATCAGAAAATATGTTCAAAGTATTTTATTTACTTAAGGCTCTGTAGGATAAGCACTCAACTGCAAGGTTGGTTTGAACTACAAAGTCGGTAGTTCAAACTCACCAGTCACTTATCAGAAACCCTATACAGGGTCACGATGAGTCAGAGTTAACTCGACAGCACTTAACAAAAAAAAAAAAAAAACATTATAAATATTAAGGTCCTGGTGTCCTCCTGCAGAACATGCACGGGACTAGTAACCACATGTTTGGCAGTTCAAACCAACCAGCTGCTCTCTGAAACCCTGTAATAATCACTAGGAATCCAAACGAACTCAACAGCGTACAACAACTATAATGCAAATACAAAGTAGGCGTGGTGGTGGTGATGGTGGTATTCTGTGGAGTTGATTCCGACTCATGACTCATAGCAACCCTGCATAGGGTTTCTGAGGCTGTAAATCTTTACAGGAGCAGAAAACCTCATATTTCTCCCAAGGACCAGCTGGTAGTTTGGAACTGCTGACTTTGTGGTTAGTAGTCCGACTTGTAACCACTACGCTACCAGAGCTTCTGGTAGATATTAGTAGGCATAGATATTAGTAATTACTTTATTATCTACTAAAGAAATGCATCTTATTTTTGCATTACAAATTAACATTTGTTCTAAATAGTTTAGTATAAAAAAAAATAGCTTCAGTGACTTAATTTTATGTATGTTGTTGTTGTTTTTGTTATGTGCCGTGGAGTTGATTCTGACTCATAGAGTGACCCTGTACAGGGTCTCTGAGGCTGTAAATCTTTATAGGAACAGTAAGCCTCATCTTTCTCCTGTGAAACAGCTGGTAGTTTCAAATTCCTGACCCTGAGGTTCGAAGCCTGATTCATAACTACTACGCTACCATAGTCCAAAAAGATCTCATCTTTAATTTCTCCTTTAACAAGTAGAAGACTCAAATCAGTAATCTTTTGTAATCTTTTAATGTCTGTAGAATCTTTCTTTCAAATTTTTCCCATATAGTGGTAAAAGTTGCATGTTCTTTTCTTTCCCTTTTATACAGTGAAACACACTATAAACATTTTTAGTAAAGACAAGAAGTTTTTGTTTTGGGTGGTTGTGGGAGTGGTTTGTTCAGGTGTTTTTAAAGGAAATGACTTTTTACAACTTTATGTTGATTTTAATCAGAGGCATATTCTTTTTTGGCAAATAATTGTAGTTTCCAAAAATGGGCAAACACACTCATAAAAGAAATTGTTCAAAACACCCATATCTTTCTCTTTGTTTGTTTTTGCCTTCTTAACCCACTCTAAACTTTCTTCTGCAGAGTAGCCCCTAACTGAGTCACTTCATTCAGATGTCCAGGAACCATGCTGGCTCTCTTTTTAGGCTGCTTTTTCTACAGCAGATGTACTAGTAGATCTTTGGGGAATTTTCCTTTTTGCTCTTCACCCTCATTACTTCTACCATCTGGTTCATTTCTGCTTTGCTTCCGTTGAGCAGATGTGTTCTCTCCTCCCCTCCCACACTGACCACAATATATTCCTTGTGCCTCGGCCTGCTCATGAGTCTGGACAGGTACAGAGCCAGAGATGGAACAATGGCAGAATCTGGATTGTAAAGAGATGAAGAGAGAGATTTATCAGTATTCAAAGTTAGAACACAGGTTCTGTTTATAATTCTTCACAAATTCAAAATATTTATTTAATTTAATGTCATAGCATTCACATGAAAAGAAAATGGTCATTTATCATCAAATAAATCTCATAGTTTATTGCACCCAATCTTCTACTTTTTTTCAGTCAGAAAGTTGTAGCCCCTACTTTTCCAGTTCTTACAAGGAGTACAAGTGAGTACTTGTCCTTGTCTTATAGAGTATCTGTTGTTGATGATGCTTTACACATATTCAAATATAGTATTTGACCTCTATAATGTACTCATTCAGGTGAGTTTAAGATACATTTCATCATCAATTTGTTCTGTTGAAGAACATGTCTAAACAATGAAATAATTGTCAGCAATATGAGGTCATATTTTTTTAGTCCTGAATAATGAGATCAGATTACAAATCAAAATAGAATTGAAAAGAATGACGACTCCATTCTGGGTTCGAGACAAAGTGATAAAAATGGATGGTGAGGTCAGTTTGTCCACTGAAAGAAAACATTTTATATCTCTGTCTAAATCCTAAATTCCTAAAATGCTATTCTAGATATCAAAAAGTTTGTGGAAAAATTCTATTACAAGTAAATAGATTTTCCACAAACATTTTGAAGCCCATTTGTAATGACGTGAGATAAAAATTAAAGATTTTTATAGTTTTATAATATTGTTGTTGTTGTTGTTATGTGCCATGGAGTCTATTCTGACTCATAGCGACCCTCTACTGGGTATCCGAGGCTGTAAATCTTTATGGGAGCAGAACGCCTCATCTTTCTCCTGAGGAACAGCTGGTAGTTTCAAACTGCTGACACTGAGGTTTGCAGCTCAATTCGTAACCACTACGCTACCAGAGCTCCTTACTTTTATAACATAGTTTTTATAAATTCTATATTCAAAACACAAATATTAGATTAAACAATAATAGATAAAAGTAAATATTATACTTTAGTGTTGATTAAAGTTTTTCTTTAAAAAAATGTTAAGTGCTCTGCTGTTGGTTCCAACTCGCAACAACGTTGTATAGGGCTTCATAGGCTGTAAGTATTTGCAGGAGTAGAAAGTCTCATTTTTCTTCCATGGAGCAGCTTGTGGGCTTGGACCACAGAGCTTGTGATTGGAAGTTCAGTGCTTATCCTATAGTACAGCATCACTACTTTTTCTTTATAAAGTTGTTGTTGTTGTTGTTATGTGCTGTGGAGTCGGTTCCGACTCATAGCGACCCTGTACAGGGATTCCGAGGCTATAAATCTTTACCGGAGCAGAAAGCCTCATCTTTCTCCAGCGGAACAGCTGGTAGTTTCGAACTGCTGGCCCTAAGGTTCGCAGCCCGATTCGTAGCCACTATGCTACCAGAGCTCCTTCTATAAAATAAATAGTACTAATAATTCTATATCACTGTTATCATAATGAATTTATTCATTTTTAGAATATGGCAATGAAAAAATTGTCATAGTTATTGTTTAGTGCCATCAAGTTGGTTCTTACTAACAGCGACCCTGTACAGGGTTTCTGAGGAGTGGCTGTTGGGGTTGAAACACTGACATTATGGTTACCAGTCCAGTGCTTGTCCAATAGTGCTATACTGTGTGAAAGCATATGTGAGCTTATTTGGAATCACTTTAAAATGTCTACTGGCATTTTGACAAGCTCCTTTAGCAAGAAGGGACACGGGCTGATGAGTAGAAAAGTAAAAGAGGTAGGTGATGTGACAGGGTAAATGTATTTTGCATATGGGAAGGACATACATTTTGGAAAATGAGGATCAAAATGTGGAATAATGTGGATTGAATGGTGTCCCTCCAGAATATGGAATACTTCAAATAATCATCCCATTTGGGAATAAAATTTTTCTTTGATATGTTATTGAGGGTATAGGATGTATCTTAAAATCAGTATCTTAATTCCCAAATTCTCATTTCCCTTTGTTTTCTTTCCTATTCTTTTCTGTCTTCTGGGCTTTATCCCTGGGCGAGTGCTTCCCTTTTTTATTTTGTATGGTTGGCTGTTCTAGGGAGTGCAGCCAGAGTGCCCCTTGGAGGCCAAGATGGCTAAACTTCATCTCTCATACTTCAGACTTGTGGTCAGTAGGGAGCAGTCACTGGAGAAGGAAATCATGTTTGGTGACATGGAGGGACAGAGAAAGAGAAGAAGTACCCCAAGGTGATGGATTGGCCAAGTCACAGCATCGATGGACTCAAGCATGGCAACAGTAGTAAGGTTGGCCCAGGATTGGGCAGTGTTTCATTCTGCTGTACGTAAGGTCCTATGGGTCGGTACCAACTCAATGGCACCTAACAACAACAACAACTACCAAAGACCTCCTATTGTGATCCTTTTCAGCGTGGAGAGCAGTTCTTCTGCTCTCAGGGTCCTGGAAACTAGGGTTCGCATGGTCCGTTAGTCCTTTGAACTACTTATATTCAAGCACATTTTATTTTCTTCACTTTTCCTTGCTCCAGATGAGGAGTCCAACAGTTTCACCGTAGATAGCTACTCACAAACTTTTATGACATGAATCACTATTCACCAAAGTAAGATTTAGAACACTGTTTTTGTGGAGTGTTTTATGTTAACCTTACTGTCCCCAGAGACTATGGACCTGAGTCCCAGAGCCCATGATTCATCTCATCAAAAACTCAATCACATTGAGTTATAAAAGAAGCAGATTAGACACAACATCAAGCAATCACACATAAGGGAAGATAGATGTAATGCTACATAAAGACTGTCAAGAAACTGAGGAACAGAAGCTGAAAAGAGATAAGGACCTTTCAGCAAAGCTGACAGCAGAAGACTTCCCTTATACCCAATGTTCTGAATGCAACTGTTTTACTTCCTAAACTATGAGAACATATATTTCTGCCAACCACTTGTGGTATTTTTCTGACAGTAATACTAATAAGGGCAGCATGATGGTCATGTAGGATAAGCACAGGACTGCGAACCACAATGTTGATGGTTCAATCTCAACAGCCACTCTGTGGGAGAAAGATGAGGCTTTCTTCTATTCCAATGATTTTAAATGCCTCAGAAACCCTATACAGTGTTGCTATGAGTTAGAATTGCTCAAAGGTATTTAATAATAAAAAGCAGTAAGAAATAAAGAAAGGTCCCTGAGGTGAATTTTCATTTGAAACCAAGTATTGTTGTTATTTCCAATCAAGTCAGTTCTGACTCACAGTGACCCTAAACACAAGAGAAGGAAACACTGCTTGGCCCTGTACCATTCTCATAATTGTTACCTTTGAGCCAATTGCTACTGTTATTGTGACATCCATCTTGTTAGGAGTCTTCTTCGGTTTCACTGACCCTCCATGTTAGCAAGCATGATATCCTTTTCCAGTGACTGGTCCTTCCTGATATTATATCTAAAGTATTAGAGACAAAGTTCGGCATCCTGGCTTCTAAGGAACTTTCTAACTGCACTTCATCAAGCACAGGTTTGTTTGTTTTTCTAAGATTCCATGGTACAACAACTACAATCTTTTCTCCATTTATCATGAAGTTATTTATTGGTCCAGGGGCAATGATGTTTGTTTACATTAAGGTACAACCCATACTGAAGGCTGTGGTCTTTGATCTTTACCAGTATTTTAAATCCACTTTGCTTTTAGCAAGCAAGATTGTATCATCTTCAAATCATGGGTTGCTAAATGAGTCTTCTTCTAATCCTGATGCCATGTTCTTCATATTACCCAGCTGCTCAGATTATTTGTCCAGCATACAGATTGAATAAGTATGGGGAGAGAATGCAACCCTCAGGCACACCTTTCCTGATTTTCAACCATTCAGTTTCCTGTTGTTCTGTTTGAATGGCTGCCTCTTGGTATTTTACATGTTTCACATGAGTACATTTAAGTGTTCTGGAATACATTTTTTTTTGCAATTACATCCATAGCTTGAGGTTGATATGGTTGACACAGTTGAAAGCCTTTGCATACTCATTAAATCATTGGCAACCAAGCTGGTACCTTTTAAAAGATCTTAAATAAAATTATGGATGAAAATTCTCAGAGGAAATACCACTCCTACTCATGTAAAGAGGCTTAGAAATGCGATCAATTTTGTGGTCAAAATATGATTCATGAAGGATAACCTTAGTGGAAGGATTTTGTTTTCATTATATTTAAAATGAAACTATAGAAAAATAGAGCTGATATTTGTTGATTTTTTTTAAAGCTTTTATTGTGAATTGAGTGATGGTTTACATGGGAGAACATTGGTTTTGCAATTATCCTACCATATTTCTTTGCAGTGACTACAATCCCTTCCATGCATTATCATTCAACAACATTTGCTTCTATTCCCTATTTTTTATTGTTGTTTGTTTATTTTAACGTACACAAAACAACTCAGAAATATATAATCATTTAAACAACCCAAGAGCACATTCTGCAAGCCTGTCTCTTGGCTGCCAGCACACAGCCTTTCTCTTTCCACAAGTCTAGAGTCCTCAGTTGCTCTATCTCTCCATGTCCTCATCTCTGCCTCCATCTCTGGGGGGTCACTGCTTCTGTGACTGTTGTTGTTATGTGCCATGGAGTCAGTTCCGACTAAGAGCAACCCTTGTACAGGGTTTCCGAGGCTGTAAATCTTTACGGGAGCAGAAAGCCTCATCTTTCTCCTGCACTACCAGAGCTAGGGTCCCATATTTCGCTCATGATCTTCTCCCTTGTGGTCCTAGCGTTGTCTGTTTCTGGATTGTAACATTAACTACTGCCCCTTTTATGTTATCTTTAAGTTGTGACAATTGCAATTAGTCATAATAACAAATTCTCACTGTTGAATCATAAGAATCTTATCCCCATCTCCTTTACCAGACCCATCCAGACAAGATAAAAACTATTCAGTGGGGATTCTACCTTCTCCTGCACACTCTGAAACTAAAAACCCTCTTGAAAACATGTAAGCCAATCACTTTGTGCCTTTATATCCCCCCTTTTTAGGTAGCCAATGTCTAAGTTGCCTGTCCCTATCAACCCTATATACACAGGGGACAGGATTGGTTCTTTTTTTTTTTATACCCATGAGGAATGTGTTTTGTTTTGTTTTTAAAGTTTTTATTGTGAATTGAGTAATAGTTTACTTAGGAGAACATCAGCTTTACATTAATTCTATCATATTTTGTAGTCTGTTTAATTGCATTTACAATCCCATCTATGCATCATCATTCAACAACATTTGCTTCTATTGCCTCTGTGTTTTTTGTTTGCTTTTTTTATATACACTGAAGCACTCAGGAGTATATAACCATTCAAACAACCAAAGGGCATACCCTGCATCAGCACACAGCCCCTCTCTTTCCCTGAGTACAGAGTCCCCATGTGTTCAGTCTCTCCATGTTGTCAACTCTGCCTCTATCTCGGCATCACTGCTTCTCAGTATAGGGTCCTGCACTCCACTCTTCTACCTCGATGGTCCCAGGGTCTTACGATCCTGGACTGCAAGATCAACCACTCCCCTCCTTTTGTTACAAAACATTTACCTTTACATTTGCCACTCTCGTAGTCAGTCCTGATAGCAATTATTCACTATTGAACCACAAGAGTCTTATCCCCATCTCCTTTCACCAGCCCCGGCCAGACAAGTTGGAAACTGCTCAGTGGAGATTCTACCATTCCCTGCACCCTCTGAAACTAGGTTCCCTCTTGAAAGCCTATAAGCCAGTCACATTGTGCCTTTGTGTCCACCCCCTCCCCACACACACCACCACCACCACATTTTGGCTAGCCAATGTCTAAGTTGTCCATCTCTGTCAACCCTATGTACTGAAGGGGTGGGAATGATCCTTGCTGGAAATATTCGTTCCCCCTTTTGAGCTACTACATCCATAAGTATAAGTCAAGTTCATCAAATTCATCAATTTGCAGAGGATTTCTTTTGGGGACAGGGTTGATTCTTGATGTGAAGACTCCTTCCATCTCAGTTGGTATTTTTAACTACTACTTCAATAAGTATAGGTCAAGTTCATCAAATGGTTGTTGCTAAGTGCCATCGAGTCGGTTCCGACCCATAGCTACCCTGTATAGGGTTTCCGAGGGTGTAAATCTTTACGGTAGTAGAAAGCCTCATCTTTCTCCCGCAGAGCGGCTGGTAGTTTCGAACTGCTGACCTTAAGGTTCGCAGCCCGATTCGTAACCACTACGCTACCAGAGCTCCTTAATTTACAATTGTTTCCTTTATCAAATTTCTTTATTTTACACTATTCCAGTTCTGACCATGAAGCCATCGAAGTTAGGTTCAATCTCTAAATTTGAGCATTCTTGTGTGTTTCGTCTCACTTCACATCAGCTGGATGCTTCACTATCAGCATTAGCACTCCATGACTAGGTCCTTGTCCATGTGATTATGACTCCCCAAGTCTCACCACATTTTGGACCAACCAGCCTTCCTCTTCTCTCACTCATCTCCAGGCCGACAGGAGTCTATGGCAAATGGTCAAATCCAGGCCATATCTTCATTGATACCTTTACCACAAATATACTCACCAGTAGACCAAAGTGGTCCTGAGCAAGCTTACATACCTGCTTGTGTGTTCTCTCTGAGTTTCAGTCTTAGAGTGGAGCTTGTCCTGAAGACACTTGATTGCTTTCCTTGATGGCTCGCTTGTGAATGCCTTGCTTGTTCTTGTAGTAGCCAATAAGACTACCATTTTTGTTTTCTATATTTCCTGCTGGTCTTTCTTTCAAGAAGTATCTTCTGTTCCCCTAGTATTTATAGATTTTTAAAAAGAAATATTAAATGAAATTTTTTTTGTTTCATATTAGGTGCCATCAAGTTAGTAATGACTAATAGCGAACCTATGGACAACAGAAAAAAACAGTGCCCGGTTCTGGGCCAGCCTCACAATTGTTGCCATGCTTGAGCCCATTGATGCTGCTACTTTGTCAATCCATCTTGCTGGGGGTCTTCCTCTTTTTCTCTGACCCTACAGCTTACCAAACATGATATCCTTTTCCAAAGACTGGTCCCTCCTGACAATATGTTCCAAGTATGAGAGACGAAGTTTGGTCATCCTGGCCTCCAAGGAGCATTCTGTATGCACTTCTTCCAAAACAGATTTATTGGTTTTTTTGGCAGCCCATATTCTCCTCCAACACCAAAACTCAAAAGCATCAATTTTTTCATGATCTTCCTTATTCACTGTCCAGCTTTTGCATGCATATGAGATTATTGAAAATACCATGGTTTGGGTCAGATGCACCTTAGTCCTTGAGCTGACATCTTTGCTCTTCCACACTTTAAAAAGTTCTTATGCTACAGATTTGCTTAATGGAATATGTCATTTGATTCTTGACTGCTGCTTCCAAGATTGTTGATAGTTGATCCAAGAAGAATGAAGTCCCTGACAGCTTCTATCTTTTCTCCGTTGATAAGAATGTGGTTTATTGGTTCAGTAGTGAAGATTTTTATTTTCTTTACATTGAAATGCAATCCATACTGAAGGTTGTGGTCTTTGATCTTCATCAGTAAGTATTTTAAGTCTTCTTCATTTTCAGCAAGCAAGGTTGTGTCATCTGCATATCACACGTTGTTAATGAGTTTTCCTCCAATCCTGATGCCACGTTTTTCTTCATATAAGCCACCTTCTAAGATTATTTGCTCAGCATACAGGTTGAATAAGTATGGTGAAAGAGTACAACCCTCTTGCACACCTTTCTTAATTTTAAACCATTCAGTGGTCCCATGCTCTGCTTGAACAGCTGCCTTTTGGCCCATGTCCAGATTCCTCATGAGCACAATTAAGTGTTCTGGAATACTCATGCTTTGTAATGTTGTCCATAGCTTTTTATGATCCACACAATCGAAAGCCTTTGCATAGTCAATAAAACACAGGTAAACATCTTTCTGGTGTTCTCTGTTTTCAGCCAAGATCCACCTGACATCAGCAATGATATCCCTCATTCCACGTCCTCTTCTAATTCTGGTTTGAATCGCTGGAGGTTCTCTGTATTCTTGTTGCCATTTTGGTATTACCTTTAGAAAAACTTCACTCACATGGGATATCAAACATATTGTCTGAAGATTTCTGTATTCCTTTGGGTCACCTATCTTTGTAATAGGCACAAATATGGATCTCTTCCAGTCAGTCGGCCAGATAGTTGTCTTCCAAATTTCTTGGCATAGATGAGTGAGTGCCTTCTGTGCCACCTCACTTTCTTGAAAGATTTTAATTTTCATTCCATCAATTCCTATTGCCTTGATCTTTGCCAGTTCCTTCAATGCATCTTGAACTTCCTCTTTCAGTATCATTGGCTCTTGATCATATGATACCTCTTGAAATGGTTGAACATCAACCATTTCCATTTGGTACTGTGACTCTGTGTATTCTTTCCATCTTCTTTTGATGCATTCTGCATCATTCAATGTTTTGCCCAGAGAATCCTTCAATAATGAATGTTGGAGGTTGAATTTCTTCTTCACTTCTCCCAGCTTGAGAAACGCTGAGTTTGTCTATAATTTTAACCTTTTATTTTCAAATTAGCATCATTTCTCAGAGAATAATGAATAATATATTAACCTATTAAAATGCATCTCCTAGGCTAAGTAAAAAAATATTATTAAAAAATGCTAGGAACTCTTAATGTACAGTAATATAGACATGTGTTGTTATTATTTTTTAACATACCCTCCGCCTGTTTCTGTGCACTTTAGAAGGCAATGTTCTAGCTCTTTAACCCTTTCTACATGACTGGGCAGTGGCTAGTTCTTTTGTACAGAGGGCCCAATGAGTTGGAGCTGAATCAGTGGCATTAACAACAATAACCATTCCCTGAAGAATTCTTCATTATTTGATCTGTGCTGAAAGTGAAGAGGACTTGAAACATTTACTGATGAAGATCAAAGAGCACAACCTTCGGTACGGGTTGCATCTTAATGTTAGGAAAACAAAAATCCTCACCACTGGACCAATAAACAACATTCTTATCAATGGAGAAAAGATTGAAGTTGTCAAGGGCTTCATTCTTCTTGGATCTACTATCAACACTCGTGGAAGCAGCAGTCAAGAGATCAGACAAAGTATTGCATTGGGCAAATCTGCTGCACAGGAACTTTTTAAAGTGTTGAAGAGCAGAGACGACAGCTTGAGGACTAAGTTGCGTTTGACCCAAGCCATGGTATTTTCAATAACCTCATATGGAAGCTGGACAGTGAAAAAGGAAGATTGTAGAAGAATTGATGCCTTTGAGTTGTGGTGTTGGAGGAGAATACTACAAGTGCCATGGACTGCCAAAATAATCAATACATCTGTTTTGGAAGAAGTGCAGCCAGAGTGTTTCTTGGAGGCCAGGATGGCTAAACTCCATCTCTCATACTTTGGACATATTATCAGGATGGAACAGTCACTGGAGAAGGATGTCATGCTGGGTAAGATGGAGGGCCAGAGAAAAAGAGGAAGACGCCCAATGAGATGGATCAGCCAGGTGGCATCATTGAAGGCGTCAAGTGTGGCAGTGGTAGTAAGGTTGGCCCGGGATTGGACATTGTTTCGTTCTGCTGTGCATGGGGTCGCTATGAGTCGGTTCCGACTCGATGGCACCTGACAACAACAACAACAACAACAACAACAACAACAACACATCAAAAAGCAATTTTGGCATTCTCAAAACACTCACATTGTGTTTATTTTCAATGTAATTATAATTTATATATAGAAAGGATATCTGAATGAACAACATCAGGAATACAGAGTGGATATTGTAAGGTTTTCTAACAAAATTCTCTTAATACATCTCTTGTTGCCTTCAAAACATGATGGGGTGTATTGTCATGATGGAAAAAGAAATTCTCAGCCAACTTTCATGACCTTTTTTCACCAATATAGATTTAAACTTGTAAAAATATTTCAAATAAGACTCCATTATTTTTTTGTGCTCTTAAAGAAAATCTATGAAGATCCCCTTTGTTGTTAAAGTGCCATCTAGTCGGTTCCAACACACAGCGGCCCTGTTTAAAGTTTCTGAGAAGTGGCTGGTGAGCTTGAACTGCTGATCTTGTGATTCCAACAACTTTGCAATCCAGAACATTAGCCCACAGCACCACATCAGGACTCTAAGATCCCCTTGTTTTTGTTGTTGTTGTCATGTGCCGTGGAGTTGGTTCCAACTCATAGCTATCCTATACAGGGTTTCTGAGGCTGTAAATCTTTACGGGAGCAGAAAGCCTCATCTTTCTCCCGTGGAACAGCTGGTAATTTCGAACTGCTTATTCCCCAAAACAGTTGCTATAATTTTCTGAGCTAGCCTTTCTGCCTTGAATTTAATTGATTCAGAAAATGCTCTTGTAAACTAATGCTTTGATTGGACAGCTTTCTGTTGGTTTGTTTGTTTTTAAAGACACCATACTGAAACTAAGAACCTTGGTGTGGTGTTGTAGGATAAGCACTGTATTGGTAACTGCAAGGTCAACGGTTGAAATGCAGAAGGTGCTTTTGGAAACCTTATATAGGATCTCTGTGAGTTGGAACTGATTCATTGGTATACAGCACAACAATGAAACCAATACAAGTGGATTACTAAGTAACTTACTTATTGCCCTCCACAGAGGGGCAGTGATTCAAATATGTTCTCCTTGAAACTGACTAGTGCATGTCTGAATTGGAGCCCTAGGACAATATTTCTTTTTATTTGCACTCTTATATTATGAAAGAAATACAATGTCAAGTTAACTATTTTGCAATGATTTGCCGTTTGTTTTTGTCATAAAACTTACCATCTTGTAAAGTCAAACTTAAGTACATAGTTTTGGGAAATATGGATTCATCAATTTATAGGGTTAGAAGCATCTAAAATCACATGAAATCTAACAGTGTTTTATTGCTTTTAAAGGAAGTAAATGTAAGCAGATCAAATATAAAACTACCATCTCTTTTAGAAAATTAAACTGAAAATAAGCCTGACATTTCCAAAAAAACTAAGGTTGGCCTGTCCATAGCATATTAAAATTGCACAGCTAATTCCAAATAGAAATTAAATTGTCCATTTGTTATTGTTTTTTTTAACTTCTGGTGTGACACTATAGGATCAGCATTGGATGGCGAAACATAAGGTGAGTATATCAGATCCACCAGCTGCTCCTCAGAAACACTTTACAGGCGTGCTATGAGTTGGAACAAACTTGATGACACAAAACAACAGTGACTGTAATTACTAAACTAAGTGTTTCAAATGACAAAACCATCACATGTATGTTGCTCTGGAAGTGATGGCAAATTGAAATGTCTGAGGAATTCATGGAGATATTGTTTTATACTGGGGTCTCTAGAAAAGACAAAGCCAGTAAAGCCTATAGATATATATTGCTACTGTTAGGTGCCATCAAACTGGTTCTGATGTCAACCTGCTCTACAACAGATCCTGTTGTAATATTCAAAATTAGTCTTTGATTTTAGGCCATTATTTCTGTCATTGTGTCAATTCATCACATTGGAAGTCTTCCTCTTCTTCATTTGTCCTCCACTTCATCAAAATCTCCAGTGACTGCTCATTTGTGATAACATGTACAAAATGTTGTGGTTGTTAGGTGCCATCAAGTCAGTACCCAGTCACAGTGACCTTAGGCACAACAAAACAAAATACAGACCGGTCCTTTCCTATTTCAGAATCATTGCTAAGCTTGAGGCCATTGCTGTTGTCACTGTTTCAATCTATCTTGTTGAAGGTTTTCCTCTTTGTAAATATCCTCCATTTTACCAAGCATCATATGTCCTTCTCCAGGGATTGGTGCTTTCTGAAAATATGTCAGAAACATGGCAGACAATGTCTGGCCATCCTTATTTGTAAAGAGCATTCTAGCTGTACTTCTTCCAATACAGATTTGTTTGTTCTTTTGGCAGTCTTCTTTATTCACTGTCTTTTTTTTCATGTGATTTTGAGGTTATTGAAAATACCATGGCTTGGGTCAGGTGCACCTTAGTCCTCAAACTGATGATACTTTTGCTCTTGAACACTTTAAAGAGGACTTGTGCAGCATATTTACCTAATACAATTTGTTGTTTAATTTTTTGACTGCTGCTTCCATAAGTATTGATGGTTGATCTGAGCAAAGAAAGTCTTTGACAACTTCAATCTTTTCTCCTTTTATCTTGATGTAATTTATTGGTTCAGTGGTGAAGCTTTGTGTTTTCTTTACATTGAGGTGCAACCCACACACAATGCTATGATCTTTGATCTTCATCAGTAAGTTTTTTTAAGTCCCCTTCATCTTCAATAAGCAAGGTTGTATCATCTGCATATCACAGGTTTTAATGAGTCTTCCTCCAACAATACATTCAATATTGTTTACCAACACCATAATTCAAATGCATCAATTCTTTTGTTATTTCTTATTTATTGCTTGTGTATATACATAACGGTTAATGTGCCAGACTACAAAGCCATTTGAACTGCAAGGTTGGTGGTTCAAACTCACCAGCTGCTTCTCAGAAACCCAATGGAGGGTTGCTATGCATTGGAACCAACTCGATGGCACTTAACAACAACAATACATAACAGTTGTTGTTTTTATGTGCCATTGAGTTGTTTCCAATTCATAGCAACCTTATATAGGGTTTTCATGTCCTCTTCTGAATCTGTCTTGAATTTCTTGTAATTTTCTGTTGATATACTGTTAAACAGCCATTTTTGAATTACTGTCATTAAAATTTTACTTGCATGTGATATTAATGATACTGTTAGATGATAGCCACATTCTGTTGGGTCACCTCTCTTTGATAAGGCCACAAATATGGATCTCTTCCAATTGGTTGGCCAGGTATCTGATTTCCAATTTTCTTGGTACAGATAAGAGAGTGCCTCTAGAATACATCACTTTGTTAAAATGTTTCAGTTTGTAGTCCGTCAATTCCTTGAGGCTTGCTTTTCACCAATACAACTATTGTTTTATGTGAGGTAAACTTTCCATAAACTTGTGGCAAATCTTCAATGAATTGGGAAGGTGTCTACTTCAGGTTTGCTAAAAATTCGATAAAAAATTATTTTTCATCATGGTCTCAAAAATTATCTTGTTTTTTGGAGGCTCCTTAATGAGGCTAAGCCAAGTGTATTACTGATAGAACTTGTCTCCAGCCAGCCAATCATTGCAGATACATGTGTAAACATGTTTTGTTTGGAATAAATCTATGAATGTGTGAACTGGAATCCTACTACCAATACCCTTGTATTTGATTGTTTTACTTAATTTTCTTCAGTCAGTATCACTGTTTGGATGCCTGGTATCTGACTAACATTTTTTTTCTTGTTAATCTAATAAAAAGAGAAACTTATTACAAGTTGAAAGAAAAATAGCTAGTGTTGTCCCCAGTTGAAATTAAAATGAGGAAAAAATATCAACAGCAAAAAACAATGATGAAAAACATCAAGATCAGAAAACAAACAACAAATAACAATGGACTACTAAAATACCAGAAAATTCACTCAGCTCCCAGTTCTCTTAAAGGAAAGAAATGTCCTAGCATGATGTGAAGGAAATCATAGTAATAACGTTACCCTGTTATTATTTCAACAAGATATTATCTGTTTGTTGTTTATTTATGTATTGAGCATTGGGGAAGGAATAGATGAAAAGATTAAGCAACTAGAATTGCTGTTATGTTTCAAACGTACACAACATTTCCAAACTCCAATTTAGAAAACACAGTAGATTTTTCTGTGATATGGTGTACAACATATGGACACAAATATTTAAGTGTCTAAAGCATAGGAGGACATAAAAGCCTTTTTAATACCTGGCTTACAAAATGATAGAACAGATACTCAGAAAGTGAATGTATATATATTTTTAATATGAAAAATCTCTAAGGTATTCTTTGTTTATCTAAAGACAAAAAACTTGATTATTGGAAATTAACCCTTTTCTCTGATACAAAAAGCAAACAAACAGAGAAACGTCTTGTCACAGAAATCTTCAAGTATAATTCAAAGTAGGTCAAATGTTAAAGGTCAAATACTCCCAATGTATTACTATTCTTGTTATATTAAGTAGAAAGAGAAAACAAATGAAGAGCTGGACTTGCTGATTTTAAAATATTAAGCATAAATCACCAAACTTCACCTGTAGCACTGTAGAATAAGCACTCCATCAGTAGCCACGAGCTTCGGCAGTTCAAACACACTGGCCACTCTCAGAAACTGTATACAGAGTCACTACAAGTCAGAATTGACTCTACAACACACAAAAACAGTAACACCCCTTAAAGAAATATAGAAGTCCTAGTGTGGCGCTACAGGTTAATGTGCTAGACTACAAAGTTAGTTTGAACAAAAAGGTTGGTGGTTCAAGCTCACAAGTCAGTCTTCAGAAACCCTATTACAGGGTTGCTAAGGGTCAGATCTGACTCGACAGCACTTAACAACAATAATAATAAATATAGAGGAAAGATCCATTTGATTAGACCATATCCAGATATAATATTTTCTTTGCTTCAGGTTTAAACCAATACTTTAAAAAATCAACTATATGAATATCAAATCAAATTTAGTTAATTTGACTTATCTTTAAAGCATTGTTATATTTCCACTTTCCTTTTTTTCCCCACTTTTATCTTCAAAACAATTTAATGTAGTCTGCGGACAGACTTTAAAGAAATGTAAACTATATGCAAATATAAATATAGAAGTAAATAAGTATCTTTATCATTGTAATTATCATTATGTTCATTATATTTTGTATTTGTTTGATTTTGATATAAATATAGTTCAAAGAAGTTCAACAGAACTAGGAATGAGATGAATTTTTGTACATGCAAAAAAAAAACCTGGAAAATTATTTGTACATTTTCACTCTTAATTTCCTATGTAAAGAAAGAAAAAAACAGATGGGTGAGGAGAATAAGAATGACACAGGTAGTAAGAGTAGAAGCAGAAATGGGATAAGGGAAAAGATAGAGAGACAGATAGTGGGTGAGAGAACAGGAGAGAACAATTTACTAAGAGGCTAATTTCTAAAATAACATCGTAAGTCTTCTGAATGGACTCCAATTTCCTCGTGAAGTTAATTTAGAATCCAGACTCTACTTAATTTCTTAGACCACTGCTAATGCTAAAATTCCATGTTGACATATGCATATCAAATATTGTTTTAATGAGTAACAAAATGAAGGCAACTTGTGACACACTGGGAAAAGATTACAATTGTTTTGAAACACAAGAGATGATTGTAGTATACAGTGCAGAAGGAAATTTTGATTGCTTGCTCTACTCTAACACATATTTCTGTTTGCATTGATTGAGGATAATTGGCAAATGCATCTCTGTCAGATTTATTGATCATTTTGAAGACAGCTCAACTTAGTTTATCTGTGGATATAATCATGTGGGAGGAACAATCTTGTGCAGTACATGGCTTTCTACAATACATAAAATTCAAGGACTTAGTGTCCCACTCTCTTTTCTTGTTCATCTCTAACCCTTAGCAGCAAAAATGACAAAAACTGAGTGTTACATCCTTAGGTTATGCTAATAGTTGATGTTCACTTACCATCTATGGCAAAATGTGTACTGATATTTTTAGTGTATGGATTATCTAAAACAAAAATCATTGTATATTTTCAATGACAATGATCATTTATATATTTTTTAGTATTCTTGGTCTGCTGTGCTAATTGAATCTCATATTCAGAGGTCATAAATATGCTATTTTTGGTACATTTTGTGTTTAACCAGCCTTTCTTTCTTGGAGTTGATTGCATTTGTCACTGTCTATATGTTTTTTGGACAACTGTTCTCTTGAGCATTCATTATTCAACCTCAACTTCTGATATATATGAAAAATATTTGCATTCTACCTTTGATAACTTGTCAGCATCCCCTTTTCTTTCTTGCTGTAGAAAGAAATATTCTAAAAAGCATTGGCCTTATAAAGTGTCAAATTTAAAACATAACTAGAATTGATATTTTCCTGAAACAAAAATTAAGTCTAGTTAGATGTCAGGTGAAGTCACTCTTGCAGAGATTGGAGACATCAGGAGATGAGAGTTACAGACTAACTAACTAGAATATGAGATGATTTCCCTATTAAGTTTGGTTTGCCATTCATTTTAATACCAACAATCCTCTTTGTTGTTGGTTGTTATTGTGAGTAATCAAGTTGATTACACCTCAAAATAACCAGTAGGACAGAGTAAAAGTACACATAGGAATTCTAAGGCTGTTGTTGTGCTGAAGGATAAGAACTGGACTGTTAATGGCAAGGTCATTGGTTCAATCCCACAAGCCATTCCTTAGGAATCCTATACAGGGTCACTATGAGTCGAACCAAACCAACAAAATGGCACTTAACAAAAGCAACAGTCTTTACAGAGCAGATTACTGGGTCTTTTCTCCTTCAGAGCTGCAGACGGGTTCTAACTGTTGACCTTTTAGATAGTAACTGAGCAGTTTACCATGATACAATCAGGGATCTTTACAAGACTTATATAATATTAAATATATGTTGTTGTTGTTACTTGACATTAAGTTGATTTCCATTCATAAGGATCCTGTGTGTGTTCATTTAAAAGCTCTGTAGATTTGTCAAGGTTGTAGACCTAGATAATACTAGATGAGGTCAAACCATTAATCTTTCAGCTACCAGTCAAACAGTTAGCTGTTTTCACTACCAAAGAACTCTTATTAAATATAGATCTCCTAATACATTAAATTTTACGTGGAGATAAGATAGTATAGGGCTGTTTTAACTTTGGACAGAGTATAAATGCAGCCACTTTCATGAACTGAACTTAGGATCACTTGGAAATACCAAGTTGAAAGAATGGAATAACATTAAAGCCTCAACTTGAAATACTGAAGTATTTATGGAAAAAAATACTGAACAATACAAAAATCATCAAAGGAAGATGGAAGGAGTACATAGAGCCACTGTACCAAAAACAAATGGTGGTGGATGTTCAATCATTTCAGGAGGTAGTGTATAATTAAGAGTCAATGATATTGGAGGAGAAAGTCCAAGGTGCACTGAATGCATTGGCAAAGAACAAGGCTCCAGGAATTAATGGAATACACATTGAAATCTTTCAACAAACTGATGCAGCACTGGAGGCACTCACTCATCTATGACAAGAAATTTGGAAGACAGCTACTTGGCTAATTAATTGGAAGAAATACATATTACACTCATTCCAAAGAGAAGTGAAGGAATGGAATGTGGAAATCATAAGACAATATCAATCATATTGCATGTAAACAAAATTTTACTCAAGATAATTAAAAAATGACTGCAACAGTACATTGACAGGAAGTTGCCATTGATTCAGGCAGGATTCAGACAAGAACTTAGAATGAGGTTTATCATTACTTATGTCGCATGGATTTTGGCTGAAAGTAGAAATTACCAAAAAGATGTTTATCTGTGCTTTATTGACTATGTAAAGGATTCTAAATGTATGGTTTCTGACAAGCAATGAACAACATTGCAAAGAATGAACATTCCGGAACACTTGATTGTGCTCATGAGGAACCTGTACATAAACCAAGAGGAAGCCATTTGAACAGAATAAAGGGACATTGAATGGTTTTCAACTGGTAAAGGTGTGAGCCAGGGTTATATTCTTTCACCATACTTGTTCAATCTGTATGCTGAGCACATAATACCAGAAATTGGATTATATGAAGAAGATCATGGCATCTTGATTGGAGGAAGACTCATTAATAAGCAGCACTATGCAGATGATACAACATTGCTTGCTGAAAGCAAAGAGGAAAGGTGTGTGCCAGAGTTGAATTGAGTTCAAAGATAGCATAGCAAAGATTGAGACAGTTGCACTAGCAGGCAGCATTCGTTCTGTTGTGCATAGGGTTGCTAAGAGTTGGTGCCAACTAGATCGCACCTAACAACATTAATTAACAGAAACATGTAATGCACCTAGGGTCATGCATGGTTTATAATGTGGGATCATAATATGGGGTCAATAAGAGTTAGAACACTTCACCATTTTAATTTTCATGCTATTTAAGGTCAGTACAGTTCACTAATAAGTGCATTGTTATTAACAGAGGCATGAAAGGATCCACAGAAGAAGCACATTTTTATGGCCTTTTTTTGGTGTTAGATTTTGTGAGTATTATAACCAGTGTAATCCTGTCTACTATGTATTGCTTAATGCAATACATAGTACTATTGTTGTGTTGTTAAATGCTGATTCATAGTGACCCTTTGTAGGGTTTCTCAGAAGAGGCTGACTAGTTTGATCCACCAACCCTGTGTTAAGTTGTTGTTTCTTTGTTAGGTGCCATTGAGTCGGTACCAACTCATAGCGACCTTATGCATAGCAGAATGAAACACTGCTCAATTCTGGGCCAATCTCATTACTGTTGCCACACTTGAGTCCATCTATGCTGCCACTTGCCCAATCCATCTCATTGGGTGTCTTCTTTTTCTCTGACCCTCCACCTTACCAAACATGATATCCTTCTCCAGTGGCTGGTCTCTCCTGATAATATGTCCGAAGTATGAGAAACGAAGTTTGGCCATCTTGGCCTCCAAAGAGCACTCTGGCTGCACTTCTTACAACACAGATGTATTGGTTCTTTGGGCAGTCCCATGGCACTTTCAATAAATTCCTCCAACACCATAAACTCAAAAGCATCAATTCTTCTACAGTCTTCCTTATTCACTGTCCAGATTTTGCATGCATATGAGGTTATTGAAATATCATGGCTTGATAATGTGCACCTTAGTCCTCAAGCTGACATCTTTGCTCTTCAATACTTTAAAAAGGTCTTGTGCAGCAGATTTGCCTAATGAAATACGTCCTTTCATTTCTTGACTGCTGCTTCTGTGGGTGTTGATTGTTGATCCAAGAAGAATGAAGTCCTTCACAACTTCAATCTTTTCTCTTGTGTTAAGTAAGTAGTACAGTGTTTATCCTATCATGCGACACCATAACAGTACTTCTTATTATTGTTAAATACTGTTGAGTTAGTCCAGACTCATAGTGACCCTGTACAGGGTTTTTGAAACTTTAAATCTTTGAGGGAGCAGAAACCCTTATTTTTCACCACAAATGACTAGAGGACTTAAATCAAAGACCTTGTGTTTCATAACATTGTATCTTAGAAGAAAATTTCAGTTCAACGTCTAGGGTAGCAGACAAAAGTAAGTATCTGGTAGTTGATACTTAGTTATTAGAAGGGGCCATGGTTAAAGTGCTAGAGTGTTACACAAAAACTTGGAGGTCCAAGTCTACCAAGTGATATCTTTGAATAAATACCTGTCTATCTACTTCTGAAAAATCAGCCATTGAAAGCTGTATGGAACATAGTTCTACTCTGACACACATGGAGGTCACCATGAGTCAGAACTGACTTGATGGTTCCTCATAATGCTACTACATGAATATTTCTGTTAAAGCAGCGTTCTGCAGGTAAATGACTGTGCAATACAAAGTGAAAACACTTTTTCTGACACATGTACTAGAACATTTTATATTAAAGAAACATGAAATGTTGTTTGATTTACTGTTTCCCAAATGAATTGATTACAGGATGCTTTTTTAAGCATAACACCTCTTAATATTTTCTGCATATGTATTATAAAATACACCTTCATGTGTATAACTTTATAAAAAGATATACCAAACATTTAAGTGTGTGTATATGCTTGTAAAGCAAAACGTGAATGGGACATGCATGGTTGTTAACATAAGTTTGTGGCAATGTCACAGACCATGGAGAGGAGGTGAAAAAGGGTTGGACAAAAAAAGAAAGAAAGCAAAAGAAAATAGTCAACAAAGGAACAGCAAAAAAAAAAAAACTACAAATTTGAACAGAAATTCATTCTAGAGTAAATGAGTTTAAACAAGCCTATAAAGCAAATCAATGAAAAAATGTTACTAGTTAAAAACAACAACAACAAGAATTTATGAAACAAGCAGAGGCAGAAATAAAATCCAAATAAGATGATTTGAAAAGGAACCAGTTAGAAATAGTATTAATGAAGAAAATAGCATTTAAAAAAGGAAACAAATCACAATAGACGAGATCAACTCTAATCTTGAGACAAAGACATAATAAATTAAAATACATTATTGAGAATTTTATTTATCAGACATATGTATGCTTACTATATAACAAAATCTATTCTAAGTGTTTAACAAAAGTTAACTCAATTTTTCTAATAACTCTATGGGATTTTGTTTTGCTTGTTAAGTGCTGATGAGTTGCTTCCCACTCAAAGTGACAATGTGTACTAATTAAACACCGCCTGCCCAGCACCGTCCTCATAATCATTGCTATGTTTAAACCTATGGTTGTAGTCACTATTCAGTTAATCTCTCTAATGCTCTTCCTGGTTTTCCACTTACCCTCTACTTTATTTACCAAGAATGATACAGTCTATTATTGTTTTCATATTACAATTGAGGAAGTTAATGTAACTTTCTAAAAACCACCTAGCAAGTAATTAAGAGAATCATGCAGAGTGCTGTCCATAGAGACAAAGAGACAAAGAAAGAATGTGAGAATAATTGAGAGACGTAGAAGATGGATGGAGTCCTGGTGTGGTACCACAGGATAAACCCTGGACTGCTAGCTGCAAGGTTGGAGGTTTAAACCAACAGCTGCTCTACAGAAAACCTACACAGGGTTGCAATGAGCCAAACCAACTCAGTGGCACTTAATATCAGCAAAAGGTAGAATTAATGGAACTCTGGTCATGATATGCTCTCATATTTGACTAATAGTTAACTTTGAGAAGAGGGTGGGGTGAATAGTTATAGAAAATGGGTTTAAATTGTATCTTTAACTTTGCATTTATTTGAAACCCAGAGACATCTATGAAAAAAGTAAAGGAAACCGGAAGAACCTGTTAAATCTGAGAGATGAGTATATGGGCCTTTGAATATTCAAAAAAATCAAAAATCAATTTGAAAATAAAGAATACCATTGAAACCATTTATAGCAAAGTATATATGATTAAAATTCATCTGTCAGTTTGTTGTACTGTAGTGGCTTGTGTGTTTCTGCTATGCTGGAAGTTATGCCATTGGTATTCTTTTGTTTGTTTTGGGTAATGAACCTTGTGGTTATCAGTTTGTTATTTGACAGTGATACCAGGGCTCCTAAGCTAATATGCTAATATAGCTTAGGATATATTAGCATATATCCTGAATATCTATGTCGTTCTGGTATGGTGCTCTAGAATAATCACTGGAATGCAAGTTCAGTTTGAACCACAGGTCAGCTGTTCAAACCCATTAGTCACCTGTCACTCCTCAGAAACCCTATTCAGGGTTGCTATAAGTATGAACCAACTCGACAGCACTTAACAACGAATCATATATATGTATATATACAATCATCTTGCTAAAGATAATTTAAAAATGGCTGCAACATTATACTACAGGGAACTGCTAAAGGTTTAAGCCAGATTCAGCTGGGGACTTGGAACAAGGGATATCGTTGCTGATGTCAGCTGTGTCTTGGTTGAAAACAGAGACTACAAGAAAGATGCTATCCTATGCTTTATGGACTATGCCAAGGCTTTCAATTATGTGGATCAAGCAAAGGTATGGACAACATTATGGTGAAGGAGTATTCCAGAACACTTAATTGTGCTCGTGAGGAACCTGTATATAGACCAAGAGGCAGTCATTCAAACACAACAAGAAAACACGGAATGACTTATAATCAGGAAAGATGTTTGCCAGGGTTGTATTCATTCCCCATACATATTCAGTTTGTATGTTGAGCAAATAATCTGAGAAGCTTGATTATATAAAGAAGAACAAGGTATCAGGATTGAAAGAAAACTCATTAAGAGCCTGTCATATGCAGATGATACAACCTTGCTTGATGAATTCAAAGTGGACTTGAAATACTGATGGCAATCAAAGACCACAGCCTTCAGTATGAGTTGCACCTCAATGTAAAGAAAATAAAAATCCTCACCATAACATCATGATAAATGGTGAAATGATTGAAGTTGTCAAAAACTTCATTTTGCTTGAATCCACCACCAATACTCACTGAAGCAGCAGTCTAGAAATCAACAAATCAACAACATATTGCATTAAGCAAATCTGCTGTTCAAGACCTCTTTAAAGTGTCCAAAATCAAAGATGTCAGTTGGAGAATGAATGAATGCCTGACCCAACCCAAGGTATTTTCAATAGCTTCTTATGTATGTGAAAGTTGGACAATAAATAAGTAAGACCTTAGAAGAATTGATGCATTTGAGTCAAGATTTTAGAGAAAAATAGTGAAAGTACTGTGGACTTCCTCAAGAACAACCAAATCTGTGTTGGAAGAAGTACCACTAAAATGGTCATTAGAAACTAAGATGGTCAAAATTTGTCTTTCAGACTTCAGACATATTGTCAGAAGGGACCAGTCCCCGGAGAAGGAGAACATGGTAGAATCCTGTGTGGCACCATGAGTTAATGTGCTGGAGTGCAAGGTCGGTTTGAACTTCATTGTTGATAGTTCAAGCTCACCAGCTGCTCCTCAGAAATTCTATACAAGGTTGCTAGGGTCAGAACCAACTTGACGGCATTTTACAATAACAACAACAAATTTAACAATCAGTGGACAAGAGGGAGACCCCCAAATGATGCATTGGCACAGTGGCAGCAGCATGGCTTAAGCCTAGGAGAAATTGTGTAGAAGGCACAGGACTGGACAGTGTTCCGTTCTGTTGTACAAGGGGTTGCTATGAGTCAGAACCATAGCCTTCCCTGACACCCAAGTTGACACGTACACCTACAGGCAGTGAATTATTTTCCTTTCCCTCCCACACCTGGTATCCTCCAAACAATGTTTCTTTTAGCATGACAACTTTTTACAATATTGTAGTTATTAAGCACCATCAAGTCAGTTCCACTCATAGGGACCCTGTACTGGGTTTTCCAGGAATGACTTGTGAATTTGAACTACTGACCTTGAAGTTCAGTCATTATCCTATATCACCAAAAGTCTCATGCAAGATTTGCACTTATTTGATTGGTTAATTTCACTCACAAGTCACTCCTTGGAAACCCTCTATAGAGTCACTATGTCAGAGGAGATTCAAAGACACTTAACAACAGCATCAATTTCTCTGAGCATAATGTCCTTCAGGATCACCCATGTATGGGGTATTTCACAGATTCATTGTTACTTGTTAATGTTGCATAGTATTATACAGTGTGTATGTACCAGATTGTTGGTAGACATTTAGGCTGTCTCCATTATTTGCTATTGTGAGTAGTGCTACAATGAACATGAGAGCACATATAGCTGTTCATTTCATGGAT